>NC_134569.1:155414566-155718566 GCF_050947875.1 Dermacentor variabilis | reverse complement strand
CGCATTCAGATGGGGGGGATGTGCGAAAACACCCGTGTACTTAAATTTAGGTGCACGTTAAAGAACCCCAGGTGGTCCAATTTTCCGGAGTCCCCCACTACAGCGTGCCCCATAATCAGAAAGTGTTTTTGGCACGTAAAACCCCTTAATTTAATTTTAAGCAAGAATTATGTGCGCTTTAAAGATGCCTAGGTGGTGGTGTTATTTGTACAGGCTACATGTCGTGATTTAGTGCTTGATTACGAAGAACAGAGTTGCCCTCACTGATATTACTTCTCGGGCGGCAATATTGTCTTGTATAATAAGCCGGTGCATAAGTCAATTAACAACCGACCCATGATTATCGTTACTAGCAGCACCAGCAGCAACAGTGTCGGCGACACCTGTAGCCGCGTTGGCGGTTACTAAGGGAAATTTACGCTATGGAAAATACGAAAAGAAAGGGAGAAACGCAACAGCATATCGTCAAGTTCTTGGAGTGAACAACCAATCAACCAATAAACGAACTCATATTCCGAAGTCACTAATTATATAACTTAGATTTTTAGGAAGTCTCATGTTCTTGCGTGTTGCAACCCTTAAAATTTCCCTTCTTGTTTTTTATCCCGCACAACATAATTAAGTGCATTGTGGCGTTGAAAAATACACGTTTTCTGATGTCGAGTTGCTTTTTCACTAAGTGAAATAGTTGTGACGTATGGCGAAACGTCGCTCGTATGCGAAAAGTCGCTTGAGTACGAGCTGAAGCCAGTAAAAGAACGTATGTAATATAACGCAAAACAACATTTGCAAGAGAGCTAAAATGTGCCATAGTGTAAATTCGAGCATCACGTGCAATAACTTGAGAAGTAAGATTCACCGCGGAATAATGATAAAACGCTGAAGAAAAGAAGTGTAAGTAAATTTCTCTGGAGCGTTAAAATGGCTGCAATACTACTATGAAGAACGATTTTGAGAAGAGAATTTTCTTCTAAAAAATATCTTTAGCTCCTTCATTCTCAGGAACAGCCTTTTTCCTGAAAGGCTCCTAGACAACTCCACGCATTCGGTTAGTGGAATAAGGGATAGGCTACATTTTTTGTCACTAGCGTTCGCCTGTTCTGCTTTCTACAAGTGGCCCACTCTGTCATATTGCTTCTGGCTTGACATTGTTGCGCAAAACAAGAAATTTCAAATAATCTTTCGAGGAGAGTTTGAATTATGGACTGTGTCTTCGTGAGTGTGTTTTGAATAATGAAAACCTGAAAGATTAGGGCGCAGTCTTTTTGAAGCATTACATGTTGAAATATGGGAATGCAACGTAAGCCTAATTTGCAACTTGACAGACCACCAGACGAGGAGTCGACGAGGTTGCTTGGTGGCTTTGGTGGCTTTGGTGTTGCGCGGCAAAGGACGAGGTCGTGGGATTGGATCCCGGCCACGCGGGCCGCATGTCGATGGGGGCGAAATTCAAAGAACACGCGTGTAGCTATATTTAGGTGCATGTTAAAGAACTCCAGGTATTGAAAAAGTAAACCGGAGTCCCCCACTATGGCGTGCCTAATAATTATGTCGTGGTTTTGTCACGCAAAACCCAATAATTTAATTTCATAAACCGGCAGACGAATCATGCGTCCGAATCACGCAAGATCTGTAGCTAGGCGATAACAAAAGCAAGGAACAGTGTTTCCATGCCAGCACAGTGTTTACTCGTCGCCTTCCTGTCAGATGGTCGCAATATATGGGTGAGAACATTACCTTGTAAATAATAGGTTCTCCGACGCTGACGGAGGGCTATATTGCGTTATGTTTGCTTATAAACGGCTGAGCTTATGTCACTCTTATTTTCTTATTTTGCTGATTTATGCGCATATATGCATTGAAGTGGCGAAATTCGCAGAAATCAGATGCTGTCCGTAGCGATGTTCCGTAACTGTGTTTCTCCGCAGCACTATTAGCGTACGTCGCTACATTGCACATATTTCAATTGTGATGCTTATTGCACTTTCCTTCAGGCGCACGCTATACATAAATTTTTACATGACATAATAATAGACCTATGCTTCATATTCAGAACAAATTTGTCAACTGCTCCTTGCCTGCATTTATAGTAACCGGTGTTTTGATCGCACCGCTGGTACGATCTGTTGGGAACTCGGCGCTGACGCCCGTGGTTGTACCTGGGTCGCAAGCCCCAAGGGTAGCGTTGGCCTGGCGGCCTGGGGTACAACTGGAAGCATCCGAAGGTCCCGGCAAAGCATGAGTCGACTGGTAACAACGAAACAACTTGTTTATTTTAACATCGCAAAGAGTTGGCGGTCAGGTTTGACCGAAGTAGAGAGACGGGAGAGCACTTCACTCAACAGAAGAAATCGGAGCCCTCCTTTTGGCGTCCGGGGGCAGCTGTTTTTATACTCTCGCAGTTGAGGGCAAGAAGGAACCCCTCAAAAGACGAGCACGTGAATGTACAATGGGCTAATGGTGACGCACACTGTCGTAGCGCTGCCGTAGCACCATGTCGAGCACGATCTCGTAGCACCCTGTCGTAGCGCTGCCGGTCGGGCACAATGACTGTAATGAGCGGATGATCCCTGCTTTCGCATCGCCTGGTTCGGGCACAATGACTGGAATGAGAGGGTGATCCTTTGCGGTCGCATCGCCGCAGTCGCGCCTGGAAACACCTGCCGATGAGCGTTGCGGCGACGATGATCGGGCCAAAATGTCTGCCGCACCGCCGCAGTCGCGCCGGCAAAACCACGTGTCGCAGGCGAAACGCAACAGACCGCCCCGCCGGGGGAAGGAGATCCCGATGGACAGGGGACTGCATCCGCTGTCCGGAGGGATGTCGCTCGATGATGCTCATAACCGAAGTCGGGCGTCCCTCGACGTTTCTTGAGCGCAGCGCACAGAGAAGGCCTCGTTCTCTCGTTCAGGTTCGCACGGGACACTGCAAAGTGACTTCGGGAGAGTTCACATTTTTGTTCTCGTTCCCGGCAAGCGTTAGAACTACGCTGAAACTCAACCGCTCAGTCAGCAAGCACGGCACAACCCTCACTAAGCCCTGCCAGGCTCTTTCCCCTTTTTATACCACTGCCTAGTTCCTTACAGTAGTCTAGCATCACTCAGAACGCGTCCACAAATTGAAAAATTGCACTAGAAAGCATATCATCACTTTGAAACACTAAACAAAAGCAATATGTTAAAAAAAAATCCTGCCTCAGGAAGAAAAACATCAGTAACAAACAATTTTGAGGCTGATTCCTACGTTAGGGGCTTCGACTTAAGCCATCGGCGTTACCGTTGAGACTCCCCTTTTTGTAACGCACCTCAAAGGAATATTGTTGTAAAGCGAGGCTCCAGCGCAGGAGGCGGCCATTTTTGGGAGAGATGGTCTGCAGCCATTGGAGAGGGCAGTGATCCGTCTCAATGATAAACCTCGAGCCGGCTAGATAGCATGACAATTTCTGAACGGCCCACACGAGACACGCACACTCTTTCTCGGTGGCGCTATACGCCTGCTCACGACTGGTCAGCTTACGACTAGCATACAGGACGGGGTGTTCTACTTCTCCCTTTTCCCGTTGGCACAGTACAACGCCCATGCCTCGCTCACTAGCATCGCACTGAACAATGAACCCTTTGGAATAGTCTGGCGATCGTAGCACAGGCTGGCTTGTTAGGGCACTCTTTAGGGCGCTTAAAGCTCTTTCCTTTGTCTCGTCCCAGACGACTGTTTGAGGCTCTGTCTTTCTTAGAGCATCCGTCAGGGGAGCCGCGATATCAGAGTACCTAGGGATGTACCTCTGATAGTAGCCGGCGACACCCAAGAACGACCGAATATCGGTCTTTGTGCGCGGTTGCGGAAAGTCTCGCACAGCGGCCACTTTTATTTCAGAGGGGCGGCGACGACCCTGACCAATCACGTGACCGAGGTAGACAACCTCGGCCTGTGCTAACTGGCACTTAGGAGCCTTTACTGTCAAGCCCGCTTCGCGCAGGCGGGTTAGCACTGCCCGCAAGTGTGTCATATGCTCAGACCAGGATGCGGAGAATATCGCTACGTCGTCTAGATACGGTAAAGCGAATTCTTGCTGTCCCCGCAACACTTTATCCATGAGACTTGAAAAACAGTATGGCGCGTTCTTCAAACCAAAACTCAACACTTTAGGACGGAATGTTCCCATTGGTGAAATGAACGCCGCATACCTACTAGCCTCTTCTGTAAGTGGAACCTGCCAATAACCCCTGACAAGATCTAGGGTGGAAATAAACTGAGCGCTACTAACTTTCTCAAGGCGCTCCTCGATGTTAGGGATCGGATAAATTTGATCCTTAGTGATGGAATTAAGCCTGCGGTAGTCGACGCAAGGACGAGGTTCCTTGCCCGCTACCTCAACTAAAATCAAAGGGGAGGTATAATCACTCTCACCTGCCTCAATAACACCGAGCTGTAGCATTTTCTTTACCTCAGCCTCCATAATATCGCTCTGGCGGGGTGACACCCGATACGCCTTGGATCGTACTGGCTCTGTGGAGGTAAGTTCTATATCATGAGTAAGTACAGAAGTCCTACCAGGCCTCTCAGAGAACAGACCTTGAAACTCTTGTAATAGCTGGTGTAGTTCGGTTTTCTGCTCGGTCGACAGCGGTGCTTTACTGATAAGGTCACTAATGACTTGACCGGTGTCTTCCCTGTTCGTCACTGAGCCTAGTCCCGGAAGCTCGACCGGAAGCTCTTCAGGAACGTTTACCATCATGCACACCACTGCTTCCCTTTGTCTATAAGGTTTGAGCAGATTACAGTGGTACACTTGCTGTGCTTTCCGCTTTCCTGGCAGACTTACCACGTAGTTAACGTCCGACAGTTTCTGAACAATTCGTGCTGGGCCCTCCCACTGCACGTCTAGTTTGTTGTTTAGCGATGTGCGCAATATCATGACCTCATCGCCAACCTCAAAACGACGGGCCCTGGCTGTCCGATCATAATAAACCTTGGCCCTCTGCTGGGCCTTTGCCATTGCTTCACCTGACAACTCCTGTGCCCTTCTTAAGCGTTCGAGGAGCTTAAGCACGTACTCCACCACGACTGGGTCGTCGCCCCTACCTTCCCACGATTCTCGAAGCATGCGAAGCGGAGATCGAAGCGAGCGACCGTACACCAGTTCAGCTGGCGAAAACCCCGTAGCCGCATGCGGCGCGGTCCTTAAAGCAAACATCACCCCAGGCAGACACAGCTCCCAGTCAGTTCGATGTTCAAAACACAACGCTCTCAACACGCGCTTCATGACGGAGTGGAGCTTCTCAACGGAATTCGACTGTGGGTGGTACACTGAGCTGTGTAGCAGCTTTACCCCACACCTTTCGAGAAAAGTTGTCGTCAAAGCGCTAGTAAACACTGTGCCCTGATCTGATTGGATTTCCGCGGGGAAACCAACTCGCGCAAATATGGACAGTAGTGCATTAACTATCTCAACTGAGCTGAGTTCTTTAAGCGGCACTGCTTCAGGGAACTTTGTCGCTGGGCAGATCACAGTCAAAATGTGTCTGTACCCCGTGGCTGTTACCGGCAGAGGTCCCACAGTATCAATAACGAGCCGTCTAAAAGGCTCCGTAATGATAGGTACCAATTTCAACGGCGCCCTCGATTTGTCCCCTGGTTTGCCCACCCGCTGACAAGTGTCACATGTCCTCACGAAATGGTCTGCGTCCCGAAAACACCCTGGCCAATAGTACTCTTGCAAGAGACGGTCCTTAGTTTTCTTAACTCCAAGGTGTCCGGACCACGAACCCCCGTGTGACAAGCGCAACAGATCCTGACGATAGCATTGAGGCACGATCAGCTGATCGAACTCCACTCCTCGGCGGTCTAGATACTTCCGGTACAGGACTCCACCTCTTTCCACAAAACGCGCAGTTTTCCTGGCGATACCTTCTTTGACATTGCAGCGTACGTTTTCCAGGCTGCCATCCTTTTTTTGCTCGGCTATCAAAGCCGACCGGCTGACTTTTAGCAACCTATCAAGTCCGTCTGACGTAGGCGCGATGAGCAAATCAGTAGATAGCTCTTCTAACTTTCCCGCATCGGGATTTTCCTCTCCGGTATCTGGTGCCTTTAACGTTACAGACTCAAGTTTATTCAGTTCGGGCGTGCTCTGAATATCAGCTTGCTGCGCCTCTGACCCTTTTTCGTTGTTTGATAACGTCGGCCCCGCAACTACCGCCTTTGCAGCGAGCTCCCGAACCTTCGATCTGGTTAAGGCCTGAACACTAGCTTCACCAAACAAAAGCCCCTTCTCGCGCAGGAGGTGATCGGACCTGTTTGAAAATAGGTACGGGTACTGGGGGGGCAGCATAGATGACACTGCCGCCTCCGTCTCAAGCGCTCCGAAAGGTCCTTCAATAAGCACCTTTGCTACTGGCAGACACACGCTATGAGCTTCCACGGCTTGCTTGATTCATGCGCACTCGCCCGTGAACATATGGGGTTCTACGTAAGACGGGTGAACTACATCCATCGTTGCTGCGGAATCGCGAAGCACTCGGCACTCTTTCCCGTTCACGAGGAGGTCTCGCATGTAAGGCTCGAGAAGCTTCATGTTCTCGTCAGTGCTGCCTATTGAAAAAAACACAACTTTTGGTGTTGTTTCCGGACACTGCGCCGAAAAGTGACCCGGCTTCTGGCACGTATAACAAACGCGCGCTTGCCTCATCTCGAACCGCTTTCTGCGTTCGGCTTCGGCTGCCGCCGTCTCCTTAGGTTCGGTCGCACTGCTTCCACTCGCATCCGCACTACGCGTGTTCCCCTTTGCTCTCATGGGTGTGAACTTCGGCCTCTCAAACTTCGAGCCAAATTCACCCTTTTGACCGTCCTTAGCTCCGCGAGCCCGACGCGTCACAAACTCCTCGGCTAGCTCAGCGGCTTTAGCCACCGTACAAACGTCTGGCCTATCCAAGACCCAGTATCGCACGTTCTCCGGTAACCGACTATAAAACTGTTCTAGCCCGAAGCACTGCAGAACTTTATCGTGGTCACCAAACGCTTTCTCTTCTTTGAGCCACTCCTGCATGTTCGACATAAGCCTATACGCAAACTCTGTATAAGACTCACTTTTGCCTTTCTCATTTTCCCGAAACTTCCGACGGAACGCCTCCGCAGACAGCCGGTACTTTTTTAGAAGACTCGATTTCACTGTGTCGAAATCCTCTGCCTCCTCTCTATCCAAGCGAGCGACTACGTCGGCCGCCTCGCCGGGTAACAAAGTGAGCAAGCGCTGTGGCCACGTTTCCCGAGAGAACCCCTGCTTCTCGCACGTTCGCTCAAAGTTAACCAGGAACAAACCAATGTCCTACCCAAGCTTAAACGGCCGCATCAGGTCAGTCATTTTGAACAATACGCGTTCTCCTGCACCGTGTGCCTGACTTCCATTACGAGCGCGTTCCATCTCTACCTCAAGACGCTTCATTTCCAAAGCGTGTTCGCGCTCTTCTTTTTCTTTCTGCTCTTTAAGTTCGCGCTCCCGTTTCTCTTTTTGCTGTTTAAGTTCGCGCTCATATTTCTCTTTTTGCTCTTTAAGTTCGCGCTCCTGTCTTTTTGACCTCTCCTCAATAGTCTCAAGGCATTCCGACAGCTCGTCATCCTCAGCCTCTAACTCAAGAATAGCCTTTAGCAGTTCTGGTTTTCTGAGTTTGTCCGAGACATCCAGACCCAACTCTCTTGCAAGCTCCAACAATTTCGGTTTGCGCAACGACTTCAAATCCATGGCTGCTCTGAATGCTGCTTTCTCTACTGCTTACTATTGTCTTGCCGCAACTAACCCGGCAGCAACGACAACCACAATTACCAGCTCTGTTTCTAACACTAACAAAAGCCTGGCAAAGCTCAGAAGAAGAAAGTCCCGCACTCACCAAACCTCGCAGGCAGGAATTCCGCGCAGTCGTTCCGCTGCAGGCAACCAGTCGTCACACAGGGCTCGTTGCACTGCTCCCGGATCGTCGTTGAGCTGCTCAGCATACAGTCAACTGCATCTCTTCGCTGCTGGCCTCCGTTGTCGCGATCTCACCGCTGGCAGACAGTTGTTTGAAGTCGGAGGCGATCTCACCGCTGCCAACCAGATGTTTTGATCGCACCGCTGGTACGATCTGTTGGGAACTCGGCGCTGACGCCCGTGGTTGTACCTGGGTCGCAAGCCCCAAGGGTAGCGTTGGCCTGGCGGCCTGGGGTACAACTGGAAGCATCCGAAGGTCCCGGCAAAGCATGAGTCGACTGGTAACAACGAAACAACTTGTTTATTTTAACATCGCAAAGAGTTGGCGGTCAGGTTTGACCGAAGTAGAGAGACGGGAGAGCACTTCACTCAACAGAAGAAATCGGAGCCCTCCTTTTGGCGTCCGGGGGCAGCTGTTTTTATACTCTCGCAGTTGAGGGCAAGAAGGAACCCCTCAAAAGACGAGCACGTGAATGTACAATGGGCTAATGGTGACGCACACTGTCGTAGCGCTGCCGTAGCACCATGTCGAGCACGATCTCGTAGCACCCTGTCGTAGCGCTGCCGTAGCACCATGTCGAGCACGATCTCGTAGCACCCTGTCGTAGCGCTGCCGGTCGGGCACAATGACTGTAATGAGCGGATGATCCCTGCTTTCGCATCGCCTGGTTCGGGCACAATGACTGGAATGAGAGGGTGATCCTTTGCGGTCGCATCGCCGCAGTCGCGCCTGGAAACACCTGCCGATGAGCGTTGCGGCGACGATGATCGGGCCAAAATGTCTGCCGCCCCGCCGCAGTCGCGCCGGCAAAACCACGTGTCGCAGGCGAAACGCAACACCGGTTGTCTTTTTAATCTGCCTGAACAACATAGCATTCGGTTTTCGAAAGCTCTTCGAAAACTCAGTTTTCTCAGATGCCCGAGTCCGTCAAATTTTGACGTTGACTGTGCATTTCAGGAACATCACTCCGATGCTCGTAGGGTTCATGCCAGACTGAACTCGGAAAATATTTCCAAATATAAAGTTCTTTAAAATATGAGGACAAAGAAGGAGGCCACCACACGAGCGCTAAATTTCAACAAATGATTTATTTGAGATCAACGGACAAATTATCTACATTGACGATGCATATATACCTAAAGAGTATACCATGCGCGGAGATGTGATCTTCTTTTTGCTTTTTCCAAACGTTTACTTTAACAAGCACACAAAAGAAAAACAGTCCATAGAACAGCGCAAACGTTAAAGTAGTGTTTTCCGGCTTCACGGATGTCGAAAACAGTCAGCAAAATGAGCAATCCACTGCAAGACAAGAGGCACGCCCGTGAAAAACGGCATAGGAGCTGGTTTCCGAATTTCAGGCTAGTAGCTATGCCCCAAATACTTCTTTCCTGTGGCAAGCAGGATGTCGGGCAGACGAGCCACCGTCTAATAACGTCAGGGAAGGCCGCAATAAGTGACACGCGTTGCAAATGTAGCAAGCGTGGGTGCGAGTGACTTTTTTTTTTTAAAATACCGTGGTTTTGTTGACACAGAGACGAACGAAGAATATTATTATTAGAGAAGCAAAAATTGAACGTTTGGGCATTGAGCGTGTAGTGTAAGCACTCCGTCTCTGTTTTTGGTGGCGAAAACATAATTTTTATATGACCTAGTGTGCGCTTCCTTACTGTTTTTTTGTTACAGTGCGCGTGTATGAAAAAAAAGAAAAACAAGGCCTGCACATGTCAATTTCTTAGGTCGTAAGGGCGTCATCAGTGTACGTTTCCAATAAACCATTTCTCTAAAGCTAGAACTTGTACTGCAACCCGCTTCTTCATCCTCGTCTTTTCAAGCTCTGTATATTTGTCACAATGCCACACAAACAAGGCCCAACGACAACACTTGTTTCTAAATAAGTTCTGCGAGATTCGTTTGGTAGCATATTGATGCCCTGGCGCATCGAATGTTTTCCGCGTATAGCTGCAAGTTCAAACAACAAACTTCCGCGCACGGAAATCCGCACATTGTCGCTCCCAGACTAGCGCTCGTTCTCTACGGAGCGATTGGCTAATGTATACGGATTCGCGAAGCGAGCACCTTTTCACGCCGCCCTCGCATCTTCCTTGTTTGCTGGGTCGCCCACGCTCGTCCGCGTGATGGCTACAAGCGCCGTACTCCAGTCCTATCTCTTCCGGAGATAGGATCGCCGAGACCCGTCAGGAAGACGGCGGTGTTCGGGGCATCGAGGCTGCAGGCAAGCTGCGGCAGCTCGAAACCTGCGCGAGTAAGGCCGCCGACGTGCACAGCTTGTCGGGGGTGAAGGGTTGCGGAGATGTGGGAGCAGCCGTTGTGTCAACGGGACCGTTCGGCGACTCCATTCATCCTCTTATCTCTGTCAGGCGTGACGAACGACGCAGGCCTTCCATCTTGCGTGGCGCCTGTTTACCCTGCATCTACTCGTCAGCAAGGCGCCGAGCACGACAGCCACGCTGGCCTCCGTTACTCAAATCTCGGGAGTGCGCTGCGCTGCCGCAAATAGCGACATAGATCAATGTCTCTGCTACACAGCCGCTACCAGACTAGAGACACGGTGTACGAGATGCACAAATGAGGAAAAAAAGCGCTGTGACCAGGGTTGCTAGACTGAATTTTCGCTTTCACAATTCTCGCGTGAGCTATTAGGAATGTCGAAAAGGAGCATCGATTGTGATAAGAAAATGGCGGACAGCTAGCTTTACGAAGTAAGGATAGTCATTTTAGCGGCCGTACAAACATGTAAACATGGGTACACTAACAAAATTATTAGAATGGCCTGACGAGCGCCAAGCAAGCATGAATGCATTTCGCTCGATGACCGCGGAAACGCGCTGTCAAAGCGCTGGTGTGAGGAAGCATGGCAGCAGCCGCGAGCGAATTGACTCTCGTGCTGCGTGTCGCATCAACGCGAACTAAGCCGGGAAAACACAGCACGCTCCGAACTCTGTCCTCGTCGCAGACGGCTTCCAAGATACATCGGTCCGCGCGGGCGCGGGCGGCCGCCCGTGTCGCCTGGAGTAGAAAGCACCCCCTGTTGCGTTTCGCCTGCGACACGCGGTTTTGCCGGCGCGACTGCGGCGGGGCGGCAGACATTTTGGCCCGATCGTCGTCGCCGCAACGCTCCCCGCCAGGTGTTTCCAGGCGCGACTGCGGCGATGCGACCGCAAAGGATCACCCTCTCATCCCAGTCTTTGTGCCCGACCGGCGGCGCTACGACAGTGTGCGTCACCATTAGCCCATTGTACAATCACGTGCTCGTCAATTGAGGGGTTCCTTCTTGCCCTCAACTGCGAGAGTATAAAAACAGCTGCCCCCGGACGCCAAAAAGAAGGGCTCCGATTTCTTCTGTTGAGTAAAGTGCTCTCCCGTCTCTCTACTTCGGTCAACCTGACCGCCAACTCTTTGCAATGTTAAAATAAACAAGTTGTTTTGTTGTTACCAGTCGACTCATGCTTTGCCGGGACCTTCGGATGCTTCCAGTTGTACCCCAGGCCGCCAGGCCAACGCTACCCTTCGGGCTTGCGACCCCGGTACAACCACGGGCGTCAGCGCCGAGTTCCCAACCGATCGCGCCAGCGGTGCGATTCAAACATCTGGTTGGCAGCGGTGAGATCGCCTCCGACTTCAAACAACTGTCTGCCAGCGGTGAGATCGCGACAACGGAGGCCAGCAGCGAAGAGATGCAGTTGACTGTATGCTGAGCAGCTCAACGACGATCCGGGAGCAGTGCAACGAGCCCTGTGTGACGACTGGTTGCCTGCAGCGGAACGACTGCGCGGAATTCCTGCCTGCGAGGTTTGGTGAGTGCGGGACTTTCTTCTTCTGAGCTTTGCCAGGCTTTTGTTAGTGTCAGAAACAGAGCTGGTAATTGTGGTTGTCGTTGCTGCCGGGTTAGTTTGCGGCAAGACAATAGTAAGCAGTAGAGAAAGCAGCATTCAGAGCAGCCATGGATTTGAAGTCGTTGCGCAAACCGAAATTGTTGGAGCTTGCAAGAGAGTTGGGTCTGGATGTCTCAGACAAACTCAGAAAACCAGAACTGCTAAAGGCTATTCTTGAGTTAGAGGCTGAGGATGACGAGCTGTCGGAATGCCTTGAGACTATTGAGGAGAGGTCAAAAAGACAGGAGCGCGAACTTAAAGAGCAAAAAGAGAAACAGGAGCGCGAACTTAAAGAGCAAAAAGAGAAACAGGAGCGCGAATGTAAAGAGCAAAAAGAGAAACAGGAGCGCGAACTTAAAGAGCAGAAAGAAAAAGAAGAGCGTGACCGTCAACACGCTTTGGAAATGAAGCGTCTTGAGGTAGAGATGGAACGCGCTCGTAATGGAAGTCAGGCACACGGTGCAGGAGAACGCGTATTGTTCAAAATGACTGACCTGATGCGGCCGTTTAAGCTTGGAGAGGACATTGGTTTGTTCCTGGTTAACTTTGAGCGAACGTGCGAGAAGCAGGGGTTCTCTCGGGAAACGTGGCCACAGCGCTTGCTCACTTTGTTACCCGGCGAGGCGGCCGACGTAGTCGCTCGCTTGGATAGAGAGGAGGCAGAGGATTTCGACACAGTGAAATCGAGTCTTCTAAAAAAGTACCGGCTGTCTGCGGAGGCGTTCCGTCGGAAGTTTCGGGAAAATCAGAAAGGCAAAAGTGAGTCATATACAGAGTTTGCGTATAGGCTTATGTCGAACATGCAGGAGTGGCTCAAAGAAGAGAAAGCGTTTGGTGACCACGATAAAGTTCTGCAGTGCTTCGGGCTAGAACAGTATTATAGTCGGTTACCGGAGAACGTGCGATACTGGGTCTTGGATAGGCCAGACGTTTGTACGGTGGCTAAAGCCGCTGAGCTAGCCGAGGAGTTTGTGACGCGTCGGGCTCGCGGAGCTAAGGACGGTCAAAAGGGTGAATTTGGCTTGAAGTTTGAGAGGCCGAAGTTCACACCCATGAGAGCAAAGGGGAACACGCGTAGTGCGGATGCGAGTGGAAGCAGTGCGACCGAACCTAAGGAGACGGCGGCAGCCGAAGCCGAACGCAGAAAGCGGTTCGAGATGAGGCAAGCGCGCGTTTGTTATACGTGCCAGAAGCCGGGTCACTTTTCGGCGCAGTGTCCGGAAACAACACCAAAAGTTGTGTTTTTTTCAATAGGCAGCACTGACGAGAACATGAAGCTTCTCGAGCCTTACATGCGAGACCTCCTCGTGAACGGGAAAGAGTGCCGGGTGCTTCGCGATTCCGCAGCTACGATGGATGTAGTTCACCCGTCTTACGTAGAACCCCATATGTTCACGGGCGAGTGCGCGTGGATCAAGCAAGCCGTGGAAGCTCATAGCGTGTGTCTGCCAGTAGCAAGGGTGCTTATTGAAGGACCTTTCGGAGCGCTTGAGACGGAGGCGGCAGTGTCATCTATGCTGCCACCCCAGTACCCGTACCTATTTTCAAACAGGTCCGATCACCTCCTGCGCGAGAAGGGGCTTTTGTTTGGTGAAGCTAGTGTTCAGGCCTTAACCAGATCGAAGGTTCGGGAGCTCGCTGCAAAGGCGGTAGTTGCGGGGCCGACGTTATCAAACAACGAAAAAGGGTCAGAGGCGCAGCAAGCTGATATTCAGAGCACGCCCGAACTGAATAAACTTGAGTCTGTAACGTTAAAGGCGCCAGATACTGGAGAGGAAACGCCCGACACGGGAAAGTTAGAAGAGCTATCTACTGATTTGCTCATCGCGCCTACGTCAGACGGACTTGATAGGTTGCTAAAAGTCAGCCGGTCGGCTTTGATAGCCGAGCAAAAAAAGGATGGCAGCCTGGAAAACGTGCGCTGCAATGTCAAAGAAGGTATCGCCAGGAAAACTGCGCGTTTTGTGGAAAGAGGTGGAGTCCTGTACCGGAAGTATCTAGACCGCAGAGGAGTGGAGTTCGATCAGCTGATCGTGCCTCAATGCTATCGTCAAGATCTGTTGCGCTTGACGCACGGGGGTTCGTGGTCCGGACACCTAGGAGTTAAGAAAACTAAGGACCGTCTCTTGCAAGAGTACTATTGGCCAGGGTGTTTTCGGGACGCAGACCATTTCGTGAGGACATGTGACACTTGTCAGCGGGTGGGCAAACCTGGGGACAAATCAAGGGCGCCGTTGAAATTGGTACCTATCATTACGGAGCCTTTTAGACGGCTCGTTATTGATACAGTGGGACCTCTGTCGGTAACAGCCACGGGGTACAGACACATTTTGACTGTGATCTGCCCAGCGACAAAGTTCCCTGAAGCAGTGCCGCTTAAAGAACTCAGCTCAGTTGAGATAGTCAATGCACTACTGTCCATATTTGCGCGAGTTGGTTTTCCTGCAGAAATTCAATCAGATCAGGGCACAGTGTTTACTAGCGCTTTGACGACAACTTTTCTCGAAAGGTGTGGGGTAAAGCTGCTACACAGCTCAGTGTACCACCCACAGTCGAATTCCGTTGAGAAGCTCCACTCCGTCATGAAGCGCGTGTTGAGAGCATTGTGTTTTGAACATCGAACTGACTGGGAGCTGTGTCTGCCTGGGGTGATGTTTGCTTTAAGGACCGCGCCGCATGCGGCTACGGGGTTTTCGCCAGCTGAACTGGTGTACGGTCGCTCGCTTCGATCTCCGCTTCGCATGCTTCGAGAATCGTGGGAAGGTAGGGGCGACGACCCAGTCGTGGTGGAGTACGTACTTAAGCTCCTCGAACGCTTAAGAAGGGCACAGGAGTTGTCAGGTGAAGCAATGACAAAGGCCCAGCAGAGGGCCAAGGTTTATTATGATCGGACAGCCAGGGCCCGTCGTTTTGAGGTAGGCGATGAGGTCATGATATTGCGCACATCGCTAAACAACAAACTAGACGTGCAGTGGGAGGGCCCAGCACGAATTGTTCAGAAACTGTCGGACGTTAACTACGTGGTAAGTCTGCCAGGAAAGCGGAAAGCACAGCAAGTTTACCACTGTAATCTGCTCAAACCTTATAGACAAAGGGAAGCAGTGGTGTGCATGATGGTAAACGTTCCTGAAGAGCTTCCGGTCGAGCTTCCGGGACTAGGCTCAGTGACGAACAGGGAAGACACCGGTCAACTCATTAGTGACCTTATCAGTAAAGCACCGCTGTCGCCCGAGCAGAAAACCGAACTACACCAGCTATTACAAGAGTTTCAAGGTCTGTTCTCTGAGAGGCCTGGTAGGACTTCTGTACTTACTCATGATATAGAACTTACCTCCCCAGAGCCAGTACCATCCAAGGCGTATCGGGTGTCACCCCGCCAGAGCGATATTATGGAGGCTGAGGTAAAGAAAATGCTACAGCTCGGTGTTATTGAGGCAGGTGAGAGTGATTATACCTCCCCTTTGATTTTAGTTGAGGTACCGGGCAAGGAACCTCGTCCTTGCGTCGACTACCGCAGGCTTAATTCCATCACTAAGGATCAAATTTATCCGATCCCTAACATCGAGGAGCGCCTTGAGAAAGTTAGTAGCGCTCAGTTTATTTCCACCCTAGATCTTGTCAGGGGTTATTGGCAGGTTCCACTTACAGAAGAGGCTAGTAGGTATGCGGCGTTCATTTCACCAATGGGAACATTCCGTCCTAAAGTGTTGAGTTTTGGTTTGAAGAACGCGCCATACTGTTTTTCAAGTCTCATGGATAAAGTGTTGCGGGGACAGCAAGAATTCGCTTTACCGTATCTAGACGACGTAGCGATATTCTCCGCATCCTGGTCTGAGCATATGACACACTTGCGGGCAGTGCTAACCCGCCTGCGCGAAGCGGGCTTGACAGTAAAGGCTCCTAAGTGCCAGTTAGCACAGGCCGAGGTTGTCTACCTCGGTCACGTGATTGGTCAGGGTCGTCGCCGCCCCTCTGAAATAAAAGTGGCCGCTGTGCGAGACTTTCCGCAACCGCGCACAAAGACCGATATTCGGTCGTTCTTGGGTGTCGCCGGCTACTATCAGAGGTACATCCCTAGGTACTCTGATATCGCGGCTCCCCTGACGGATGCTCTAAGAAAGACAGAGCCTCAAACAGTCGTCTGGGACGAGACAAAGGAAAGAGCTTTTAGCGCCCTAAAGAGTGCCCTAACAAGCCAGCCTGTGCTACGATCGCCAGACTATTCCAAAGGGTTCATTGTTCAGTGCGATGCTAGTGAGCGAGGCATGGGCGTTGTACTGTGCCAACGGGAAAAGGGAGAAGTAGAACACCCCGTCCTGTATGCTAGTCGTAAGCTGACCAGTCGTGAGCAGGCGTATAGCGCCACCGAGAAAGAGTGTGCGTGTCTCGTGTGGGCCGTTCAGAAATTGTCATGCTATCTAGCCGGCTCGAGGTTTATCATTGAGACGGATCACTGCCCTCTCCAATGGCTGCAGACCATCTCTCCCAAAAATGGCCGCCTCCTGCGCTGGAGCCTCGCTTTACAACAATATTCCTTTGAGGTGCGTTACAAAAAGGGGAGTCTCAACGGTAACGCCGATGGCTTAAGTCGAAGCCCCTAACGTAGGAATCAGCCTCAAAATTGTTTGTTACTGATGTTTTTCTTCCTGAGGCAGGATTTTTTTTAACATATTGCTTTTGTTTAGTGTTTCAAAGTGATGATATGCTTTCTAGTGCAATTTTTCAATTTGTGGACGCGTTCTGAGTGATGCTAGACTACTGTAAGGAACTAGGCAGTGGTATAAAAAGGGGAAAGAGCCTGGCAGGGCTTAGTGAGGGTTGTGCCGTGCTTGCTGACTGAGCGGTTGAGTTTCAGCGTAGTTCTAACGCTTGCCGGGAACGAGAACAAAAATGTGAACTCTCCCGAAGTCACTTTGCAGTGTCCCGTGCAAACCTGAACGAGAGAACGAGGCCTTCTCTGTGCGCTGCGCTCAAGAAACGTCGAGGGACGCCCGACTTCGGTTATGAGCATCATCGAGCGACATCCCTCCGGACAGCGGATGCCGTCCCCTGTCCATCGGGATCTCCTTCCCCCGGCGGGGCGGTCTGTTGCGTTTCGCCTGCGACACGCGGTTTTGCCGGCGCGACTGCGGCGGGGCGGCAGACATTTTGGCCCGATCGTCGTCGCCGCAACGCTCCCCGCCAGGTGTTTCCAGGCGCGACTGCGGCGATGCGACCGCAAAGGATCACCCTCTCATCCCAGTCTTTGTGCCCGACCGGCGGCGCTACGACAGTGTGCGTCACCATTAGCCCATTGTACAATCACGTGCTCGTCAATTGAGGGGTTCCTTCTTGCCCTCAACTGCGAGAGTATAAAAACAGCTGCCCCCGGACGCCAAAAAGAAGGGCTCCGATTTCTTCTGTTGAGTAAAGTGCTCTCCCGTCTCTCTACTTCGGTCAACCTGACCGCCAACTCTTTGCAATGTTAAAATAAACAAGTTGTTTTGTTGTTACCAGTCGACTCATGCTTTGCCGGGACCTTCGGATGCTTCCAGTTGTACCCCAGGCCGCCAGGCCAACGCTACCCTTGGGGCTTGCGACCCCGGTACAACCACGGGCGTCAGCGCCGAGTTCCCAACCGATCGCGCCAGCGGTGCGATTCAAACACCCCGCTCTCTACCCTCCTCCCGGATCCTTGGGCGCGGCGGAAGGCGGCGCGTTTCTTTCCCGCTTTCCTCACTTGCGTGCGCGAGATTCAACCGCGATCGCCGGCTCACCATCGCACGCTTTCACTCGCAAATACAGCACCGGGCGCGTGGCCACGATTTTGTCGCCCTTCATACGAAACGTCCCGGTGACGCCAACGATGACGGTGACGGCAGAAATACGCCTGGAGTATCCGTATACTTGCTATCACAATAGAAAGAAACACGAGCGGAACAGTGGAACATGGAGTAAGCCTAATAAATGCTAGCCTACTGTAGGTGCTAAAACTTCTTGACTGTTTCGGTTTCATTGGTTTTACTGCAGTGTGTAGTTGCTTACTAAAATCCAAGAAATTTCCGTCTACGCCCATTTAGTGTATGCAGATTCCACGTGCGCAAAAGTGAAGCTCTTGGGAGAAAGGAAGGCATTAAAGAAACACTTTTACGTTTCGGTCGTATCGAGATGTTGCTGCCGCTGGCTTGAGTGGAAGTGACTGAAATTTTGTATCCTCGTATGACATGACTTTTACAATAGATGTCAAAAAGGTCTTCAAGAGAATGGGACAAATAACAGACAGATAATTAAATAGAAGTCTTCCTTGCTGTCCTCGCTATCGGATGATGTGGATCTCTCTGCTTGTGGCCAAATATGAGAACCAGACTATATTGGAGGAGCGTCGCTAGGTTCGCAACAGCATCGGCCGGTGTACTTGAAACCTGGCTATAAGTGTCATTACCACCAGCAACGTGGCTGCACATTAGAAAGTGGTGTGAACCATCAAATCGACATTAGCCGGCGAGCATATACTTTAGTTCTTGACCGAAAATTCAATACGTCTCGTCATAGAGTTTCACCTGCTGATATTATTTTCTCTGTGCGCGCATATGGACGTGTTTCCCAATGAACATATTTAACTTTTTAATGGAAAGCTGTGTATTGTGTCAAAAAAGAAGACAGATCCGTGCTACCAACGAATCCGACGCGAATATTTCCTGATTTCGGCACAAACGCGCGAGAAGATGTGTCGAGTTAGTTCAGGCGGCACCTCATTCTATAAGGAACCTGTGCATTGCACGGAGCGCACGCTGGACGGCAATGATGCTAGTTTCCAGTTTTTTGAGAAAATCTTATATTGACTCACTCGTGTTAACTTCGGCATTAGTGTTGCCGTTCGAAAAAACTCAACTTGCACGTAAATAAAGATTGCTTGTCGGGCTGTGGATTCGAACCACCGACCGCTGGGTTGCGAGACATCGTCTGTCCGACCGAAGAACAGGCGGCGTTTGATGAATGCCACCGAAAACTCGCTTGAGAAAGGGCTCGTCATCGACGTGCCAATCTCGCCGTGATGGAGCACGAAGCTGAGACGTTACGACAACGAAGCGCTAGGGTTCCCGAGCTTCTCTTGCACTCCTTTTTACAGTAGTGGAAGGGCAATCAATTTTTTTCCCTCTCGGAATCAGTTTCTGCAAAGCCTGATAATATGTGCTAAGAAACAACAGCTACCAGGCTATAGAAGGCTATTAAAAGTCACTGTTTCAACAGGTGAAGCATTGATTGCGATATCAAATTAGTAGATATGTATCGAAGTAAGGTTAGTCGTTTTATCAGCGGCCTAAACTGCTGCAAACATTCGCTCACTAACTAAGATAACAAGTACATTGTCACGCGTGCAAAGGCAAGCACGAACATATCTACATCGATGACCACGGACATTCGCTTGCCGCTTTGCACGCGTTAGAAGACAGCGCACACCGCCTATCCCCCCTCCCCTGTTTTCATCCCTTGCGAGCGCGAGAAGACATCCCCACATCAAGCCACAACACTTCTCGGCCCAACCTCGCAAAGCTTTTCCTCGCAGTTATAGCACTCGGCGCGCGACAGCGATGTTGTCGCACTTGTACTTTATGCGGAACATCACGGCGATACCGTCGCCGACGGCCATGGCTACGGTGGAAGTTCGCCTGGAGTACCCTTATAACTGCTATTGCAATTATTGAGAAGATAAGTTGCCTATTCACCATGAACAATTTTACTTTCTGCAGCATCCCATCTTATATTGACAAAGTTCAACAGGATTTCCAGTCCGCGCTTCACCGCACTTCACTTATAATCCACGAAATGTCGAACATTAGATAATACCCTCAACTTAGGCAAGAACTGCGCCTGTAGCCACTAGCTAAGGATTTAGCGACTTATGTTTGCATAATTGAGCTGTGTATATTAAAAAATTGATTTCTTGTTCTTGAGACTTTATTACAGTGTTTTTCACGTGCAAGAGCAATAATTGCCTTCTTCCTTGAACACAACATGTTTCCGCTGTGCAGCTTCGACAAGATTACGTACAACGTCGCCGTGCCCCTAACACGTGTAGGTAGTCAGATGCACACAAAAAAAGAGAGAGCAAGTCCTATATACCTATCCGCGTACCAGCACCGTCCCTGACTGCTTTGGTCACCTGACGAGTCTCGCATGCTACGAAGAGGCGTACCCGCACGTGTGGCCACCTATAAATTATGCGCATGTCAAGTTTGGCCTGCATTTCGGCCTCTTTTCCCGGGGGCACAAATTCGATAATTCATGCGGAGACGAGAGCAGACCTACACGCGTGAGATGATCTCTTCATAAGCGGGCGTTTACCCTCCTGCATACTAAATAGGTGGTCAGCAAGCCTCCATAACGCCACTCCTCCTTTTTACTTTAGGCACTCTTTGAACGTAGCAGGATACGCCACGCAGTGGCCCTTACTAGCTTATCACGTTTTTTTTTTTGTTATGCATGTGGCAATGGACACCCGAACAGAAAGTTGGTAGAGTGGAAGTTGTATCAACGAAAAAAAGCCCAGCGCAATGATATCTTTCCGTGCTCTTCTGTGGCGAGTGTTTAAATAATGAACCCGTAAGTTATCGCACGCCTTCCACCACATGAAGCCTTATGCGTCGCTCACCACTAAGCGTAGCTCTTGCGAACTTTTATTCTTTGCTATTTTGAACAGCTGAGTGTTAAATGAAACACAGGTGGTGCAGAGGAAACCTTAAATATATATTTCGTGGCTGCCCTTGCAACGGCGATCACAGACTTATACTTTGCAATGCTTCTTGGCTGTTAGATGGGAAGCCATTCAGTTTATGACTGTGGCCTGCCGAGTGTAGCACGCACAGGACCACTTTAGCGCCCAATGGCTTTTTAATATCTACTAGCGCATGGGCCGCTTCTGATCATAGAGCAAACGTTTCAGCAAGTATTTGCGTGCTCATAGCTATCATTTCCAGCTATTTTACTTCCATCTTTCCTTTTGCGGGCACAGGGTAGCCAATACGACTCAGCCAGCCTCTTCTTTCTTTATTGCAATCACCTACACACACACACATGTATATATATATATATATATGTGTGTGTGTGTGTGTGTGTGTGTGTGTGTGTGTGTGTGTGTGTGTGTGTGTGTGTGTGTGTGTGTGTGTGTGTGTGTGTGTGTGTTCTTGGTTTCAATAAAAACTTATATGAGAGTTAGCACTCGTCCTGCCTGCTTCTAGTCTGTTTCTGTGTCCCTTCGCGCTACAATCCAAGATCATCGGCCAGGTCGCGGATTCCACATCTGTCTGTCTATCGCGAGCCATGATGTTGACTATTCGAAGTAAGGCTTTAAATATTTAGAGTCCTACAACTGCATCTCCCAGCGAAAAGCACATGAATCTGCATTATTACCCATCTTCCCCGCTCATTACCAAAAAGGAAAAAAAAAACGGGTACTACGCCAACGTAAATCATGTGCAGACATTTCCTGCTCAGGTAAATTAGTACGCTTCTGCGCCATGTGCGGCGCCTTTGTGTGAGTGCTTGGGCGCGCCTGTTCTGTCTGCGTCCAGTTCGTGCTACTTTAGCGGTCGCCACGCGAGCGGACGTCACGTATGTTGCAATTGCGCTCTGTGTTATCGCCTGCTTGATGCAACGTCGAAGCCAGCGGGCGCAGGGTCACAGCTCGCTCGAGACATTGTATCCGCAGGCGTGCGTTAAGCAGTTGCGAAATCTGGTTCAGTTGACCAGGACGAAAGCCTTGCGCATCCCGCTCACGTTCTGACGTGGTGCCGCCTCGTTAGACAAGAACTGGCTACAGACTGCGCCAATAAGAACTGAGTCGAGTGCAGCGTCTGTCGACCTATAGCTGCTTGGTCAGCAAAATGAGACGCGCAGCAAGGCAGACGTGAGCGAAAAACCCCGAGGCGATGGCCGCTACATTTCGATGCAGATTCGCACTGAACCACTTTCACACTTTCATTGGTTTACCTAATGGTTCGCTGGTTGACCTAAGAGCTGGTTTAGAATAACTACGCCATCAAATACGCCAAACAGGAAACATGAATGCATATAAGGCGCCACTATATTATACAAGTGATTCGATGAATTTATTTTACTATTTAAAACTTCAACAAGCATCGCACATGCTTATTTGTAGCCGCCGGATTACAGAAGCTTTCTTACTCAGACTGATCGTACAATTCGACGTGGTCAAGTGTTGCTGACGGGGTCAAGCGCTCAATCTGTCGTCTCGTACTTTTCCTTCCCAAGTCTTTATTTTCCTTTTTTGGCGCAACAATGTATTCATTACAAGTGTTGTACTTGCGCAGTTTGAACGGCACTAGATGAATAGTGATATATTCCTTTAATGAGAGCTGCTGCTTTCACCAATCGCTGTATTCATGATCGATTCGGAGGACGGAGGAGACTGTTCGTTCTCTCATCTAGACAGACAAACTGCAATGTACGTAATCTCATTTCTCCCATTGCTCACAGCAGTGCAAAAGGACAATCCCATAGGGTTTAAATTTGCACAAGGGCTGAAATAACCAGCTTGACTGAGTGATTCATACGATGTTAATATTCATCGAAAGTGTAACCAACTGTCTAACAAAGAAAATACCTTCTAGGATCCTTATCCGTCTATTATTGATTCATCGCGTACTGTAGTGCCCGCGTTACTCTGTGCACAACTAATTAGCACAGACAGACGTTTCCATTGGCTATCAGCTTCACAATTAAGAAGCGCTCGTGCACGCCTGAGCAGTCATTTCCTTCCGCACACGTATTCTTCGTTTTTGCCGAGTTACGGGCAAATTGCCAAGCGGAGGGCAATTATTTGTAACTATGCCAGTCACAACACACTAACGGTGTCGCATCAATAAACAGAAATACTTCGCATCGCGAAAGTGCTTGATGCATTACTTAGGTCATGTCCCACTTAGCAGCCCTTATTGACTCGGGTGTACGTTCCAGAATATGTGATATTGCAGAGCTGAAGCGACAGCTACCATGCTCCAGTGTTGTTAAGGGTGTCTAAACGGCAGTCGTCATACAAATACCCCACCCTGTTTCATGAAAATGAAAGCAGGCCTACGTAATTAGGAACATCTGCAAAATACGCAAAACCGAAAATGAAGCTATACGATCCATACACGGTACAACCTATGGAATGACAACTCAGGAGCGCGAACAAACGGCGAAAGAGAGAGGATATTAACTCGATTGACGAAGGTCGGTCAAAGTTTTCGTCGCCGCCAAAGGACTCTTCGGGTTTCAAGCTGTATGCCGACACAATTCATCACCGTTCCATAGTTTTACGCAGGTCACGTGCACGGCCCCTGCTGACCCAGTTACAGACTGCAACGCCACTGGCCGTGTTCACCATTGCGTTACTTCCCCGCTGGTCGCTCTGCTTTATTCTGCTTGCTCAGAGCAAAAGGATTCCTTGTCTTCACGCTGGCGGGCGCTTGTTTCTGCATTAGGCCTTGACCGGGAATGCAACCCTGTTTGGTTTATTGAACGGCACAATCCACAGCTCCATTACACTTTCGTCACCACAGAAAGCTAAAAAAGGCAGCAACGAGACATAGGGATAACGGCTTGTACTTTTTGTTTGTCGCCCATTTCTTGCATCAGTGCGCTCGATATTAACACGTGTACTTATCTTTATCGGGAAACCACGTTTCGCCGCCTAACAAATGTAATCGCACAGCGTGGGACGCGCCTGCATGTATCCGAAGTTTCTGGAAAGTTATCGATGCGTCTATCCGCTGTCTGTTGTCGCCGAACCTTACGTTATCTGATTTCATCACCTGACGCAAATGGTGTAGAACTTTGTGGAAGGCACGCGGGTCCGAACGATTAGTCTGAAACATTCGACGACTGCTCTATAAAAGCCGATGCGCTTGACCCGCTGATCAGATTGCCGACGATCGCCGACCGTGTTCGCCGCTAGCGTTGAGTTATAAGTGTAGCCTGTTTTTGTGGGCACAGGTTCGCCCAATAAAAGCTAGTTTTGTATTCCACCGTGTAGCACGTGACAATATAAAGGAAAATCCACACTGACTATTGCATGAAAATAAAATCTCTTCCCCTACATGTTGCCAGAAGCCATTGCACATGAGCATTTTTGCTGTTTGATCCCCTGCCCTCGACACACTTAATACCCGTGGCGTTTATTTTGTAGCTGCTGTCACTTGTCGGCTCAAGGGGTAAAAAACATCAAGTGTATTGATAGCGGAGACAGCTTTCATGAAGCAATGTTAGAGCTTTACCCTTACGTGACACCGTTACGGAAGTAAACCGTCGTAAGAATTTCGTACGGTAATCTCATGATCGTATTTGTATTGGAACTAAAGTGAAATGGTTTAATGATAACGGACAGTTAAGGTTATGTACTTTTCGTCTTACTAAATCTGAATCTCTAAAGAGTAACTAAATCTCTCTTAGTGTTACGAACAAGCAGCGCATCAGGAAATACTGAACGCAATACACACAAATCATCGTTGAGCGTTGCGCGCCTGTTTTCTTCAAGCCTTGTGGGACTCAGACAAGGAGCAGTCATGGTTTCACTCTACACTTTCTGATTGTACGTCCTTTGACATATGAAAGGATGAAGAAAAATTGCGAAAGATGGGCCGATCAAGGCGAGCAACGTTCAAGAAATATTGCGATATTCCATGGAACTGTATGGAATCAAAGCGACCCAAGCCTACTTGTGCAGTTCACACATGACGCAGCGTATTGTATGATCTAAATAAATTATAATAAGGATTCGGCGTTATGCATTGCTTCGAGCCGGAATAAGTAACGATGAGTGTAGTCTCATGAAAAAGCTAAGTGCTAAGACCAGGAGGCATGAAGATTTTGCCTCGCGCAATATAACTCCTTGAGAAAAAAATCTACCCTTATTAATGTGCGCCTTAAACATGCTCATATTGTTTTGTCTTCTGTAGCCGTTGTAACTAAATTTTGTTTGTTTGTTTATTGAAATGCTCATTCTCGTCTGAATAAGTGCAGCCTATTGTTTGACGATTTCTGAGGTGATTTGAAAAGCATAAACAAAAATAAAACAGTCTGCATGCACTGTTTCAGCAAACCAGTAGCCGCTCTTGCTTTCTATGCATGAATTTCACCAGAAAAAATCTGAGTTCGAAACACTCTAATTTTGTTTATATTGACTCAAAATTAGGGGCAGGTATATATATATATATATATATATATATATATATATATATATATATATATATATATATATATATATATATATATATATATATATATATATATATATATATATATATATATATATATATATATAAAGGGTTCATTTTATTTTTATTAAATTACTTTCTGATCATCCCTCGTTCATAGCCAGCCAACCCCGCTATTAACTTCTGACAGAGCTTGAACAGAAAAAAACATGAAAATAGGATTGTTAGTCTATATCGGTAAAAGTGGCCCTTCACGGAGGTATGCTTATAACAGAAAATAATGCTTGCGGGGTATTATTCTTTTCCTTATTTAATTTATAGCTCCCTTGTAGCTTTCAGATTTCGTAGAATAACCTATTCGCTGCATATTTATATCATGGTTGTTTGCCCTTGAGTTACGGAAAACAGAAATTTTTAATAAGGTAAGCCGTTGTCGCTACGGCGCATTACTGATGCTCTTTGCAAATAATAGGTAATCTGCTTCAAAATGAAAAACGTACTGATTGTCGCTGCAGTTCTGTGTATATATATATATATATATATATATATATATATATATATATATATATATATATACACATATTCATCTTGATGACATGAGAGCGTAGCAAATAAAAATACGGCGTGATTTAATCAGGCAAAGTGACTTCGCCCAACCGCCGCGCGAGAGAAACCAGATGCAAGCGGCATTAGAAAGAGTTCGACGCTACGGGTATAGGCCTTATGTTATAGCCCCGTGCAAACAATTTGCCAGATTAATCCTGCTAAGTCTTGCCGCAAACATAAACAGAACTTGCAAGACAATGAACCCTCATCGCATCCCGCGTGCCAGGACACTCCACTTGCGCAATCAACAAAAGGAAATTAATTTGGCGACTCAGACCAAGAAAATAGCATAGCAAAAGTTGTCTAAATGACGCATAAAATCTGTTCCGAGAGCTGCGAACTTCCAAAGGTGCATCTCTTTATGAAGAATGCAACTCGAATGGCGGAGAATGGGCATAAAGGCTAAAACAAGAAAAAAAATATTCAGATCCACCGAGCATGTTGGTATCAATGTAGAGCGAAGCGTCGTCGAAGCGTCTGATTAAATCTTCTACAACATGCACTCTCATTCATTTCTTTTATACGTTTGAGCACTGCATCGCTTACAAGCCATGCCGAAATGCATACACCAATCTGTCGAACGCACAGTGTGAGACGTCCACGCATCGATCCAACGAGGACGAAGGCCATGCTTATCCGAGGAAGAACGGCGATGACAGGCATGTGCATAGTTGTAGCGCATATATCTAGCAACCTTTAAGAATTCTGCACATCTAGTGTCACAGTGGCATATGCCAATTCTGGAGGATTGGCATATACTGAGATAGATATGTTTTTAGAGATAGATATGAGCGGACCTATAAAACAACTCATTCAGGCTGACAGTGAGAGATATGATGGAACAGAAATGAAGAGGTCTTGTAACTAATCTGTCTTTTTTATGACTTGATCAGTGTTCAAAGTAGCAGCAGTTAGCAAAACAACGAAGTGCCTGCATCATGCGCCCCGTCTGATAGGTCTACCCTGTTTGTTTAGAAGCAGCCCCTCAAAGGTAACGCAAGCATAGTATATCGATAGCTCTTTTGGTGCAGGGGCTCCATGTAACTAGTGATTATGTAGCGAAAGAAAAGGCCGGATAGCAAGAGCGTGGGAAAACCAACTAATCTATGCACACTTGTATATACAATGCCAAAAAAATAAAAAAAACGAAAATATCAAGTTATTCTAGAAGTCAGCATTCATCCTGTGGTTAATGGTAGCGGTTTCTTGGCCCTTCACTTCAGTTAAACGCACCACGTAGAACCGGGCTGCGTCTTGATTCAGCGAAATCTTCGAGCTGCGCCTCAGTTCCCGGTTCTTATATTATGACCAATAGGTACAAAATTGCTTATAGAGCACACGTAGCAATGTCAATGATGTTCTTGAATACTGTTGGGCTCCACAACTTCCATTTATAACACCTACTCACAGTGCTCGTAGAATAGTGCGCGAATCGGGGTAGTTTGACTTCGAAATGAACCAACGTGGTTCAAATTATTCTGTAGTTCTTGGTAAAGACTGGAAGAACGTTATAAGACTGAAAAATGATGATCAATTTTGCTACTTGTGAACACTGCCAGATTAATAGCAACACAGACTCAGCCAGTCATATATACAAGGACATGCATAAATAAAATGTGCAAGTCTCAAGGTAGAAGCACTTACAAACATAAGTGCTCGAAACACAAAAAGAGGAAGAAAGGCGACGTAGAGTGTTCATCAAGGTGCATTGTTCTTCCGGCATCTGGCTTGACTCCGAAGTTTGCCTTTTGTTTTCGCCAGCTCCATCCCACCTACGCTAGAGCAAGCACGATGCCTCTTCAATTTGCTGGGGGCGAGAAAGCGTCCGCAGTTCTTTCCCGTACCCTTCGTTTTAAGCCTTTGAGGGCACTGCAGTCTCTAGAATTAGTAGTGGCTCACACAGAGTCAGAACCGGTTTGTACAAAAGTGCGCTGGATTTCATCCCGGATTTCATAGGACAGTGGCGCTGTTTTCTTGCCAGCAGGGACTTTTTAAGAGTGAGCTCGAGAAGAGCCCACCTTTAGTCCATTGCCTTCTAACAGGCATACAGCTCGCTTACAGGTACTTCGGAAGTACAGAACAGTGGGCCTCAGTTTCTGGACGCACACCGAATGCGAGTCGTATTGATCGCGCTGCAAATTTCCGGCGTTTGTTTACTAATGCACCCCCCCCCCCTATTATCTATTAAATGTACTTACCAATTTAAGCACTTGCTTGCAAGAAGCGTGAATTGCACCGGGTTGTTCTAACACTCAATACAGGCTGCAGAGTTTCGAGAATGAGCTTCGCGCTTTTTTAACGCAGCGCATGGTCTCATCGGCCTTGCATCGGATAACGGCTATAACTTATCTTGTTTCCAGGCGTTAAACTGGAAATATTTTTTATGTAGTCGCCAACGCACAGATGAGCTGCTCAATCACCCCTTGGTTATTTGTTCTCGGTCATCTGAAAACATTGCATCATCTCGGAAATAGAGACCTAAGTTACAAAAAGAGCCGGTCAGATTTCTTACCGCCACATATTTATCAGTCGACTAATCCACCATCTGCAACTTGACGATATTAAAGCAAAGCATTCTTTGTCTCCTATCTTTATGTGGTGGGTGCTAGCTGCTTGCTGTTGCTCTCGTTCCAATAACGTACAAGTCGGGCGCACGGATCATAATTGCAATATGCATTAATTTTAACGTTGCTTTCTTGGCGGTATCTATCAAACCCCTTTCACAATTTCACCCAAGTTGCCCACTGCCTTGGGTCACTAGTTATATGTGCTGGCTTTTTTCTTGTCAAACAGACAATATGGGCTACTTGGTGAGAGCCCGAATAGACAGCTTTCAGGTGGGTGCTCTGCGGTCTAGTAGACAACTTTGGTCGCTCGGTATTTGCCATGGGGTGTGTCTGCTTGAACAGACAAGCTTCGGCACTAGATGCGTGATACAGGTACGTTCCCGTTCTTGGCCAATCTCTCAGAAGGGGTGTGCCAAGGTGACACGAGAAGTATGTAGCCTCAAAAATATCAAAATAATAGTGCCCCATTCGAAACAGGCACCACCGCTTGGTCAGAGGCATCGCAACACTGTTGGAGCCACGATACTAGAGTACTACGCAGTTTCAATTGGGGTGCAGTGATTACAAGATAAACTGGGTCGTCGTGACCTTCTACATTGTGGTTGGCAGCAATATTAGCACTTCATGTGTCTGCGGTAGCGATACGCTTTCCCGCTACAATTTTTAAATGTCAATCGCTTTAACGTCGCCGTTGATCGTGATATTGGTTCTGCCGGAATTTTTTTTTTTGCCACTGGTTATCTGTACTAGTATGCTACTTGGGCCACTAGGTATGTCTAACAGGTAATGTGCGACTGGGTATGTTTCGGAACGGACAACTAGGGAGACTGGGTATGTGCAAATTGGGTTCTGTCAATTGGGTATATTTACCAATAGACAACTTGGGTCACTGTGTAGCTGCAACTGGGCATTTTTTATTGAGTACGTTTCCAAATAGACAACATGAGCTTCTAGGTATGTGCAACTGGGTGTATGCCAATGGGTATGTTTCCGAGTGGAGAACATGGGCCACTTGGTATGTGGCACTGGGTAGGTTCCCGAGTGGCCGTTTAGAAGAAGAAATGAAAAGGGACGAAGTTTGCGATGAAATTGCATGGTCTAGAAAGACTTGAAGGGAAAACATTTGAGCTGAGCACGCCCGGAGCTACAGAGAAGTGCAGTAGTCAGCAGCACAACCAGCGGAATATGATGAAGGAAGTTAACTAAATAAAGAAACCTGACCACTCACTGAGCAAGAAGGCTTCGGCTACGTAGAAAAGAAGATGGAGTAGTGACGTCACAACCTTTAGTTAACGATTAGAGAGAAATGGTCCCTTATCACAGATTCATACATATTCACGGGATCCGCCAAGTCATTTAGACACTCTATAAAATGCAGTGTTGTATTTGTGCAGACTTTTGATTGTGAAACTAGGCTGTTTCAGCACATCGTGTCTTAACTGACCAATCAGGCATGAACAACCACACCACTTCTAAACATCAAATCTATTTACAGGCATAAAGACAAGTTTTCTATTATCCCTCATCAGTTTTAAGATACCACAATTCACCTTGCCCTCCATATCTTTTTTATTTCTATACACTTTGGTGGTGTATTAGATTTGGCTCTGCTCTGCTACGCTTCGAAGCAAGGGATCGAATCCTGAATACGGTGGCCTCGTTTCGACGAGGGCGAAATGCTAAAGAGCCCCTGTACCGTGCATTGGGTTCAGTGAACATTACCAACTCCAGGTGGAGAAAATTATTCCGTAGTTCCCCACTACGGCGTGTCTCATAATGATATCGTTGTTTTGGCACGTAAAACCACAGCATTTAATTTCTTTCATCTTCTTTCGATTTCATTGATTCGTGATATTTCCAAGTAACATTTCACTGTACATTTCCTAGGTGAGATGAGATTGTATATGTTATGCTCATATTACTGTCTTTCAATAGAATAATGGCAACACTGGACTTTAGCCAACCAAGGGAACTGGCTGGTTTTAGCAAGGGATACTCTACAATGAATCCCATCCTTGTCGATAATCAGGTAATCGAGAAATCTGCACAGTACAGTCAGCCTCTCTGTATGGTTTTCATAGATCACGAAAATGTATTTGATTCAGTAGAGATACCAGCAGTCACAAAGGCATTACGTAATCAAGGATTACAGATCGCCAACGTAAATGTCTTGAGAAATTTCTACAGAATTTCCACAGCTACCTTACACTGGCAAAGTAGGAAGACACCTATAAAGAAAGGGTTCAGACAGGAAGACACAATCTCTCTAATGCTATTCACTGCGTGCTTGGAAGAAGTATTCAAGCAATTAAACTGGGAAGGCTTAGTAAGGATCGGCGGCGAATATGTCAGCCACCTTCGGTTTACAGATGACGTTGTTCGATTCAACGACACTGCAGACGAATTACAAAAAATGATCGAGGACCTTAACAGAGATAGTGTAAGAGTGGGATTGAAGATTAATATGCACAGGACAAAGATAATGATCAATATCTGGGCAAAAAAACAAGAGTTGCGTATCACCAGTAATCCTCTAAAGTCTGTGAACGAATACGTTTACCTAGCTCAATTAATTACAGGGAACTCTGATCATCAGAAGCAAATTTATAGAAGAATAAAAATGGGTTGTATCGCAGGCGGCAGACATTGTCAGTTACCAACGGGACGCTTACAATTGACATTGAAAAGGAAGGTGTACAATCAATGCATTTTGCTGGTGCAGATATATGGGGCAGAGACATGGAGACTGAGAAAGAAGTTTGAGAACAAGTTAGGGACCGCGCAAAGAGCGCTGTAACGAAGAATGCTAGGCATAACGTTAAGAAACAGAAAGAGAGTGGTTTGTATCAGAGAGCAAGCGGGTGCAGTTGATATTCTTATTGACATCAAGAAAAAAAATGGAGTTTGGCAGGTCATGTAATGCGCAGGTTAGATAACCGTTGGACCATTAGGGTTACAGAATGGGTACCGAGAGAAGGAAAGCGCCGTCGAGAACGTCAGAAGACTAAGTGTGGCGCTGAAATTAGGAAATTCGTGAGCGCCAGTTTGAATCGGTTGGCGCAGAATACGGGTGATTAGTGATCGCAGAGGCCTTAGTGCTGCAGTGGGCATAAAATAGGGTGATGATGATGATGACTGTTATATGTCTGGCAATGACAAGTCTTCTTTCAAACAAGTCCGCACTGCACCGAGCTTTACCTGTCATCATCGAGTTCCTTCAAAACTAATACCGCTTGTAGTTATTCATGACCTAGTCGCAGCACCACACTGAGGAAAATACATATGCCAACGGCGCCGTTGACAGCCAGCACGATGCTGAAACGCTATCTGCCTGAATTCCCTGTTATCCATAGAGCGCACTTTGACCTCAACCTCGAAGCGCATCTGACACATAGTGTCACAGTGACACTTATGCCGAAGTCCTGTCAGCCGGAAGCGTCTGGCTATCAAGCCAGACGGACACAACGTCTTTCGCGAGACTGGCAATAGGAGCACACACCCAATACCCAATGCAAGCACCCTCCCATAGAAATGAAATCTCACACAAAGAAAACTAGATTTATTCACTTCTCCGCTATGGAGACCTAGGTTCCTTTTTACGATGCTGCCACGACTGAAAGCCACTTCCTCGAACTCGTCGAGTCCTCAGCATCCCGGAGTCACGCATACGGAGAACGTGCAGGCAAAGAAAAAGAACAGCCAAAAGTCTGCGCAAACTGTAACCTCGGATGTGCTCAAGGCCCTTCCCTAGTATCTGTTCTTTTCGCGAGACTCATCGACCACTTCAAATAACTAAGGTGACGTGTAAGGCTGATCTTGTGTGCGGTCTTTCTGCTCGATGTGGTGATTCGCATTCGGCTGGCCGAGAGAGAAGTTATCTGCAAGCGTGGCACAAAATTCGTACCAGTAGATTACGCTAACCAGCTAATATGCCGCTGACCACACAGAAATAAAGAGTGCCATTAGTTTATTGTGGTGTTAACAAAAATACAAAAATTTTAGGTACCATAACTGTGGCATACAACGTTTAACCAGCTCGTTCATCTCGCTTGTAGCTGTAGCTTCAAACCAATAATAGTTAGCAGGGTCATTGAGTGTCACATATATATTTGGACTTCTGCTGCTCTTGACTAGTATCACGGTGATACGCATTGTCATTCACCAAATGGTGTTTCGCAACCGGCCTTGGATAAAGTATGGAACGTCATGAGCACTCGCACCTGCCAAATTTCCCATGTGTGTTCTGCTCTTGCATTTTTCTTTATGCATCTAATGTTGAAAAACAATGTTTTTATGTCTGTCTTATTTATCAGCTCAAAAGGCTTCTTATTTTTACCCATGAAGCTAACATTTCACGAAAGTTATTCGCCTGATGTATCTTCAATAGAACAGCCGCCACAACTTTGAAATAACTAAAGCTGCAATCAATGGCGAAAACTATCGCGATCGAAATACATTTGACTTGAAATACAGTCGCTGTACTGCAATTATGAAAGGTTGTCGCCTTTTCCAGTTTCCTATGCAGGCGAAAAGCACCCGCCGCAATACAGGGTACATTCAGTGGGGAGGTCAAATGTGCCCGACAGATCTGGTTGAGGAAGTTGTTCACGGCACGCCAGTTCTCCATAGTTTCCAGAAGAAAATCAGCCCTTAACAAGCCAGCTTGTGCAGGTAATCATAGAATATTCTATGGAAGAGCCACTTTCTGTGATTTAAGTATTTCTTAGACTAGAAACCATTGGATACAACTTTATGTTTACGCTTTTCGGAAAGTGGCCTCATTCTACAGCAGGTCTCTCCCCACTAACCAAGCAAACGTTGACCACGCTGCACTAAGCTCGCACAATCTTACTGTTGCGTAGGTCCAACAAGGACTGCCTTTCCTTTGGCAGTCAGGATGACGCTGTCACAGCAATTAGATGACATGGTAAAAACAAAATATTTGATTACAGCTATACAGGCCAGTTCTTCACCTGACCAGTCCTCAAGTTACACAGCTTTCAACAGTGCTCGGCACAGTTTAGACTTGCACTTCCTGTGTCGTCTTATCTCGGCAGAAACTTCAAGCTGCCAAAAATACGCAGAAAATGCACTCGATCAAGTTGCTATGGAAGGATAACAACCCTCATAAACTGCTGCATAGCTCGCGATGGCAACAGTTCTCAGTCTAGTGAATTTTACATTTAGGAGTGCCTCAGTCAGCTTTTATGGAACAGTCTTTGAAGAAAAAATTACCACTTAAGAACTACTGTTTGGAAAATACCACATCAGTATTATGCTCTAACATTAAAGCACCATTAATGCCTCGGTATTTTGTGTAGTAAGCCCAGAAGAACGTAAAGCACGCAGCACTAACGCACTCCCGCGAGCTGAAGAACAGAACAAACATTCTTATCACTCAGTGAAAACGCTTCTGATGTGGCTGTTGTTGTTTGTGTCGGATAGTGGCCTTCACTTATCGCCCAATCTGGGCACACGCCAGCAAGCGTGTAAACAGTACACACTCGAGGAGTAATACTTCGTCCCTATTATTTCATGCAGTACATTGCCAAGTTAAGACAGTGTCAAAGCAGGGATGCATGTTCTGGTATGAAAAATATAACCTTTCTTTTAGCAGTATTGTGTTGTTGGCTATTCTTCAAGTTGACTAATAAGGCCGTACGTTATCAGCACACAGTGATCTTAACGAAGCCGCTATTCATTCAACAACGAATCAATAACTCGTAGGAAGATGCGTAGCTTCATCTCTCGTTCGCGACTTGACGAAGTGTAGAGCGCCTTTCTCGGAACTCGTGCACCGAACTGCACGAACTGCGATGCACTGAAAAACTTCAGCTCATTCTCGTCGCCCACGCACCCGCCAGAATAGTGAAAGTGGCTTTCAGACTCTTAGCGTGAAGATAAGCGTTGCAGGGTAGGTGTCTCAAGTACTTCCTTCAGCTCATCATTGAAGTTCTGCAGTGAAGGAACGAGGCCACAAATGGGCTGTGTTCAACACTTAGCTGTTGCCGTTTCTATAGTCGTCGGCTCACGGTTAAGTACCTGGATGGCGTGTGTTCTCAAAAGATTATGTCCTCTCAACACGATTTTGTTTACTTTGCGTATTTTGATGACGCATTTCAGCGACCATGACGACGTGCGCTCGAACAAAGCGGAAAACGTTGATAAGGACGGACACTCCGAAAAGCAGGTAATAGAAAAGAAATTAAATGTGCTGTGGTAAATTACAGCATGTTACCTGCTGCGTGTACGTGTTCCTAGAAAATAAAAGAGTGGTCGCTATCTTTTGTAAGCGCATCGTGAACCACTTGTGGTGTGGAAGTGCTGCTTGCTGGGCCATTTGGTTCATACGGAAACTTGAGAAAGCCGGCGTATAAATTGAGACACAAACACGACCGAAAGAGAGACACCACAACGCTGGTGCAAACATGACGGAAAGAGACACCATAACGCTGGTGTTGTGGTCTCTCTCCCAGCGTCGGGGTGTCTTCTTTTCATCGTGTCGGCGTCTCAATTATATTGCGCTGGTTTTTTCTTGTTTCACTAATGGGGCCCATATTAAGCTGTTTGCAGTTTCGTTGCGCAGATACTCTAAGCCTTAAGAAACGCAAACTCAGAAATGTAGCACGTGCAAGTGCTCATGGTTATGATGGCTGTTCTTTGCAACTCCAGATTTTCTTTTTATTCCGGTACTGTGACTTAAGAGCTTGAATTTTCGTATCTGTTTGTTACCAGTGTTTTGACCATAATTGCTACTATGGGTGTCCTGAAATGATTTGGTGAAACTTTCAAGTATAGCTTAGGAAGAAACAAAAGACCTTTAAGCCAAAACATTGATAAGCATCATCGTCGATACCTCGTGATATTTTTCTGAGTTTTTAAACAAACGGGTGAACGGGTTGAGATGAAGTTCCAATAACGCTTCAGCTCCAGCGTATGGACGGCATGCTCGCGAATTTCAAATTTATCATCTTCTGACCACAATATTTTATCAGCTTGGAAGCCCCTTAACATTGAAGACTGTAAACTAAAACATTTGCAGACCCACGAATGAATAGACAACATAAAGTTCAGCTGTAAACGGAATACGGATACAAAATATAAACACTAGACGCTACGCAGATCAGAGCGATGATTTCAAAAGACCTCACGCACATTTTAGCTAGAGGTATCTCCATGTAGTATTAATAAGAGGGTCAAATGTTTCACTTGTTAAAATATTTCGGATCTAGTGTGATATGGGTTTATATTTTTGAAATTGTACAGTGGTGCTGTTATTGCTTGTTGCTTGTAACCTGCCTTTTGAGTATAGCGATATGTCTTTCTCATTTTGAATTTGCTAGACTGGCCTAAAATGCATTCTGCATTGAATTATAAATGCGCTAGACTAATGATACAACGAACTTTCCGTTACGATCAGTAACGTGTGATCACATGTGTTAGTTAAAAGCATCCTGAAACAAATTGAATCCCTTGCTCGTACTACTTGAACACCTCCTTAAAGCATGTTGCCTCTGCGAATTTTACTAAGTGATGCGCAAGATCGAGCGACAAAAAGTTTTGGCTAATCCACTGCTCATACGGGCGCTAAAGAAGAGAGAGGGCAAATGCGGGTGATATTATTGACCCTGAAATTCGCGCAAAAACCGGTGGCACAAAGTTTCCTTCATTCCCCCGGCGTAGAATAGAATCCGAGGCAGTTACACTCGGCGAAATATTCAAACCATACAAATAAACGTTTTCGCCTCTCGCACACATTCGCGCACAGCAACACGTCCACAAAGAAACGCTCCGACTGTCCAAATTTCACTCCCTAACGCAAAGACTCTCACGTACTAATAGAGTACCATGTTCAATCTCGTGCTCATGCGTGATCGCACAAACTGAAATGGATTGTGTTCACGCTGGGGTGAGTGAAGTGCCGTTGAACTACGATCGGGACACTCGAGCGGCCCGCATTTCCGTAATGACAATGGAAAGGGCCCACAGTCATGCCTCGGCTGGTTGCCAAAGGAACCTCCACTCTCTTTCGATCGAAATGCGTGCCACGGGAAATGCCCTCTCAAATAACGCTGGTTCACCAATTGTAGAGCGTTTCTCGTTTCGGACACTGGGGGAACGAAAAGCTTCTTTTTTTCTTGGCGACCATTGCGCAACAACAGTTGGTTGAGCGGTTGTAGGTGTGCGTTAAGGAATAACAGGGGGTTAAAATTATTCCGGGTCTTTCCAGTGTGACGTATCCCACGGCCTGTGAGTTAGTTGAAGACGTTAAATCATTCTTCGGTTCAGCAAGACTTGTGTCCACCTCTTGTAGCTCTTCCATACAAGAAAAAGCCGGGCGGTGATGTAGGTGGCTGTTGTAGGAAGCTTTAGTGCGGGTGACCGCTCTATGGCCTACCTTTACATTTGCCAGAGAATTTACCGTGAACGAAGCGCGATCGGAGTAATTCAATAGCGGCGGTAATCAACAAAACTTGAAAATGTTCTTTGTTGTTAATTTACATGCGGTGAGTGTTGTGTAAATTAGTGTCCACCTGCTCGTAATTCTTTCCCAGCTTTGTTGTCCGGCTGCACTTTGCCGAGGTTCAGTACATGCGTATTCAGGTGAAATGGGATCGATGACTATGAGGAAGAGCTTCATACCCCAAATATCTAAAATTTATTTTTATGTTAACACTTCATGCTGTTAGGTCCCAGAGGACGTGTTAGCGTGGAAGACAGGTGGTGCGAAATCTAGCTAACGGAATCGAAAAGTGAGTAAAAGTGAGCGCAGCAAGGATAGGGGCCCCAACCTGAGCGCCCAAGTTATCAAAGTCGCGAAATATGATTGAGAGCCGCGGCTCCGTTCGACCTTTTTCACGGAGTAGTTTGCTCTGGAGGGAAAGAGATAACGCTTTTGGCGATGCGCCAGAGATTGCTTCAAGCAAAAGAGCACGAATGCGAAACCACTACCAAGTCTGCACTGCTATTCTGCGATCAGCTGTCGGAATTACAACTGGGTGATCACTGATGCGCCCAGAACCATATATGCCGCAAAATCTAGGTCGGAATAGGGAAGATTTCTACAGTAGTTCGTTGCAAAAATAGTTACCTGCGTATCAAGGAATATACTGAATCTGAGTGTCAAAATTCATGGGCCGCTACTATACAAGGACTGCCTGTGTTGCAGGCCATTCGCGATGCACGGCATTTTTTAAGCATAAAGAAAGTCCCTCAACCGCTACCTATGTATCGCTACGCTCTAAATGAAAGACTTTGAACTCGGAGCGTCGGCAAGAACGAGTGCCACTCGTTACATGATTACAAAAGGAGTAGGACCACTTCCTCGCATAGCAGGTTTCTCGCACATTATCCACACACATTGACCCTAACTCACAATCAAACTCACGGATGCTGTCACCCACGTGTTAAGAATAAGTGAATGGGTGTAATCTTGAATCAATGCGCCGAGAGAGAGAGAGAAGGAGATAGAAAACATTTATTTCTAATGAGGTGGGGTGGAGCCCCACCCGGAGCCGTCGCTGCTCTTGCAGGCATAAGCCTGTGAGCGCAGTCGCCCAGAAAGAAGGTGAAGGTACGCCGATGTACCTTGTTCCCAGAAGGAAGGTACACCGACAGCGCACAAATGTTTGAAGCTGAGCGTTGCGTGACGGTTCACAGAGTAACCGCGTGACAAGCTATAATATGTATTTCTTGCAAGCTGTTACGAAAGGCAGAGAACAAGTATACCGCAACTCAGCACACCCGCGAGCGATGAGGCAAAAAGTAAGCGATCGTAGTGACTACAGCGAGGAACGTCGCTGAATCAGAAATGTGACAAGCTGCTGCTTCTGTGGGATTGACAAATAAAGGGCGAAAATAAAAGTGCCCTAATCTTGATTTAATTCGCAAATGGAGAGTTTGGAGAGCTTGGAATGCATTTTAAGTGCCGGCGCTAGAGCAAGCACCGTATGCGGTGCTCGCATCGTTTCTACAACCCGCAATGAGCTCTGAAGGCGCTTTCGTGTCCTCCAAAGCCATGTGCAAAGCTTCGTGTCATCCACCCAATCAACGTCAACGATACCTGCTTAAAGAGACGTTTGCTGAGTCGCAGCGTGGAAGGCTCATACAAATATATTGTAAACACGGAGTCATCGGAGGCTCCTGGGGCAGGCAATGGCCGCGTCACCGCGTAATCAAACCTGGCGGCGTCTTCGGGATCGCTTTGAAAAAGGTCTATAGGCACTTTGCGTTCACCAGCGTCCTCCACCATGATGATAGTGATGTTTATTGGCATCCCCTTTGATATGCGTTGGATACAAATAGTTATCTAAACTGCTTGATTTATTCAAGTTTTACTACATTCATGGCCAACTAGCATCTCGCCTATTTGATGTCGATCTTAACTTCCGTATTTAAAAGCTCTGTAACTAAATTTCAGATTACGAACCATTACCTATGCTTGCAATGACTTCAGTTCTATAAATGTATTTTCTGCTTTTATAGCGAAACAGTCAATGACTAGGACCATGGGATTTAATTGTGTTGTAACGTCGATAGAAAACTGTCATCATCTATTGCTCCTTAACCCTAAACTGAATGGCTCATCAAGGCAGAGGCTCCAAGCACTGAGCAAAGTGAAGCGAACAGTGCGTACATTATCTTTAATTGCACATACAGCATGCAGAACAGCATACGTTTTAATAAAGAACAAGCTCAAAACAAGATTATGTAGTTTAACGTACCAACACCACTTTCTGATTATGAGGCACGCCGTAGTGGAGGACTCAGAAAATTTCGACCACCTGGGGTTCTTTAACGTGCACTTCAATCTAAGTACATGGATGTTTTCGCATTCCCCATCTAAATGCGGCCGCCGTGGCCGGGATTCGATCCCGAGGCCTCGTGCTCAGCAGCCCTATACCATAACCACTGAGTAACCACGACGGGTAACAAGCTCAAAACAAGCATCCGAACCAAATAATTGATGATAAGCCGTTCCTGTTCCTACATGCAATGCGAAGCATGCAGCGCTCCCCGCATAACTTTCCGGGTAAAGAATATTGTTGTTCAAGCTACCGCGGCGGCTGCAGCTTGACTGTAACATATGACGTAGGGAGGGACGTAACTACACTTTCGTACGTAAAAGAATCCGTCTAGCAACTGATTTGTTTTGTGACAGTGCTGTGGGAAGTACACGTATAGTGAGTACTCCTGAAGAGCAGCATGCTTATGAAGCACGGCGAATTTCCCTTCTCTCTGGTCCACTGCTGTTAGGTGCACGAAGCGTCATCGCAAGCTGTTTTCGTAATACTCGATGGTCTTTTTATTTACATCGCCTGCATCCAGTTAACCATGTGTGCTTCTCCCACATACCGTTTAATGATCTCTGGTTGTCTATTTACACTTTAAATGGCCCTGTACTTCGTTGCCAACTTTCTTGACATCTTCCTCCATTCCGTTACCACGATTTTCAGGTTCGGATATTTGTGCTCCGTAGCGAGACGTTTCACCCATGTTCCTTAGTTTCTCTTCAAATGTAATTTTGTTCCGCGCTTCGCTGCCTTCAAAAGAGACCCAACCTATGTGATCGTGCACTGACTTATTTGTAACCAGTCGACCCACCGAGCTCTGGTTAATCTCTATATACCATAAGATTTGTGACGTAAAGCAAAAAATTGCATCTGCCAACGTTATCCATGGCACCGTTACACTTTTCGAAACTCCTTGCTCCACCGTGTAGTTATCGTAGGCCTAAATTGTTCTGTTGCATTACTAATGTATTCCACTCGCTTTCCTTATTTTTATTATTTGGTGGATGCTTGGGTAGGTCGTTGCTGCGTTTATGTATACGCTCAGGTGTTGACTATGAGTATGACTTCCTCTTGAATTGATGCTTTATTATTGCTAATGGTTTTATTAAATATCGTAATTGCCGATTTTTATCTGCCAAGCGTAAGGCCTAGATTCGTCACTGCATTGTCACTCATATTCGCAAGTGTCTGTAAATCCCTTGCATTGTACGCTATTAGCACTCTGTCACCCGCATACATCAGCCCCGAGGACCTTGTTGCATATTTTGCGGAACAACCTATAGCAATTTCATGACTACTTTGTCGTAAGCTCCCTTAAGATCTAGAAATGCTGTCAATAAGGGTCTATTCTGAGCTATTGAAATTTCTATGCACTGCGTTTGTACAAAGACATGAAGTAGAACTTTATTTCTATAATGTATCGAAAATTACGGCATAGGTAAGCCTAGTGGCCTGTCGAAGGCTTGCGAGGAAAACATGAGACAGTTCACAATTTAAAACAATATTTGTCACGCAAGGCTCTCTGAAAAAAAAATGATAAGAAATCTTACACTAACACAGTACAAAAATGTCAAAACACTAATAGAAAATATTACAAAACTACTCAGTAATACAAAAATATTACGCTAATCTTTAGATGAGGATATAACGAAGCATTGTTTTGTCTGGTGATCGAATTTTAAAAGCTAAGAAACACAGACACATAAGCAGATTGCAAGTACATATGAGGAAATTACAGAGAGAACACTTAGTGCAAGTACACGCATCGAAACTAGAAATGCGAGAAATGCAAAGGCAAGTATTCCAACGCCAAAATCCAAGTAACCTAGGAGAAGCTGAGTTAAAAAACAGTGGCAACCGCAAGGGTGCCGTCATGTTGCTGAGACAAGTTCTTTTGTAACGCTATAATTATTCAAAATAATATGGAAAAATAAGCATTTATGCATAGCACGTAGGCATGGGAAAGGTGTAAGGTTCATTTCATATATTTTTCAAAAAGATCAAATGGTCGTTTATAAAATTTTGATGTAAAATTTACGGCGGGTGAAAGGATGCCTTGGGCAGCGCCTCAACTAGATGGCGCCACCGTACTGAAGGAGGTGCGGATTGCGTTGATCACGCATCTAGTATAGATCACGTCTCGTCACCTCGGCCTGCGTGCACTTACCAATAAATGTACAACCTTTGGGGCGTATATTTGTCATACAACGATAATCGCCATCTGCCTTGCTTGCGTTTCCTTTCTTGAAAACTCGGCGCTAGCTACTTTCCTATCAAGAATACTGAATCACGCGGATAACGCACCAGCCGTTCGTGATTGAATCGGGCTCGCAGCATTAAAGGAAAGAAAGGCGGGCAAGGCAGATGATGATTATCGCTGTGGAACAAGATAAACCCCAAAGGCTGTAATTTTGGTTAAGAGTGGAGACAGAGTAGCAATATGGCACTGCCTTTGCGGTTGCCGATTTCAATGCGTGGAGATTTTCCTCTAGCGTTGGTTCAATTACCTCTATGGCAAGTGCGCAGCTGCATAGAACACACAAAAATGAGAGTAAAAGGACGTTGTGTTGTTGATCGAAACTTCTGGAATGTAACAGTCAGCACGATTAAGGTACATATTTCGCTACTTACGAAACGTCTTGTTAGGCGTATTGCTACGTGCAATACGCACTTTCTAGTAAGAGAAATATGGCGCATGATTGGAATTTCATCTAAGCGTCCTGTGAGATTGAGGCATCCTCTAGGAGGAGGAAGGAACGAAAAAAGCAGAGGGGCTGGGAGGTTAACGAAAATAACGTCCGTTTGGCTACTCTACACCGGGGGGAATGGGAAAGGGGGAAACAAAGATGACAGGGAGAGCGAGGAGGGAAGGAAAGAACGAAGTTAGAGGTGAGTTCGCCGACGCGTGTGGGCTAATAGTAATCCTCTATTTAGTCACTAAGAGTATGCCTAGACTGAACCTATTCTTTGGTTCCGCAGATGTAAATTTTACGCGCCCACTCAACAGTTTTACTTTGATCGCTGGAATATATATATATATATATATATATATAATATGTACCGACGCATGGATGGAGGGATGGATGGATGGATGCTAGGAGCGTCCGCTTTGAAAAAGGGTGATCGGTTGTGCACCAAGCTCGCAGGGCTGCCATCGCCCTGGGAATAGCGCTACGCGTAGCCGTTTTACCACGATAGTAATGGCGAACAGTGCCGCGCTGTTTATAAAGGCGGGTTTCAAGCTTGTGCATGAGATTGAGATGTGTTTTACAAGCTCAAAAAAACGAAATAAAAGGTGAGATGCTCAAGCAAACAGGTGCCACTCGAAAGAGGTTGCGTCTACTGAGCTGGTGCCCAGGTGGCCGATACACTCCCAAAATTGGAGAAACGCACCGCCTGAGTACATAACAATTAGATAAGGTTGACTTTGGAGAAGTGTGGGAGAGGCCTTTGCCCTGCAGTGGGCGTAACCAGGCTGATGATGATGATGATGATGATGATGATGATGATGATGATGATGATGATGGTTGACTTGGTTGTCATTGTCATCCTTTGCTATTCAGATTCTACGTATGAGACAGTAATTTTCAGCTTAGTTCATTGCCAAATTTCAGACTCGTCAGTAAACTTACTTGCCTCTCGCATTTGGCCATTCGTTCCGCACAACGACCATTGTGTTGCTTTTATTCAACTCGGAGCAAAGCCTTCCTTTCTTCAACATTCTTCTCGGCAGTCTCTGAGGCTGTATGTATGGCTGTTTTAAAAGGAACGTTATGCTGTTGTCATTTCGTTCTTCTTTGGTGCTTATGCCTTGTGGGAACCGCGATTATAGTAGCCGTGAATATGCTATTACTATCAAATCGGCAGTGATCAGCATCATTACGCTTCGACAGTTCTTGGGAAGATCACCTGAAACGTCAGGTACTGAAACGCTTTTCATCTGCAGAGCAATACTAGGTCAAATGTCAGTCTTGACTAATAGACCTAATGTGCTGCACAACAGGAGACTTTCCCGCTCTCATATCATTGGCAAACAGCGTAACACTAACAAAAGCCTTGTACAAAGAAAGTTAGATGAATGGGAACCTCACCACGTGTTCGACCTCTTGACATGCTATTTTCTCTTGTACTCGCATTGCAGGAGAAGACCTCTCAATTACGGTAGTAACCATCATTGAATTATTTATTTTTCTCCGTGAAGAAAGGAAAGGAACAGCCACACACACCACATAAGTCGCACACACAACTTATATATAACTACCGAAGTTGTTGACGCATGAAGACACTGCCCTGCTCTGCAGGCACCCTGTGTCATGGGTACTACTCAGTTCTAGTTAGTCAATCGTATTGATGCGAAAGTAAGGTTCTGTCAGGAAATCGACAAGCATGCTTAGCAGCACACGCTATAGCGTGATCAACTGCGACGATAGAACGAGAGAAATGGAAGGAGTGGCGTGGGTCTAGTTCGGTCTTATAGCTAACTACTAGTTCGGCACCACTCCCGCCTCCAACACGTCTGTTACTGCCTACCTGAGACTTCGGTTGTCAGTCGATATAATAGATCCACTCCCAAAAAGGAACCGATACACCGAGTTATTATTCAAGCAAACACTAAAAAAATGTCACAGGCCTGCACGGAACATGCAGCACAGTCGCACCGTAACCTGGAGGAACGGCTACATAGTGCGGCATTTTCGACAGGTTGCACTAGATTGTCTTTGCTGCGAAGTATCCTTGCATCGGTTTCATGAGAACGAACTCAACTGTCCACCCGCCGTCAACAGCGAGCTGCGACTTGTACGGCTCTGTGCACAGCAGTCTGCTGAGCCCTACGTTGTCTGGTTGCAGCCACACGCATAGCTCTATATGGTTCGGTTCAGCAGATGTGCGTACCTCGCAAGGAGGCGCCTTGACGTGTATACCTAAGAGTAAACGTAGGTATTGTGATTACGTGGCACACATGTCACATTCCTTGACACATGGCACGATATCATACAACTGCTACATGTCGTGACACCTGATGCAATACAACGCGACTGCAATGCAAAGTTTGAACGTACCACTGGTACGCTGCACGCACCACGTGACAAGTGACATGATACGATGCTGCTACTGACGATGACGATGACTTACCGGCATCCCCTTTGAAATGGGGCGGTGAGAAATAGTCCCACCTCTCCTGCTAGACATGGCTTTCATTCTAGGATATTTGTATAGATCTCATTAATCTCATTTTCTTCCTCAAAATTTGTACCTTATGCTCCTACCTATAAAAATGCTACATGGCGTGCCACCAGGTACTGCAATTCAAACTGTGCTTGTATCGACGCTATGCGGCGCGTTAGGACGCGTGTATAGGGCATGTTTGCGCAGCAGCTAGGAAGCTCTGTGGAAACATGATGCTGCTGCTACTGCTGCTGATGATGATTATTTATTTCCATTCCTTTTGCAGGGGTGTGGTGACAAAAATAGCCTGCTTTGCTTAATCAGGTATGGTGCATATGTTTTTCATTCTAGTGTTTTTGTATACATCTATACTTAATCTTGTGTTTCGTCCTCAAAACTTGTCTTTCTACCTTGTACAGCTGCCTACGCTACTGCTACATGTGGTACCATCTGGTGCAGTATTATGCAACTGCACTGTAAAGTTTGCAGGTATCGACGCTACGCGGTCCGCATCTCACATCGCGCGGCTCCTCTCGCACTAGGACGCGTGTATAGGGCATGTTTACGCAGATGCAAGCAAGCACTGTCGTTGCGCAGTGGTAGGGTAGCCGACTCCCGCGCAGAATACCCGGGTTCGGTCCCTGCGGGAACAGTTCTTTTTCTCATTCCTAGAGATAGCAGCGACGTACACCGACGGCGGTGGACAACATCGCCTACCGAAACGGCTATTGGAATGAGCGCATGACAACTTACGCTGTAAAAACGGAAACAAAGGGACGTGGGGTAGATACGCGTTGTTATTGACTGCCGAATATTATACCTACTTGTCATAAGGGTTCGAAACAGGATGTTCTTTTAGGCGATCACTTCGACATTACAATTAAGTACACTTTAGAATAAACTTACAGCGCACATTTCACTCAAGCACATTTGCCTAGCTTTTCTGTTAGACCTGTAGCCTGTGGGCTTGCCCTACGAAGTGCTAATTATGATGCAATTTCTCCCTCGAGGTGGGTATCCAAGCGAGCTGTTATGCCTTGTGCGTTGTATAAGTACATGTTGCAGATGTTGGTATGTCATCGTATCGGTGCCTTGAGATGTCAGGTTACAGAAGTGTCAATAGATCCCATATGTAATCCTCAAGGGTAGTTCCTGGTTCAGAGGCGTTTGATTACAGCGTACAAAAACCTCCTGTTATTTTGTGGGCAATCCTAGGCGCAGACAGCCGCTGACTTGGCTTGTGCATACCTTTAATTGGCCTAACGTTCTAGGGTCTTCCGGATCGCCTGTTTTTTTAAGAAACTGTCGAAAGTCATGGACACGTCAGCGCTCTTGGAAAGCTGAAGATCTATTTTCCGCAAATTACCATCATACTCTGGAAACTCAGTGCTACAACGCCTATCTCACACTCAGCCTCGCAACAAGATCTGTAAGTAATCTGCAGCGCGGCTTAAAACGTCAAGAGAAGCTGCTTTTCTGGTGACGTTTCAGTGAGTCACGTCTCATGGTGAAATTCGAGGGAATAAAGAAATCAGATGCTCTCTCACGTAACACAGTAAATAACTATTAGGTCACTTAAAACGGAGAATCACCAAGCTCTGTTACTATTGACCTAAGAAGAGCATTCCATTTTAACAACCATGATAACCTTTTTTTTAAAACTATCGTCCTCTATTATTCGAACGCTTTTTTAGGAGAGCTTGTTATATTTTTTTATTGATTTCTGCTCGTTTATAGATTTTGAGATGGAATATGAACCATAATTTACTGACCATATGTCGAAGAATAAAAAGGAACCTGCGTATGGAATTGATGTATTACTCAGAGCTCGTTCATAATTCAGTCATTTTATACTTGTGTCTTTATATTATATGTTCATAAATTATTATATCAGTTAGTGCAGAACCTCCTGGGGTAATACAAAATTCACCTTACTTCCCCTCAGCTGCTACAAAATAAGGTCATTCGATTACTCTGGTCGTAGCATTTCTACAGCGATTTCATTGTTGTGCTCTGATGACATGCTTTGTCTTAATGTATTCATAAGGTGTAAGCTCGGTCCGTTTCTCTTTATAAGCATAACTTAGCAGTTTCAGTTTTCCGTCACAGCAGCGTCATGCCTAGAGAATACAGATATTACTACCTTCGTCAACATGAAAAACCTTATCTCTCCACAAATAGGAACCAATTACGTTAAACAAACCGTGCATTGCTTTGTCTATTTCAATATGCGATTCCGTAACATACTTTACAAAATCTTCTTAGTTAATACAGAGCTCTAAAAAACAGTTTAAGAAGAATACAGTTACTGCCTATGCTTCTGCTTGCGATTTGACAGCGTTTGTATCGCTCGGTCTTGTTTTATGCTTTGTGCTAACTTTAGTTATGTTTCTCTTTTTCACGTGACTCATGCGCTTGCCTGTTTCATTTTTTACTTACAGGTTGCATATTCTTAACATGCTTTTTTACACAAATTTGCTACTGGCACTTAGTATTTCCTGCCAGTGTTCATACAGCTTTCCGCAATATTGCTATTTTCACCAGTTCAAAATTATTTACCGTACATTTTCTTCTTTCTGCTATTTCAACTGCACCGCGTTCGTATATGTCGAGGAGGCCTTTTCTATATCATGTCTTGTGAATTCTATTACCTTAACTAATAACTTAATAATAAATAACAATATAATCAACAAATAAAATAAATAACAAGTTTTTCGGACTCAAGCATATGCCATTGTCAGTGTTTGGTAGTTAGGAAAGAACGTTCTTTTCAGATGATTGACCACTCGACGTTTTCAAAACAATTTACCTGAATATGAATTATTAGTGTTCTATCTTGTAGCAGGCTTGCAATAGTTTATTGACTTTATATGGAAAGGGAAATGAAAACACTCCTTAGTTGAAACATGCCTCCTATACTCCCTTAAATACTGTATGAAAGCACTTTTCATGCATATATAACGACTGCAAAGACCGCTTTACAAATACGGTACATAAACCACGTTCTTTAATTTTATTGAAATGACGTGAGCACCGTTTTAGAGGATACTCAAAGTGCGTTGCCTAACTACTTTTTTTTTTCAGCATTAGAAATTCAGGGCACCTCTGGCGCAAGTATGTGGAATTTGAAGTAGACTGTTCACAAATTAGATATCAACAATGAACAAGTATATAAACAAATAAATAAACGACCTGATTCTTGTATTGAATGCTACCTCACTGTTCATAATTTAAAGATAATCGCATTTATTAAACAGGTAATGACACCGGACTATGAGCTATAGCACACACTATGAATAAAGAATTGTCGGATACTAAACCGTCGTTTGGTTAACAGCACTGAAACTCTTCAATATTTTTTATTTATTGCTATAAAAGTTATTTCGGAACTTTACGCATTTTGCGGTATGTTTGTATCCAACGTATTTCACGTCACGACTTGGGTCACAAGGTATAGGCCACTGGGCCCATGTACTCGAATTGATAACTACTTGGACCTCTAGGCCTGTACAACTATGTATGTGCCATTGTGTATCTGTGCACACATTTGGCCAATACATAAGAATGCGGAAGTGCCACACACTAAAAGATCCTTCATACGTATCATTGGTGTTGGGCGCAAACGGACCCACGTCCCACGGCGTCCTCAAGCAGAGCAATACCACGTTTTAGCGCGCTGCGCCACTAAGGTGAACTGCTCGCGTGGAAATAATTGCCAGCTTTCGCACGCACTGGCGCGCTATGCATCCCTCAAGCAATACGCCGACGTCGCGTTGGCGCCTCTAGATGGCGCAGCCCACCCAGAGGGACGCACGATAGAGGAGCTCGGTGGCAGTATACGCCTCACACATGACGAGCTTCGTCTGTGGTAGCGGGGTGTGTCACTATATTTTGCTTGGTTGCTAATCTCATTGGCGTGGACATTCCACGAGATGCGTGCTGTCCAATTTTTTTAAATGCGAAGCATTGCTTTGCCTACTCGGAGCCAAGGTCCAACGCGAGGTCATCCAAGGTCACAAAGCTTGTCGCCCATGCGCGCGCTCCCCCTGCTTTCATTCGCTGGCTGCTACAGGCTCGGCCACTCCTTGCTCCGCGCGCATGCGCGCGTTCTTCCACACACGGGCTCGCAGCCAGGTATACAGAGCTGGCGCGTCCTCTCCTTGCTCCACTCGCCGATACTCCTGCGCGTGCCACAAATAGACGTGGCTCGGTTGCGCTAGCTGCCTCACGTTGCAGGTCAGCCTCTGCTTGCAGATACAGCAATAGGCCCTCGAAAGTATTCAGCGGCAGAAGAGCGCAGAGGCTCTGAAGAGACCAGAAAGGTACGCGATGTGTACCGAAGCGGCGATGCAGGTGGCGAAGCAACGGGCCGACGAGATACGTGCGGCCGTGAAGAGGGACGAACAAGAGAAGTTGGTCCCGCTTGAGGGCGTGAGGTTACCTCAAGCCGCGTCTGTGCGGTTTTTTTCTCTCATCCACCTCCATTTACCACTCCTCTCTACATGTGTGTGTGTGTGTGTGTGTGTGTGTGTAAATGGAAATCAATAAATCTAATCAAGTGTGGCGCCCCCGAAGAACAGCGGCACGTTAAGCTAAGCTCCTGTTTACGCTCGAGCCGCCCATCGCCGCAAGCCGCAACACACACGTGCGGTCGCGCGAAAAATTGCACATATCGAACACTTGGACACAAATGTCCGTTTACATTGTGGACACAGTGTATGCCTCACACATTGTAACCGAAATTTGTGCACAAGCGTTTGACACGTGCAATCTTTCGCGCGACCGCACGCGTGCGGTGCGGCTTGCAATGATGGGCGGCTCGAGCGTAAACAGGCCCGAACGGCCGCCGAACGGAAGGCCGAAACCAAGTGGCGTCGATTGGAGGGCCGTCATTTGCGTGACGCAGACGCATACTTTCAGAAACACTTTCTTGAAGGGGATTCTATCCCTTCACACATAAAGATTGGTCACTTACGACATGTCGTACGGCGGTTTGTCCCAAAGCCGCTTCAATGCCACAAGTGCTTCAAGATCGGACATGTTAAGGGCGCCTGCGCAAACTCCCCAATGTGCCCCCGGTGCGCGGAGTCACACACTGTAGATGTCTGCCGTGCAACAAACTTTAGGTGTGGCAACTGTGAAGGCACCCATGAAGCGACATCTAAAGAATGCCCAAGCATCAAAAAAGAGTTCGAAGTTCTGAAGCTCATCGTCAGGGATAACTCAACCCATAGAGAAGCCTCAGAAAAGATCCGGCGTCGACGTCGTCATCGACGAAAACGCTCAAGACAGGGTGGAGTTCGTGCACCGCTTGCGCCAACGCCATCATCCTCAAATAGAACGCCCGAGAGCACAAGGAGGCCTCAGACGGGAAACGTTGCCCCCGTGAAAGAGTGGCCGGCGCTTGCAAGCTCTCAGTCTTCTAAGGAGCCTCCCCGCTTGATGCTCCCATCGAAGCCCGCTTCTGTTGGTGAGGCTTCAACAGTCGACTGCCAAATGATCCCGGTGCTGCGATCCCTTGCGAATGTCATCAGGGCCATGCTGACAAGCATTGACACTCCATCTGCTCGAAGTGGACTACAAGTGCTCAACACGCTGAGCCCCGTACTAGCAAGCCTTGAGTGAATCCATGACTGACAATCACCAGTCATTTCGTAAGGAGGTCAGAGAAGCGTCGATCCTTCAGTGGAACGCGAGAGGTCTAAGATCTCGCATCGCCGCTTTTCGTCAATTTGTTCTCACTAACCGATTTCCAATCATTGTTATCTGTGAACCAAGATTATCCCATCCAATAAGACTATCCGGCTACGAGACAATATTCTCATCAAGCGACATCAAAAGTAGCAAAGTCGTCGTGTTTATTCGCCGTGAACTTACTTACGTCGTCCAACCGGTGCAACCTCATGACGACAATCAGTATGTGTGCATGACTGTTAAAAATAGGAAAGTCACCTTTGCACTCTTGGGGGTGTATCTGTCTCCATCAAGACGATTTGACACCAAAAGGCTAGACGACATCTTAAAAACACAACCTGGTCCATGGATTATCACCGGGGACTTCAACGCACACCATACCATTTGGGGAAGCTCTAAGGTTAACGCGACGGGAAGACGATTAGCTTCATTAGTTTCTAACAATGGTCTCTACCTGCTGAATGACGCGAGTCCAACATTTCTGCGGGGAGTAACGTACAGCAGCTGCCTCGATTTGACGTTCGTGTCCCACCGCCTCGCCGCACATGTAAAGTGGTTTTTGGACATTGAAACGCACGGAAGTGACCACATCCCCACTTACCTCAAGATCAAGGGAATGTCTAACACGTATACGTCCACCCCGAAACGAAGAATAGATTGGACTATCTTTAAATCCCACATTGAGGACGCTTGTCACAAAGGCGTCTTTTGTGGACTTCAACAAGCTATCAAGGAAACGGCACAGACAGCCACGCGCACACTCACGTGTTCTCCAAGGTATACTGAATTCGACCTGGAATTGGAGCAGCTTCGTGCGATTCGCCGTCGTGCCGAAAGAAGATATCGACGCACTAAGTCAATTCGGGATCTAAGAACAGCCAGGCGAATTCAAAAGAAGATACAACGCCGCATGGACAAACTAGAGGTTCAGCGGTGGTCGAAATTTTGTGCGTCGCTAGATCCCCGCAAACCGCTATCTCAAATATGGAGAACTGTGCGAGGTCTACGTTCTGTTCCGGAACAGCGTTTCCCGTTTAAGGCCCTAGCACTATTCCAGCGCCGACAAGACATTGATGTGGCTGAAGACTTCTATGCTATGATTGCGGGCCAGCCAACTCGTACAGATTCGCTTACATTGAACCGTATTCCATATTCACGAGATTCACGCATGGATCTGCTATTCACGACGCGAGAGCTTGACGCGGCGCTCGCCCTATGTAATCGGTCGTCGTCGCCTGGTCCGGATGGCATATCTTACCGCATGCTATGTCACCTTGGTGAACGGGCACGAAGAGCACTCCTTAATATCTATAACGAGTCCTGGCAGGAGAGCAAAATTCCCCAAGATTGGAAGATCAGCCGCCTGGTACTGCTTCTTAAGCCTGTCAAGTCTCCCTTAGAGATTACCTCTTAACGACCAATTGCGCTGGCAAGTTGCGTTGGGAAGGTGATGGAGCGAATGATTCTCGCCAGACTTGAGTGGTACCTTGAACATTACGAAATTTACCCGGACGCCATGGCTGGTTTTCGACGTCACCGCTGTTCTATCGACAACGTTATCGATCTGGTAACCTATCTTCAACACCAAAAGACGTGTAAGAGGTTATCTGTCGCAATGTTCTTAGACATAAAGGCAGCCTACGACAACGTTCTCCATGACGCCATACTTGAAGCATTGGAATCGGTGGGCCTAGGCGGTCCATTATATCGTTGGACTCGCAGTTATTTACATAGGCGTTCTCTCTTTCTTAACACTGAAGCTGGCCCAACTTCGCAATACTATACGCACCATGGACTTCCACAAGGCGGTGTCTTGAGTGCCACACTTTTCAACCTTGTACTCATTGGTCTCGTGGAACGACTTCCGAACACAGTTAAAATATCAATGTATACCGATGACATCTGCGTCTGGGCACCTGGTGTGACACGGCCGCAAGTACGCGCCAGGCTTCAAAAAGCTGCCACGTCAACATCGGCGTACCTAAATGAACAAGGCCTCAAGATCTCGCCAGCAAAATGCGCATTGGTCGCGTTTAGCCGAAAGCCAATGAGATCATACGATGTCTCTATCGATGGTCAAAGCATACCTTATGTCAGGACGCACCGATTCTTAGGCGTAATAATTGATCGGGACCTCTCCTGGAGTCCTCATGTGGCATACCTAAAGAAGCGCCTGACGGATATGTCTAATGTGTTTAAGTTTCTTGGAGGAAATGTCTGGGGTACTTCAGTACATGCAATGATGCAACTGTACAGGACAATCTTTCTTGGGTATTTGCGATACAGCTTGCCTGTGCTGACCAACTCCTGCAGAAGTAATATCCGTACACTCGAAATCGTCCAGGCCCAGGCACTCAGAGTGTGTCTTGGATTGCCGCGGTGTTCGTCAACGGCTGAAACAATTGCCATTGCACACGATTTCCCAGCCAAGACCCATATAGTCATGGAAGCGCTCAGAGCACACGTAAGACACCTTGCTCGAGCCCCTGCCCATCATCTAGCCTCACTGCCAGAGGATCGACCGCGTGCTTCCTTTTGTGAAACAGTCCTGCCTTATCGTACTTACCTTCCATCAGGTTATACAGCTCCAGCGAAAGTTCCGTATCCACCATGGTGCTTGGCTCAAGCAAATGTTCGACTAATGGTACCAGGATTACGAACAAAAGCCCAACTCTCGTCTCCAGCACTCAAGCAGCTTTCACTGCTCTTGCTGTACGAGACGTACAACGAGCATCATCATCTTTATACTGTCGCTTAAACCACGGTGAATGGGTCTGCAGGATCGGTGATCTTTCCTGCAAAACCTTCCACCATAAAAATTCGACTATCTCACCAGAGTTCATCGACTGCCGCGGAGCTTGCTGCTATTCGTTGTGCACTTCGTGTTATTTCTCAAGAACTACACAACAAATGGAGCGTGTTCACTGACTCCAAGGCTGCTCTTCATTGCTTGGTTTCTGCCTTACGCCGAGGACCCCACGAACAACTAGTTATGGAAATCAGACTGCTGCTTCACCACCTCGTCGAGCAAGGACACGACATCACGTTGCAGTGGATTCCAAGCCACTGTGGCATAATGGGCAATGAACATGCCGACGCAGCAGCACGATCTGCACACGAGGATGGCTTACAAGACTCCATTCCATTCTCAAGAACAGACGCTGCAACGAAAATTCGTGTGCTTGCAAATGAAGCCATCAAAACTTTATGGAACACACCCAGCTGAAAACATACACGTCTACACCGACTGGACCCATCCCTTCGACTTCGACCCCCACCTGGACTCTCTCGACTCGAAACAGCAGTACTTTGCCGACTGTGGCTTGGTGTCGCCTACACAAGATCCTTCGCCTTCCGAGTCGCTATGGACGACAGCGCGGCTTGCAGACACTGCGGTGGCGAAGAGACTATCGAACACGTGCTTTGCCACTGTCCTCGATACAGCGCGCACCGGCTGTCACTAGCGACAGCGTTGGCACGCCTTGACGACAGGCCATTTTCAGAACAGTCAGTTTTGGAATGCCGACGTGAACTGTCGTCGCAGCAAAAGTCGGTCAAGGCTCTGTTGACTTTTTTACGTGACAGTGGCCTTTTAGAAAGACTGTAATGACCCCATTTCGTCCCTTTTCATCTTGTTTTTGCTTTTATTTTTGTTACGCTCTTCTTTCCGTCTTTACTTCCCCTTTCCCTTCCCCTAGTGCAGGGTAGCAAACCGGACGTTTTAAGTCTGGTTAACCTCCCTGCCTTCCTCTCATTTGCATCTCTCTCTTTCTTGAAGAAGAATTTTGTGCGGCGTGTGACGTCTGCGAGCGCCTCTGGTTGCCATCTTATGTCGTCAGAGTGCCACGGCACGTGCATGTGACGCTGCTCGAGCGAGTGTTCCCCCGGGAGAACGTGAGTTTCGTTTGGGCTTTGTGGCACATCCAGGGAAGAAATGCTTCGCGTTTACTTTCTTTTGTAACTGATTACATCAGTTCGCCAGAATCATTACAGATCGTTCAGCTGCTGAAACATATAAAAAAAGAATGTGGCAGGCCTGCGCGGTACACCCAGCAAAGTCACAGCGTAAGCTGGAGGATCAGCTCCATAGGAGCTCCATTTTCGCCAGCACACACTAGAGGGTATTCGCATTCGTCTTTACAGCGTTTTCACGAGAACAATTTTGACTTTCCACCCGGCGTCGGCGGCGAGCTATGGCTCAAACCAAAATGCAGGAAAAGCATAATAAAATCAGCCTTACACGCCATACATCACAGTTTATTTTTTCGAAACAACCGTAGCTACCTAAAAGAATAACGTGTCACAGGCGTGCAGGCATTTAACTCATGGTGAAACAGATACTTTGCAAGGAGAAGCTAGTTCATCCTTGTGGTTCAGTAAATTTCAATGGCCCGACTCCTACTAAACAAATTAAGCTAGGTTATTTCAACAAGCTCTCATTGCACAATGCCACGTAGGCAAAGTGAGATAGCACGGCACGAAGTGAAGGCCGTGGTTCAACGTCCGTTCGGAAAACCATGTAATCAATGTCACGGCAAACTTCGCTGAACATTGCGATGTTGTCTGGGTGTAAAACAAGACATGTGATGCGAACATCCCGAAGCATTGAATTAGGAACCGAGTTGGAGTGAAACAGAGATCAGATTGTAGAGTTCACCTAACATTGGTGCGATAGTAATTGTTCTTAAGTGATAGAAGCCAGGATAAATAAAAATTTTCATGCACCTTTCTAGCAATGTATAGCGCTCTAGTTCAATTTCCTGCCGCTGCTTTCTACTGAAAGAGCCTACCTTTGCGCAGGTAGACTGCGGTGTTGAACTATTCTTTGCTGAATTAAGTGTACCGAAGCATGGACTGATGGTGTCTAAAGGGAGAAAGGCTTTTCATTTACGACTTGAGCCTACAGTCACGAATATTTTTTTGTCAAGCGTAAACCCTTGAAGAAAAGGCAGGCTTGAATTGCGCATTCAAAAAAAAATGTTACCGCCCCACCTACGTATTCCTAAATGAAATGAGCGACCTGAGCTAGGCATTTGCATTCAACAATTGCACTTCCCATGACCAGTTTTTCATACTTGCCTGTTTTCGTGCAAAACTTCTCGCAGACTGGTTCTTTTCAACCACTGGAAAATAACTGTAAATTCTGTAGGGCAACATTTGGTCGTTGTGGGGCAAGAGGGTGCACTTGTCGCATCTATCATTGCGGCATTTCAATAATGTCGCGAACGTGAGTCAATCGAGTTTCTCGCAACGCTAAGCCGCACCGCAGCAAATGTATTCACAATTCTAAGCCACACATTGTATCGGGACAATGGTGTCGCAGCAGTAGCGCATTGCCAGTGAAGTTGTATTTTCACGAAAGGAGTCACCAACACACGACAGGTTTACTAACGTGAAATGCAAAAAACAGCAGAAAAGAGTTTGACAAGTTGCTCCCGCTTCGCTTCGCTGATTCGTGTGCGAAGCATGGCTCGAGTGACCGTGTCAGGAAGAGCTCGAATGACTCTCAGAACTAGAGTGACCGACAGAGGCGAGCGACCATCTCAGCTAGATTTCACACACAGTTGCCGGCTATGTTTACACAAACTTTCGTGACGCGTGACCGTAGGATCTTCTTTGAAAAGCAGGCATTAAATTGGGTTCTCTGTCCAACTGCAGTCTTGCACGGCGAGCATGTGTTCAGTCTCACAAATACTTAAAATTATAGCGTGCAGTTTTTTGTAATGTGCCATGGCTGAGCCGACTCGTGCGGCCGCTTAAAAGTAGCAACGCACGCACCACAGCAATGTCAAATTAAATGCAATATTGGTGAACATGGAGGTCCGAGAATGAACAATTACGAGGTATTGCGTAAATCCTCAACACAGAAAAGGAGGTGTAGTTGCAGACTCGGCAGAAAACAATCAATTGTTAATAATGATACTAATTGTGGCGCGCATTATGAAAACTATCAATTTAAAGCCGAAACGTGGAAAGACGTTGTAAAACAAGGTTCACGATGCATGCAGACACAGTATGTGGAACTATGGGTTAGGGTAAGGGTATTGCTCACAGGTTAGTAGGTTTCAGGATAAGTTTCAGCCAGAAAGAGAGAAAAGGCAGGACAATTTCTGAAAGAACACGGCAATCTAGTTGCAGTAAGGGAAAAAGCGAAAGGGTTGAGACAAGTGCTTACGAGAAATTATATGTTCATGGAGACGATATCATAAAGATACTGAATGAAGCCTCAGGGAAAAAAAAATCATCAGCCCTTCCACTCGGTCAAGAAGGACGAGCAGCGAAGCTGTGGTGTGTTTTCTGCATATATAGGTGTAGATGATAATAATAATAATAATAATAATAATAATAATAATTGTTTATCATTATTATTATAAGGTCACCTAGGCGACTATGACGTAACCGCAACACACAACGCCCACTGTTGGTAACAGTGTGTATAGGACGCAAGTGGCCGTTAAACCAAGCCTCGACGCGAGAGACTATATATGCGTTGACCGGTGCGCAGTCAAAGTAGTGCACGAAACAAAACGCGTTTATTTGTAATTTTCGATTGAGCATACTTCCTAGTGAATTTGTTGAATGAAACTTGGAACGACTTAAATTTTATTCTAGCGGACATACACGGGCTGTCCGTTTCTTTCCCGTAGAAGCCCATGTATTGACAGCAGACGTAAACTCTGTAACGTTTACAAGTTCACTGTAAACTAACTGTGACAAGTAAATGAAACTCGGCGTAATGATAGAGTCGCCTTAGCGACCAATTTCAGTACGAATTTTTTCCAAGATATCTACGTCAGATTAATAGCTCTAGGGCATTCGCAAGAAAAAGAAGACGAAAAGTTTTTGTGTCGACGTGACACGTAGACGTACGGACATCGACCGGCGCCGCAGGGTAGCTATATACAGCTTCGCTCTAAAACAATTTCGCAAGCCGCACTGAAAGTCGATCATAGGCATCCCAACAGAAAACAGGTGTGCTCTCACATAATTTATTTCTAGCAGAGCGTACTGACACGGACAGAGAGGGAGGACGACACGCACTGGACCAGCAACTGAATGTTTAATATTGATTTCCCATACTTTGTATTGTGCTATAAGAAGTATGAGAAATCAATTATAAACATTAACTTGCGAGTGCAATGCATGTTGTCGTCTCTTTCTGTCCGTGGCAGCTCGTTCTGCCGGAAACAAATAGTCGTATGTGCAATCAATCAGCTCACGCGATTAGTATTTTGAGCTGTGCTCTCCTAAACAACAAAGAGCACATAAAAATACTAAGACAGAACATATCTCTCGATGACTGTCGATGGCAGGGCGGTTAGCATTAGCATAAAAGACATGTTTTTTGCCGCAATTGGACACTCACAAAAGAAAGACACATAAAGACAACACAGGCAGCACTTCCAACTTTGTTTCACTGCTGGGTAGCGTAGGTCTGTGAACAGGCAGCGCATGCGTGTATGTATATATATATATTCTTGGGTCACAGCCCGGAATAAATCAGTTGGAAGTGCCGCCTGTGTTGTCTTTATGTGTCTTTCTTTTGTGAGTGTTCAATTGCGGCAAAAAACATGTCTTTTAGCAAGCACCAACTAGGCCAACAAGCAGTTCTGTTGCAGCATTAGCATGTGGCGACCAGGGGCGTAGCCAGGGGAGGGGGAGGGGAGGGGGGCTTATGGGGCTTCAGTTCCCCACCCCCCCAAAATGTTTTCGTGCTGTGATGCACCGCGAACCAAAACAACCCACAGCACCGGAAATCATTCTGCATTTCCTCTAGAATATATTTTTCGCGCCCGAAAAAGCATTTCGGCGCGAAGATTGTGAGCTCGGGCTGGATTTCGTGGTGACGCCCATGCACCTGGAGACACATAACGCAAATATCCCCATCCGAGCACAAAGTTTCAAGGGCGCTTTGATGGTGAGCGGGCCCGCCGCGGCATCTCGTAGACGCCGCAGAATCTACGGAGCGCATGGATTTCAATTAAGAAACGGTAGAGGTATAAAGATCACATAATCTTCCGATGCGAAAGGTGCACTGACATTTCCAAAGTCATGCTTTACATTTTGATTTCCGGATCTTTGTGGGTTTATTGTTCTTATTAACATTTGATGCCAAAGCTGCATTTACTTTTCTAATGTCGTACATCGGACCATACAACGAAACAAGCCAAATCAATACACTATCAGACAAGTTGGCAAAGCACGCAGCGAGGTCCGATGAGACGAAGCGTTGTGATGGTTCATATTTGTCATCATGTCACAGAAGACAATATCAACATCTTTTTCACCTGCGCCAAAGCATCCATGCATGCCAAGGCACTAAAGCCAGCAAGGGCAACAAAGGTAACTGCGTTCTTATTTATTTTTCTACTTTGACTTTTATTCGCGAGGACACATTGAGCCTCTCCAATTTTTTTGTTCCCGCTACCCGCGGGCTACCAGAGCCATCCAGAGGACATGCGTTTTTCATGTGTTGCCCTGACAACCTAGCGGCGCACTGCGGTGCGCGTTCGTTTTTCTCTGGCCGAGCGGATTTTGGCCTCGGAGAGTTTTGGACGCTTTCTGGCTAGCAGACGAGAAAAAGAAGCAATGGTAGCTCACCGTCAGCATTGTGGGGACTCGACAGATTGCAACGCGTTCGCTTGAAGACATCACCATCGTTTCGGTGTTATCGCAACGTCTACGGAAAGTCTTATCTCGCCAGTGTAGGACAACGAGCAGCGTGTATATGGTTCTCTATGGACCAAGCGTCTCACGTTTTCTTGGATATTCCTTAGGTAGCTACATTAGGTGCCCCAAGTAGGCATTCGATCGTGGCCAAGATGCTTTCCTTGGCGTTTCTTCATTTCGGTGACTCACCCCCCCCCCCCCTCACACACACACAAAGACATTTTTGCCGCGCAGTGAATTGTCGCATGCTGAAAGTTCGATTTCGTTACTACATTTGCGAAAAGTAATGGGCCGTGGGACTCTTCACTTGCCGGATACTTTTACTATATTATTGCGATAGCAATTAGGTGGACACTCAGGGCGCATTCCTGTCGTCGCCGTCATGTTCCGTATGAAGTCCAAGGGCGATAACATCGTCAGCGTTCGCCGCATGCTGCATGTGCAAGTGAAAGCGTAGCGGGGGTGCATGGGGGTTGAGGGGGAGCCGACGATCGTGGGTCAGTCTTGTGTGCGCAACGGAGAAAACCGGGAAGGAAGCGCGCCGCATCAGGGGAGTGGAGGGAGGAGGGTGCAGGCCTTAGAATTCTGTGATTTGTGAATCAGTGATTGCGCAACATGCCTGTTTGCCTTGTTTGCCTTGTCTGACTTTTGTGTGCATTCTGTTGCTATTTTTGTATTTTGTTTCATTAAATATTTAGTCAAGATTAATTAACTAACTTCTGAAGCAACGAAGCTAGGAAAAAAATTCTAATTAAAAAGTTTCAGAGCGCTTTGCAAAGCGTACGAATAAACAGTTCACTTCTTTTTATCTATTAGGAATTAGTGTTTTTCAGCTCACTGCGGATTCCCGCGAAATACAAAAAACACAACGTGACATGCCCGCTTGCGTGTCGTGATTGCACTGCTCCCAAGCTTTCCGCGCACAAACAGCAATAGGTTCACTAGCTGGCACCAGCTGGCAACACAAGCGTTGGCTGTTCGATTAAAGGTAGCAACCATTAAGTCCTGTGCTGTGTGAAGCGACTGACGGACGTGGTTCTAGTGGTAGGTGGTAATTCCAGACCGCGATAAACAGACTATCGTGCATAGGCCGCTAAAGTGTGAGCGATTTCGTGATGCCTTTTTCCAACGAGGAAAAAGCAAACATGATCCTTGCTTTAGTAGCTGCAAGCAGACAGAGACGGCAGGCTGCAAGAATATTTCGAAGCTGGCACCCGGGTACGCGACTGAGCGCGATGGCAATATTCAACTCCTACGAGTCGCTGAAGAAAACCGACAGGTTCACAAGAAAGAGGCAGGGAGCTTGAGTAATAAATAATGAGGTTCGCTCCAACGTTTTGTCTTTCATGGCAGCTAATCCATACGCTAGCACGCACAGCGTGAGCGCACAACTCGGTGTGTCCAACTCAACTGCCTGGATGATTTTGAAAACAGCTAGACTGCACCCTTATCACCTGCAGTTGCATCAATGCCTAGAGTCAAGGGATCTTCAAAAGAGACTCAACTTTGTGAATTAGATTTTGATTCAGGAGGAACAGGATTCTAACTTTCTCACCAAGGTATCCGGACTGACGAGATGAACTTTTCATGAAATTGCCAAGTAAATATCCACAACGAACACTATAGAAGTGAGAAAAATCCCCACTGGCTAGGAATATCCCGCCACCAATATCAGTGGTCTTTTACCGTTTGGTGCGGAATATATGACAGCGCAGTCATTAGCCCAATGTATATAACAACGCTCTGACCGGCAAAAGGTATGTCGGTTCGTTAAAGGGCAGGTTGAAGACTTCTGCTGCAACATGCCACTAGCCCAGCTTGGCGCAATGTGGTGTCAGCACGACGGGGCCAGTCAAGCACGACAGTCAAGCACGAGCAAGCCTTGATGTAACTTTTCCAGGGCAATGGATTGGGAGAAAAGGGTCTGTGCTGTGCCGGCAATGTCATCCGACTTCAACCCTCTTGACTTTTTCTTCTGGAGCTATATTAAGGATCACGTATACACGACGGTATCGACGACTCCAGAAGCCTTACAGGAGAAGATAATTAAAGTCTGCCTCAGCATTTCGCCGACGGTGCTCAAGGCAGCGACAGCAAGCGTTCTCAGAAAGTCCCAGTGTTGTATCGCAGCAGAAGGTGACCTCTTAGAGCGCTTGCTGCGTAAGCGCATGAAAAATAAATGTAAATTCAGTGAAAGACTGCGTTTGGTCCATTAATGATACTCTTATTCCACCATTTTCAGCCTTCTGAAAACTTAGCTTTTTTTTATTTAGGGATGGTCAGTTTGCTTACAGCTATCGCGAAATGACGGACCTGTTCCTTCCGGCAGCACAAGCGATAACCGCTGCGTCTGCTTATCGCTATAACGAACTTTTGCAAGGGGAGCACATCGCTGGCGTAAAGGGCACAGCCGACGCCTACGTGGTTGCCCTGTCGCTTTTTAAGTGGTAGCGCGCCTATGGCTGTTTGCGCGATGAACCTTGGGGAGCAGTGCAATCACGACGCGCAAGCGGGCATGTCACTAGTTTGTAGTTTGCGGGAATCATCAGTAAGCTGAAATATACTAATACCTAATATATATATATATTAGGTATTAGTATATTTCAGCTTACTGATGATGCCATATATATATATATATATATATATATATATAAACATATTTGTCCTCAACTTGTTCATTTCACGGCGTTTACATTTGTAATATCAGCGGCATGCACTGCTTTGCTGGTTTCGCACTGATATAGTTCTAAAGTTCGTGTGATATTTTCTTTCTTAATAAATAGACAAATAACATGGAAGCATTGATATCAGTTATTTTCGGCACAATTTTTAGGACATACGAATATATTCTGTTATGAAAAAAATACATATTTTACTTGTCTCGACAGTGCGTAGCGTTCAAGAATTTGTTTGCAGCATCTTTGGCAATTGCAATGCAGTTATCATTCATGTATGTGATCCCTCGACAAATTCTGTGAGGAGGCCAAGCTCCAACATGAGCCTCTTCCCTCCCCCCCCCCCCCCGAGCAAAATTTCTGGCTACTCCACTGGTGGCGACACACTGTATCTTTCAAGTCACGTTTATTTAGTATACGTAGTCGTCATGGCGAGGTTTCCGTTGCTTCGGCTTTTTACCCCAGCATAGTCGCACCTTCCTATGGTGCTCGTCCATGAGCACGACGGCTTCACGATGAACGTACGCAGACGACGCAGTGACGATGCTGGAATCACACGTCCAGTATCACGACGGCATGACGACAATGAGATTACAATTGCTAATCGATAACGAAGGAGAATCGATTGACATGAAGAACACAAGGAGAACATACGCAGAATCGTCTGACAGATGTACGACGACAAGGGCGTGGTAGAATTAGCGAGACAGCATCACGACCACGGAATGACAACGAATGCCTGACAACGACTCCATGACGACGACGCCATGACGACCACGAAATAATGACCGGTGTATGACGACAGTGGCGTGACGTGGGCTCTATCACAAAGCCTGTATGACGACGATGGCCTAACGACGACGACGTCACGGGACTCGTGCAACAAAGCTGGAATGATGACAATGCAACGACGACAACGGCCTTAGTTCAGCTAGCGGCCCAAGGTGTCACACAATTTGAACGTAAGTAATTTGCAGAGGACGAGTAAACTGCCAATTTTTAGCACGATTAGTCCATTACAGTCTTGAATACAGTTTTGCGATCGTTGCTAAGAAAAGCTTTAACTCCAGATTTTGCTCTCTGAGCCGCTACGTACATATGAGTAGCATGAAACCAGTTAATTTCGTTTACTCGTGGTTGTTGTTTTTTTTATTGCATTTTCAGTAAAGCGAATTCTGTGTAACTTTTCATTGCCGTCGCAGTATTTACGAGGGAAGCATAAGATAAGCGAATATGCTTGATATTGGCAGGGCCAAGGTCTGTTCGGTCCAAGAAAACGTGTAAACACGCTGAACATTCGTAGAATGCTTTAATCTGAATTCGAAGACAATTTTTCCAGCTCTTCTGTACAGCAAAGTCCGCTACATTTTCAACGCAATATTTCCGTTTCGGTTTCGATTCCAGAAAAAATCTGCGTTTTTATTGAGGCCTTCAATATTTTGGGGAAGAAAATTTGGCAGTTGTTAAACTTAAGAAAATAAATACAACAAACAATTTAGAAATTACATCAACAGTATCAAATATCTTTAACGCGTGAAAAGCACTTCCAGGTAGCCTAAACTAAAAGAAAGCATAGTATAGTATATGCTGCTCTTAATAGCACTGATAACTTGCCGGCGAGACATATTCAACTGCCTTCTAAACCAAGTAAGGCTACTGTAAAATTTCAATCTGGACTGTTTTACTCGATGGACTGTATCAGGAACAGTAAGAAAAATTATAATATATCTTTTTAATTGGACATTGTCCGGTTCACACTGTACGATCCCTACATATACTTAATTAATCCTCTGTATTTGGCACTTCATGTGGAAATATGAGTCTCTAAAAAGGCGTCTCCACTCAGCATATATTCTTCTTTAAAGCATGATATTGAACTTGAGCCTCATATTGAACTCACCGATGAAAGCATTTTTATATCTCAGTTATATACCGATTGAAAAAGTAGCAGTTTCGCCCGAAAGGCGAAACATCGATTGCAGTAGCAAATGAGTAGATAGCTATTTGAAGTAAGAATAGTAGTTTTATCGACCATATAAACTGGTAAACACTTGCTTACGAACTAAATTAATAAGCTTGGTGTCACGCGCGCACAGGCAAACATAATCACATCTCACTCGATGAGCGCAGCCACTCGCTGTCAAAACGCTGACGTGAGGAAAAGCGGCGGCTGCAGCAACGACCGAATGGATATACCTCTCTACCTCTCGCTATACCTCTCACTTCGACGTGCACTAACCGGCGAGAACACAACGCACATGAAGCTATGAGCCCTCGGTGCACCTACACGCCGTACTTATTGGAGATCGTTTTCAAGATCGGGGCCGCAGGGCTACACTAGAACCCTCCCCCCAAGCATAGTATCCTCCCCCCCCCTCCCATCGCTAGTACCTCGCGTCTGTGGATGACAGCGTGCTTCTTTCCCGCCTTTCTCCCTTTCGCGAACGAGATCAAGCTACAATCCTCGGCTGAACCTCTCACCCTTTCACTAGCACCAATAGCATAAGGCGCGCGACCAATGTGTTATCGCACCTGGACTATACACGTAACATCACGTCGACGCCGACAACGACGGATGAAATGAGCCAGGAGTGTCCACTTAATGTCTATCTCAATAATGTTGGGGTTAGTACCACGCGTAAGCTTCACTTCAAGTTGCTTTACACATCCTAAGGTCATGCCGGTTGTCATGAAAATTTTTGTAACCTGCGTGTAAACGCAGAAATAGGACGTAATTATAATCCTTCGGGACCTGGAATAATCTAGAAAAGGTGCTGTCACTGGTCTTATAAGGTGTGTGTTAACTGGGAATTGACCGGATTAAATTACGAGTTCGCGACAAGCTCTGTTTGTAGAGCACGTCGTCCGGTCCCTTCTTTAATGAACTGGATCAAGTGTTAAGCAAGTACACCATCAAGGATCAGATGTCTTGAGACTTCCTATGTTCATCGTAGACTAGCATATCAGAAAGAAGTAACGCTTCTACGTTTATCGCACGACTGATGCAACTGTGCATCAATAGTGCGCAAACGATGAACGCTTGTGCGGTAAGAAGTGGCTATGCCGCATTAGAATAGTGCTTGAGACAAAGCACGCTTTACGTAACAGGTGCGGCAGGAGAAAGAACTGAAAAAGTATGCGCAAGCCACGAACTACGGGAATCTATGGACGCGGAGCTTCTAAGATCTAGATGCCTTTGTTAATTCTTAATATGTTCGCGGTATGCCATGTTACAACAACAAGTTACATTGTGAAGCTATGTAAGTGCGATATTAGGGTATGCAGATACTTGTAGATACCGTGTATTTGATGTCATTTTGTATCGGAGCAATGTACGACACTTAATTTGGTTGACTTCAGTGTCCCTTGCGGAAAGTAAATGGTTGTCACTGCCTCACGCTCGAGCATATACATACTTGAGACCTCTTCCAAATCACTCTCAATGCATCGAAGCTGTTGGTCTTGTCGTACTGGTAGACTATCCAAAGAAGGGTACGTGTGTTCAGAAATACGAAACGCCTCACTCGACTTTCACGCGTTTGCACCATTTGCAAGAACGTGATCAATGCTACCTCCCTATAAAGACACAGGCAGGTACATTACTTTAGGGGACACCTTTAACTATACGAACATCATGTTTTTCGTGTACTCCACGGCCACTACGCAAGTGACTGGTTTTCGAATTCTTCCATGGTAACACCACAAGCAGTCTTCGTGAGTTCCCTGTCCAGTTCACAATTGTGTGTTAGACCCCACACTAAGCGTGCTTGAGGACACAAAGACGCGAGATAAGGGAAAAAGGGCGAATAAGCTAGGTCTACGTGTTACGCCTAAGCGATTGTAATGCGATAGCATTGTAGCGATTGGAAATCCATGCCTTCAGTGCACGTTTTCCATGATCGGGTGGCGTTACGAACACAATTAAATGTTTTGCAAGAAAACACACCTGGCACTGGTGTCACTATAGGCCAATTAAATAATCACGTTTCATTACACAGTATTTTTAATCAGTCCTGTTTTGATTGCACTATTTCCAAAATCAGGCTAACTTAGTATCCCTCGATCCCTGGAGTCGGACCAGCTAATTCAATGAATCCGGACGTGGTGACACAAATTGTGATTGATCCGGACGCAGACACGACGTGATGACTGACACTGCACTAGCAAACCCCTGATTACTACGAGACTGTCGCGAGAAGTTTCTTTTGTCACTCTGTCCCTAACGCTGCCCTTTCTAAATCTCTGTATTTGTTAAAATGGCGTAAACAAATCCTTTTGGGAAATTATTGGAAACAATTTGATAAAGGACTTTATAAAACACATCTTATCAAACGGAGAAGCAGGTTCTTCTGGCACAAGGTAAAACTGTACTCGAGAACTTCATCCAGCGTTGTGCAAGACATTGAAAGTTGAAAGCTTTTCTGATTTGCCAGAGCGCTAATGCACTGTAGACACAATTAGGAACCGGGCAAATTGTCATGCGCAGAAATGTCATAAGCATGCTAATTAATCACTTCACATGAAGAGAATACGCCAGTAGAATAATCTAAAATGAGATTTGTCATTGTACCTGGTTTCATGCTAAATTCAAAGAATTTCACTCCAACAAATTTTTCTTTCTTCGCAGAAACTTAAAAAGAGTGCTTACGTCGCCAAAACTTATTATTTTTCTTTTTGTCGAGAAATACTTTTGTGGAACCCTATCCACAAAACATCCATTTTTGTTCCTGGAGAGAATCAGCAATGTTCTTTTTTGGGGTCTTGGACGTTCCGCGTGGAATCACTCCACTGCGACTATTTCTGCCGGCTCTTTACCCTCTACTTACACTTCTTAGGAAGGACCGAATACAGAGGCGGCTGTGCGTAAAGGTTCACTGTCTTTCCCTTTCAACTGAAAGAAATACATAGAGTAGAAATTTCTAGGTAATAAGGATTCTCCTTAGTAAAGCGAAAACTAAAGGAAGAAAGCCTACTCTCGCTGGGTCAATCTGGACCTTCGGACCGACAACCCTGCAAAAGAAAAATTATTTCCGGTTCAATATCCGTTTGTCTCTCCGGCGGCTCCATAGAATCCAGCGACGCCCACTTGTCGCCTTCTTCCTCAAATGATCTTTTACCATATTTGCGCTTTTTTTTTCTTCTCCACGACCTACCTTTTACGTGCTCATGTCTACGCCAGTGTACCCAAAGACTGGGGAAAATAGGCACACACAACGCATACCCGAAAGATTTCTTTGCGACGCTGTGAAGATGTAAGGTCCTAATTACGTTCCGGTTTGCTCGGGTGCACTGCTGAGCCCTTAGGCAAAACACTAGCGGCACCTTACAATGTAGGAAAAACAAGATTTGCTTGGTTTCGCTTGCGTGTTTCTTCCTTTCTCTATTGCTTCCCAATTCTGATGGCAAGAAAAGCCAGCGGGTAGTGAGCCTCCTGGATTCCAAAAGAAACCGATCCACGGCGTGTAGTACAATAAAAAGAAATCAGAGGTGAGGTTGCTGAGGAACTGAAGTGCCGTTAGAGGGTGGCTACATGAGATTAAAAAAAAAATGTAAAGGGACACAGTGCACAGGCCGGTGGTTTCTTATGAGGAGGAGGGCGACCAAAGAGGAGGATCAGCTGCTGCGTAGAGAGCATTAGGTCGCAAATCATACCACCCGGGTCTCCGCAACCACTTTTTAATTTGAGGAATGTCCTATCTAAGTGTCGCATTGCTTCTCACCAAATCTCGGTCATCGTGAGAAAATTTTCTTCTCCCCTAGGGCGGTTTGGCCGTACTCCTTCATTAATGCGATAGCAAATATATGGACACTCCCAGCGCTTTCTGTCGTGGGTGTCGCCGTGCGGTTCCGTATAAAGTCCAAGGTCGATAACACCGTCGCCGCGCACCCTGCGCTTTACGTGCGAGTGAAAGCGTGCGAGGGGGGCCGACGATGGCAGCTCAATCTCGTGCGCGTGAAAGGGACGACTGCGAAGAGGAAGCGCGCCGTCTTCTTTCGAACGCCAGGCACCCAACATTGGGAGGAGCCGGGGGAGGGGGAGGGAGACCCGCCATGGTTGCTCAGTGGCTATGGTGTTGGGCTGCTGAGCACGAGGTCGCGGGATCGAATCCCGGCCACGGCGGCCGCATTTCGATGGGGGCGAAATGCGAAAACACCCGTGTGCTTAGATTTAGGTGCACGTTAAAGAACCCCAGGTGGTCAAAATTTCCGGAGTCCTTCACTACGGCGTGCCTCATAATCAGAAAGTGGTTTTGGCACGTAAAACCTCAAATATTATTATTATTAAGGGGAGGGAGGGTAGTCTTCGTTCTTTCCAGCTGCAACTGCGCATGTGGCGGCTGCGCGCGGTCGCACTGCCGTATCTTGAGAGCGATCTGGTATGGGTGCCGGCAGAGTCTAGGTACGTCGGCAGCTCGTAGCTTTGTACGTGCTGTGTGTCCTCGGCGCTAGCTTTGCGCTGAAGCGACAGACAGCACGAATGACATTTCGCCCGCTGCTGCTGCCGCGTTTCCTCGTGCCACCGTTTTGACAGCGAGTGTCCGCAGTCAGCGAATGTCATGTGCTCGTGTTTGCTGTGTGCGCTGACATCATGCTTATAGTTTAGTTAACAAGCAAATGTTCACAAGTTGATGCGGCCGATAAAAGTACTATCTTTACTTGGTATGGCTGTCTGCAAATTTGCTGTCGTATCGATGCTTCGCCTTTCGGGCCAAACTGCGTCTTTTTATTGTTATGGTTGCTGTGTCCTTTCTATTAAGAGTTGTTTACGAAGCTCCAGCATTAGGATGGTCTTTGTATGTGGCACAAACGATTCTTTCCTGACGTTACGGCGACAGGGTCTGGCGAAGTCCCCTGGCGGTGCTTCGAAGTGACTCGGCTTATCTTTTCTGTAGTGTTGAAAAGGGAACGTCTTGTTGGACCGTACAAGCACACTGCGAATTTTTTCTGGAGCCAAAACCACCCTTTTCATCAGAACAGGAAGCCATTAAGGTAATATTACAAATTGTACCAAGTTTCTCATGAGCAAACTTTGGTTAAAGGGGCATTCAGACACTTTTGTGACATAGTAAGGAAAGCGTTGCCAATCTGTTAACGAGGCTCTTACGAACATATCCCCAAATATTATTGGACTGTATGTAGCAGGCAAAATAAAATCTCCTGTCAAGTGCAATGAACAGTTCGCTTGCTCTCTCTCATATTGGTACAACGCAACAAGGAAAGGAACAAACAGCCGAGCCTACCACAAGAATGAACATATCTATGTGTTCCGTCTTGGCCAGCTCGCCTTGTGTCTTCTTTTCCTCGTTGCGATGTACCAATTTGAGAATGAAATGCCAAGTCGGCCCATCCTCAACGCTAGTGCGTTTGCTGTCGCATCGAAAATGTCGCCATCGAAAGCTGATTGAAAGCAGTTGGCCCACCAATGCTATTGGCTAATTTCGTGATATTGAAAGCATTCTCAAAAGAGAAAGAAGGCCGGGTATTGGTGCGATAGTTCCACTTATAGTTGAAGGATTCGGAAACTTTCTTGCACATTTACATTTGTGGGACCATGTACTTTACTAGTGAGGGAATTCTGTGATTAGTGAGGGGCTATGCGATTAGCAGCAACATGGCATGTAGTTCTATATTCATCTCTGCGTTTATGCAATGAACCGCAGTTTTTACCATCGTAAACATGAGGAGATGGTTACTTATTCCACTTACATGGAGATGGAGCTTTTGCCGTATAATCGTGCTGCCTAAATTTTAAAAGAAATGTCGTTCACGTGCGTAACATACCAGCAGACAATAAAAACCAGCTTGAAGAGCGATTATGTCGCGTAGTTGTATGCAGGTCTCAGTGGGTTCAGACACACATTCCTTGTTATATGTCGCTTACTACTTCTGCTCGTAGAAATCCATAACCGCGTTCGTCCACTTAGAGAAGTTTAAAGCGCTGTTACATATACAGGTCATTAGTCCCTCACTTTAGATAATGTTTTTGCTGAGATGTGGAACAAGCGTGGAAATGGGCAGATTAAGGAATGTGTTTTGCAGCTAATCACGGGTGCATTTTAATAAGAAAAAGGATGCTAAATGAAGAAAAGTGGAAATGCCCCAAGGAATTGTTCGTTGCGATGGGGATAGGTTTGCAGGGATAGCCTAAAATCGGCTGAAATGGTGACGACGAACATCAAAATGATTACGATGAAATGATTATACTTGTATGAAACCCGCTTTGATACGTCCAAGTTTATTAAAATAAATCTGGCAGAGGGAAATACATTAAAGAACATTTAACGTAATTAGGACGCGTACCGGATGTGGCATTATGCAACCTGGTCAATGCAACTAAATCGTTGTAGAAAAAGACAATGTATGGCACGATGCCTACTGCGAAAATAAAGAAACCTTGGGAGGTCCATAGAATATGTTCTAAAATGTGAATGCCTCGTTAATATGTACAGCGTTAAAAAAATGAAACCCATACTGCGTAGCCTTTCGTGCAACGGGTGCAGAAGGCAGCTATAGGCGTTGATGTGCGCCCCAACGCAGTGGCGTCGACCCACAGCGCCCGAGGTCAGAGCAGCGCGGTCGACAGGGCTCTCCGAAAGGCACCCGCGCGCGCGTATGCATGTAAGCCCGCTGGTAGCCCCTTCAGAAACGATTAGCGACCCCCCAAAATGAAGGCATTCGCTCGGCCACCAACGACCGGAGCACGCCCTGCGGTGCACTGCGCAAGACCGCCAATGTGCGCAATCTGCTCGTAAGAGCGTTACGGCCACGGAAGGCACGCCGTCGTCAGTGCGGGGATGATACGAGCAGGTGCAGCGGCTTCGCTCGAAGGACTGTAGAGGCCTGGCTGCTCAGAACACGCCAACGGTGGACGCGCAGGGAGCGAGCTCATAACGTGAAACAAAGTGTCCGGGTGCCCGCTGTTCAGCGATGCAGCGGTGCTGCAACGTAAGGCACGAGTAGACGACGCTGGGGCGAATTACAAAGTACGGCATCCAGTGCTTGGCTAACAATGGTGCTTCCGGCCGCCAAGACGCAGCGTGTGCGAGGGACAGTGGAAATGAGGGTAAGCTTATCTTAAGTGGATTCCGGGCGGCGTGACCTCGGGTGCATTGCTATATATGGAAGGGCGCGGCGCGCAGGCTCGCGAAGAGGAGGTTAAAAAAGTTTATAGCTACTTTAAAATTCATAACAGGGCTTAACGCCCGCGCACTCGGAGTCTGAATAAGGCGTCGCGGCGGAGGGTTGCGCGAGCTTCGTATAATGTAACGACACCGCCTTCGGCTGCTGCGGACATGTGCTGGCCGGCCCATGGCAAGGAACTCTTAAATGATTCCGGGAGCCTCGGGCAAGATTGCGCTACGGTGGCTGATGAGTCCTCGAGTTACAATGGCTTTTTCGCTTGATGTCGAAACAAGTAATGGGAAGTACGAGCACGCGTTTTTTTTTTTCTTTTTTGGCAGCGAGTCTGCGTAGCGTAGTCACTTGTCCGCCCCACTAGGGAAAAATAAGAAAACAAAGGTAAGGATGGTTATCAGAAGCTGCGAAAGCAAGAGTGATTACAGCCTCCTTTCGGAAAGCTGACGAATGCACTGCTTAGACTCCCGAGGCCCGGAGTACATGTTGTGCCACGGTTGATTTTTTAAAAGTGCAGCTTATCCTATTGCGGCTCACAAGGAAGCATATAACCGCATTTTATTGTGTTTTAAAGTTTTATTAGTGAGGACGGTCATGTTCAATACATAGTAAGTTCGGCCTCAAAGCAGTGTTTATCATCCATACAAAAATGGGGCGTTTTATTTTAGGTGGCCTAAAAGAAGTTAGCAGGCATTCTAAAAGTACATAATTTTCACTCTTTTGCGAAGTAATAATACAAATAACGCTAAACCTCCAATTCTACACTTTGAATGCATAGATAGCATACGCACAGTGCAGCATTTCAAAGTATTGTTGCTTTACTCATCGGTCTTTCGCCATATGTGGCCCTTGCGCCAATCAAGCACTTAAATTCATCAAAGCAGCGTTGCACCTTCATGATGACGTGGACGCAAAAAAGAAATGTTCTCACGGTACAGTCTTTCAATCTTAAGCGAGAAATACTTTGCTTCTCAGCCAATTGCGGCAATTGGCAAATGCCTTCAAATTTGCGAAGTTGGTTTCCAGCAGAACGTTCTGACACGGACAGGAAGAGACGACGGCACGCGCTGTGTGTTGTAGTCTCTTCCTGTCCCTGTCAAAACGTTCCGCTGGAAACCAATTGTGCTATGTGCAACCAACGAGCTCAGGCAAACAATATTCTTCAGATTTGGCTTCAAGAGAAGGCAGGGGAGCACGCGCTACAGCATCGCTAATAGGGGAAGCATTTGCTACCAAGAAAATGTAGCAAAACAATGTTAGCAGTGCTAACCACAACCATGCATCTCATGGCACGGTTAACTATTAGGTTAACCTACAGTTGCAAGTGACCGATAAAATAATAGTTACTTGGTTGCTAAAACAACTCGATATTTGTATTTCTGTCAATCTCCGTCGCAATTACAGGTCACACGTGTCGACGCACCTATTTTGAAGGTTACTGAAACGCCAAATGTCTTATGACCTTTAGAGTGTAACCTACAGAAAGCGTCCTAACCCATGGCTCGGGGTACTTGTAGCATGAAATGAAAGTTTGCTGATTAGTGTGATCCTGATATGGTGTTTTCAGCCGGGACTAACCTCTAGGATATGGTGTACGACCGGGGGAATGAGGTAGGCTCGACTAAATGGATATTTTATTGGTACCAATAGGAAAATTTAGTTTTGCGGTCTCAACAAAAAAAAAAGTTTAAATCTTGCACGAGTGCATGCTCAAGGCACACAGCGTACTGCATATGCGACATTATATATAAACGCAAGCCGCAGCAACAACGAATATACATCGGAGAACAGTGCGACGAACGATGCTGTGGCCTAAATTATCACTACGGTTCCATATGCTGGAAAGCCGCCTGCTACCACTGTAGGCACTTCAGACTCTGGTGTCAAATATGAACGTGTGTATCTGCACAAAAACGAAAAGCGGATGCGTTAGGTTAATTGAATATATATTTGTACCCGATATTTCTCTTTTTGATTGCATTGCTTGTCAATGCTCCCTTCTGTCGCCTCCATTTTTTCTCTTTAAAGGCGACCCCTCACTAGCAACAGCCGCATGTACGCTGAATGGTGCACGCGGGTGCAGCCTGGTGTACTGTACACGCTCGGCGAACGACAGAACGAAGGTGACGAGCAGGTCGAATAACTATTTTGTGGAGCAAGAAAGATGCTTTGTAATAAAAATACTTACTGTACAAAGCAACGGAATGTATTGCCGCCGTATTTTATTTCTTCTTTTTTTGCATTTCTGAAGCATGACAGGGAGTGGTGCCTAAATTTCAACAAAGGTATGGTTCATTAGAGAACGCCGGACGCGCTCTACTTTTGCCAGCTCACCAACAATCGAAATAGGTGCCGTTTGATTAAAATTACGGCGGGTGACAGCCCATCCAGTAAGGTCTCGTAGAGAGATGGAAGTTCGCTCACGGTATGAGGCGACAAGGGCGGCCGGCTAAACGAGCAGGGAAAAAAGACATACAAATGCAAACGAACAGCAACATCTCTAAAATAACACAGAATCTTGACATGTTGATGTATAGTTCTCTAAAGCTTTGGGGAAAGTGAAGTTTGATTATTATTTTTAGCTGCGCTAGATGCATCGCGTAATCAGATGCGCTTCACATTCAGCCAAACATGAGGGCATTGATATCTCTGAGTTGCGCAGTTCGAGATGCATGCCAGGAAGAGCATCGCCGGTGCGCTAGTTTTGTAACGGTCGTGCTGCGCTTTGTTTCATCGCTTTATCAGCGTTTTTGTGCTCTCCGATGTGGCGGCGTGCACTTACCAGGCGCGTTGTGTGTGTGAGTCGGTCATGGTGTGTGATACCTTTACAAAAAAAAAATACTAAAGGTGTGCAATCCACTGAAAAAAAACCGTGCCGCCATGAAGCAGGGTATGCTTGGTGCGCTGCGTGGCCGCTGCAACGGGGTGCATTACCGATGGTCTGTGGTAAAAGTTATTCGCATACATAAAAGTAGTTAGCATCGGTTGTGTTGTGACTTCAGTGACGAATACCGAAGACATCATTAAATGTGACCTAGGTTAGGGATGCTTGGTGTGTGTGTGTGTGTGTGTGTGTGTGTGTGTGTGTGTGTGTGGTGTGTGTGTGTGTGTGTGTGTGTGTGTGTGTGTGTGTGTGTGTGTGTGTGTGTGTGTGTGTGTGTGTGTGTGTGTGTGTGTGTGTGTGTGTGTGTGTGTGTGTGTGTGTGTGTGTGTGTGTGTGTGTGTGTGTGTGTGTGTGTGTGTGTCGGATATTTCGGCGGAAATTCATGCTCTTGCTTACTGTACTCAATTTTTCAGCTTGCTCGCTTCTTGCTTGCTAACTACTTGCTTGCTTCATAAAAACTGGTTTTTAATATCTCTAACACTCATTGCGTTGGTTATTCTTAAAGCTGAAGCTTATGTTGCACTTTTGTGCGGACGCAGAGCATTAGACTATGTGCGGAACTGGTGCTTTGTGCTGATATAGTCAGACATACTATAGAGGCGGAGGGAGTTTTCAATTTAATTCGATTCTATTCTCTTTATTTACCAGACAATATGTAAAAACTACGTTATATTGTTATATAATACACGTTATACCTAGGCGGAGTGAGTTGAAGTTATACTTCGTAGTGTCGCGATCCTATCGAGCTTTGTCGCTGTCGTTATGCTGGTACCCGAACAGATCGAACAAGACTTCTAAATACGGAATCTAATTTTACAGTGAGCATCAATTCAGTGTCACAGACGTGTTCTGGACACAATAGCTAGCGGCGATGCAGGATATTTCGGCCACTCTTTCGAGCCTTGGTCACAACGCAGGGAATATTTCTTGGTGACAGAACAATGTGTCGGGTTATGCAGCCACTCCTCATATCTCACTTTTACTGTCAGGGGCTACTAGAGATGTCGGGTGCCACATGTCGGTCAGGGGCGCTATAACGTAAAGCTATTCCAAGCTCTTCTATTTCAATTCTGCAATCAACCCTTCACTATTAGTCGCAAAATTTTCGGGCCAGCCCTCAGTTCACCTGTCTGTCACGCGATGTCACGAGAACCGCGGAAACACCCCATCTGATACGATATGTGCACCGATTATGCATAGACAGGCCGAACAAAAGGAGCATTATAATTTCTGATCCGACATTTTCTATCCATTAGCCATCTGGTACTGGTCAAAAGTTTTCGGGCTGCGCCCCCTTCGCCTGCCTATCATGCGACGTCACAAAACCGCGAAAACTCACACGTCATAGTGACGTGTCCGCATTAAAGATGAAATAATATGCTGAACAAAATTATTTTTCTTCTGAATAGCCGGAGAATGCCCCGTTCTGAAAGGAATAAAAGATGGCTGCCCGCCTATCGCTCAGGCACTGGCGACTCGCACCTGCCAGAGAGCAATAACACTTTTTGTGTGACCGTATAACGTTATCTAGCCCTTTCAGCACGTATACGACATTGCTCTGACTTCTGTTACCTGCTGAGGATCCATTTTAGCTGCACTCTTAAACCTTCCGTTGCACGCCGCCGCGATTTTCGACCAGCCACCAGAAGCAAAGTAAGGTGTAGCGGACCAATGGCAGACGCAGGCACCACCCTCTCCATCCGGTTATCAATTTTCGCTGCACTAGCCCCATCGAAACCCCCTCCCCTTGAGCATTCTCCTCACCTTTTGTTAGTCAGATAAGAAAAATTGCTCACAGCAGGCAACGTTACTCGTTGTTAAAGCAAACAAAAGTCACCTTCTAGAAACGAGGAGAGCGTTTGAGTTGGCTATTAAGACAAAGCTGAGAGTCACCGCCCGTTGCTTGCGTCGGCAGTTGCTTAACTTTGACGTCAGGAGATTTGAATAAAAACAGATTGGAATAGTTTTACGTTAGAGGGTCCCAGGTCTCAAAAGAAGCTAGAAAACTGATTTTAGTCTATTCGTTGGTGTTCCTCCAGCCACTGAGCCTGGCTTTCTAATATCCAATATAACGGACCAATGGTCCATCGCTGGGTCTCTAGAGGCTAGATAGCTCTATACCTGGCTATCTTCCAAGGTACTTCAATGGTCAAATGAGATAAAAGTACTAGTGGAAGAGCTTCATTTAAAGTAGGGTTCATTGTGCTCTTTACTGCCGTAGATACGAAGATAGCTCCGAGGTACATAATCGCTTTTCGAATTAATTTTTATTGCGGAATAATACGTCATTAATGTTAAACTGGAACATTTTTCAATTACCATATTTAAATGTAGAAAGTGAACATTGAGAAAGTGACCATTTTGTGTGCCTTCTTGTGATAATTGCATTATTTTCTCAAACACAAGAGTGTAAACACATATGGCAATATATTCCCTGTATCCACCCCTCATGTTATGTCTCATGTGGCTCTTCAAGTATAATAAATAAATAAATAAATAAAAAAATAACAGAGGCCACCACGTCGTGTGGCAGGCTGGTACGTAGATGCTACAGACTACATTGTTTAATATGCCCGTAACAATGAGGTACTTCACAGGTGCCTTTCGTAATCTGCTAAGACACAACGATTTAGATAAAGCTACTGTCAATTCTCACCACTACTCAAGGCACGAATCTGTCTAAATCACTTCCGCACAGTTCTTTTTTATTCCGAGACTTACTTTTTATTCAGGATAAATAGTTTACGTAATCGATTTTTAGTAAACATAGAAAATGATTTAGGCAGGATGCATTATTGCGTATAAGGGGTCTCAAGAGGACTGTCAAGAATCATTCACAGCTCTTCTTTGCTACTGGTTGCGAAACCGCGACAAATGCAGCTATTCATGAAGATGACTGCGTGTTCCAAACAAATATTGTGACATGGTATGGCCAAGCAAGGGACTGAAGAAGAGGAAATCAAGGTCCATCTTGGCACCACACGTCCACGCTTGCGCTCCGAAATGTGCTAACGCCTCAAGTCCAGCGTTTAATTCAATAGGGAATACGCGACAGTTTCGGTGAAGCCGCGGGGTAAGCTCGACTTATGCTGGAGACCCCACTGGGCAGCAAGGGCGCCTCCCACAATTGGAGCTGGCTGCAGTTCACCGCACAAGTCGGCGAATCCGAGGTCTCGCACCAGAACTTGGAGATCTACAAGTAAAAGTGATGCCTGCAAGCACTGCGAACACTATCGGAAGGGTGGCGCCGACATAGATGACGCTGCTGAACACCTTAGTGCTGGCGGTTTATCATGGAGACACGTTTGAAGATGTTGAAGATTGGCTGGCTGAGTTGAGCGCATAGCAGCGTTTAACGAGTAGGACAACACCACCAAACTAAGGGACGTCTAATTCAGCCTCGGCGATGGAGCTCGCACGTGGTTTATGAACCGTGAAAGTGTCCTGTCATCATGGCTTGAGTTCCTGCTCAACCTACTGGAGGCTTACCCCAGCCCCGACTGGCAGAAAAAAGCGGGACGAGAACCTCAGTCGCGTGTTCGCAAGCCCAACGAGAGCGTCATGACGTACTTGGAGGACATGACGCGTCTCTTTCTGCGTGCCGATAAGAGCATGTTGAAAGAGAAGAAGGTTCGTCACATGATGAGAGGCGCAAAGGAACGGCTTTTTAGCGGTCTTGTTTGTAATCCGCCAAGGACTTCCTTAGCAAGGCCACCGCTATGGAGAAGACACTTCGGGAGCGGTCCAACATGTACAACTGATAAGTAAATGCCGCCTCCACTCCTGATAACCCAGTATAGGCTACAGGTGCGACGTCGCCTTGCTTTGCGAGCTGATTCGCTCAATCGTTCATGATGAGCTGCAGCAGCAAGGCGGTACGTCGCCTCCTCCAGTCAGCTTCCTCACCAGCGTCATACGCAACAATGTACAGCACCCGCTTGAGGCATCTCTTTGCAGCTGTGAAGCACTGCTTCTGCCAAGCGAGCCCCTGCGCAAGACATACGTAGAAATATTGTTGCGCCCCATCGAATGCATCGCACCTTCTTATGTAGTTTCTTCACCAGTCGCCTTGCAATCAGGGCAAGCCGCTCCTACAGCTCCACTACCGCACTTCGGCAGCCGTCGAACATACCTCGTGTAAATCAGAGGTTTGGTGAGCGCCCTATCGGCGACCGCTGTGTTACCACTGCGGCGAAACAGGTGATGTTTATATATCGGGAGTTCCTCTACCGACGACTCGGAGTGCGGGCTTTTTCTATCGATCTGCCCCATCCCAAATGCGCCCAGAGGCCTCCTGGCATTGCTGAATTGCTCGACCAGCAGCGCAGGTCGGGCACATCGCAGCGGTAGTCACGCTCACCTTCCCCGCGACTATATTTCCCTGTTAGTGATACCATCTGAAGGACGACACAGGGGCGATCACTAAGTGTACGCCTGGAAAATCGACGTCAGCGACCTTCCGAGGTGAGGCCGCTGATACGCGACACGCTGCAGACCTTATATAGACCCGACTACAGCAAAACGAACATACGACGACGCCCGAACCCGTTCCCTCAAACAAGATTTCACTGGACATACCTGAGTTGATCGACGGCAGACAAATGAATGCACTTGTATACACCAGCGCCGATTACTCGATTCTCAGTGGCAAGCTGGCGAGTGTTCTGAAAAAAAAAACTTACGTTGCCCTGGAGTTTGGCGCCAGTTCGCACGGCGGGTGGCCATGTCACAACGCTTGGCTTATGCACCGCTGGAATAGAAATCCGTGGTGCTCCTTTTCTCGCCACTTGTCTGGTTGTGCGCAAGTGTTCGCGCGATTAAACTCTTGGGATGGACTTTCTACGGGAATGTGGCGCCACTATTTACCTCCGCGAGGGCTGCATTACTTTCTCTTTCCCGACAAAAAGGGCAACAGCACAAACCGACGCCATCGAGCGCATATCTGCAATTCGCATTTGAGACACCAGCATCATGATGCCCCCGCATACGAGTGTGATGGTTCCGGTCAAGTACGACGAGCTCCGAGAGGGTGAAGCCATTCTAGAAGGCAACATTTCTCTGTTGCTACGAAGCCTTGTTTAACTTCGTGATAGCCACGCAGCGGTCCTCCTTACCGACTTTACCTTTGAGCATCGGCCCTTGCGTCGTGGCACTGCCGTCGCCTTCACTGTACCATCAACGGACATCGTCGAGTGTTTTGCTTCCGGACTGGGCGCAGACGATGGTTCTCTCAGAGGCATTGACGTAAGTTCCTAGCTTATGGAAGACCAAAAGAGTGCGCTGCAGGGACTCTTAAACGAGTTTCACACGTGCTTTGTTCGGTCAGCTAAGGCAGGCCAAACGCCTTTCCCACAGCACCAAATAACGACATACGAAAACGCACGGCCCATCAAGCAGCAGCCTTATCGCGTCTCGCCGAAATAACGTGATGCAATTCAATACCAAGTCAAGGAGAAGCTTGATGATGGCGTCATTCAGCCTTTGCTCACTCCTTGGCCCTCCCCGGTCGTTCTTGTCAAGAAAAAAGACGGAACGATGCGTTTCTGTGCTGATTACAGGCGCCTCAACGATGTTACCAAGAATGCCGTGCAAACCACTACCATGTATCGATGACGGTTTAGACAGGCTGTGGCGAGCTAAGTGTTTTTTGTCTCGCGATGTAAAGAGCGGTTACTGGCAAATAGAGCTAGTTGAATGAGAGCGCGAAAAAACTGCTTACGCCACTGCAGATGATCTTAACGAATTCAGAGTACTTCCTTTCGGCCTCTCTTTGCACCGCCAACTTTCCAGATGATGATGGACAACGTTCTCGCTGGTCTGAAGGGGTAAAGCTGTCTAGACTACTTCGACGACGTGGTTGTTTTTTCGGCAACATTTGAAGAACACCTGAAACGACTGCGACAAGTTTTTGAAGCCATTCGATAAGCTAAGCTCACGTTTTAGCCTCAGAAGTATCAATTCGGCTACAAAGAGCTGATGTTGCCTTGACAGGTGATCAGCGCGGAAGGAATTATCCTCAATCTCGAGCAAACTGCCGTTGTAGCCACGGTTCCGATACCGAACGAGAAGAAAGGCGTTCGGCTCATCCTGGGCCTTCGCGCTTACTACTGGCGTTCTATCGAAAATTTTACGAAGATGGCGGAACCCCTGACTCGCCTCACTAAGGACGATGTATCGTTCATCTGGATCTCAGCGCAAGAGACCACTTTCACCGAGCTTCGAGAGCGCCTGCTGTCAACGCGAGTTCTAGCCCACTTTGACGAGGAGGTGGACACGGAAATCCCTTCCGACGCCAGTAATGTTGGTCTTGGTGCGGTTCTTGTACAGCGGCAGGAAGGCATCGAAAGAATGATGGCCTACGCAAGCCGCGCACTGTTGCCTGCACAGACCAACTATACCACTACGGAGAAAGAAGGCCTTGCCGTCGTGTTGGCGCTCGATAAATTTTGACCTTGCCTCTGCGGTTTCCCGCTCAAAGTTATGACAGACCATCACTCGTGATGCTGGTTTGCACGTCTGCCGGACCCTTTTGGACGACTGCCATGGTGGAGCCTAGGCTTGCAGGAGTACGACGTGACCATCGTGTACAAGTCAGGCCGGATACGTGAAGACGCGGACGCACTCTCGCTTGCCCCTATCGACACTACCGACCAAGACATTGAGGGCGACGGCGCTTTCCTTGGGGCCGTAAGCGTGACCGATATGTCCACACGGCAGCGTGCAGACGACGTACTATGACCTATATGCGAACACGTAGAAGGAAGAGCCCCATCGATACCACGGCATATTGCTCGAAGATTGTTTTTTCTTTTTGTTCACGGCATGGCTTCTTGTACAATAAAAGCTCCGCTGCCACCAAGTCGTTCCAGCAGACCTACGTGAAGAACTTTTGTTCGCCTCTTATGGCGAGCCTCTGTCTAACCATTTGGGCTCAACGCAAACCCTTGCTAGAGTGGTCGATTCCTACTACTGGCTGAAACTTGCCGCGCGTGGTAAGCAGTACGTCCAAGCCTGCCGCGAGTGCCAGTGCCGGAAGTCGCCAGCGGTAAAGCTTGCGGATTGCTATGTTTTTCTGTGTCTTACTCTTGTTTCCGGCTTCGTGCTAACGCCTAGCCACAGAAATGTAGCAAGTGCAGAAAATTAGGACTCTGTGTCGTCTAGCGTCATGCTAACTTTTAACGCCCCCTTCCGTTCTTACAGTTACCCAATTCAAGCTTACGTTGAGAAGTGGAGTACTAATATTTGTCATCACGTCATTGGGGAGAATAGTATATATAATATATATATATATATTCAGAACAATGTTCGAGAACACCGTTCGAATTGTACTTGCGCAACAAGGAAAGTTGGTTACCTGCCCACAGAGCGGAAAGTAAATGCGCTCGCCGTGTGACGCGGCAGTTCTTTCGTTCACACCAAATCATGAATGAGAAAAATGCGCTATGTTCGGGAATTAGAAACAGGCCCATTTATTCTAGGTGTGGATGTTCTGCGTGCTGTGCAGCAGTATTAAAAAAGTAAACTAATTAAATAGAATCGGTTCGTGAAGCTACAAAAAAAAACAGCTGACAAATTAAAACATGGGTGAAGCACGGTCTTAATTTAGCTCGAACAGCGAGTTCTCTCCCCTGGGCCTCATTCATGGCGACCACGTTGCGAGCGAATGGAGAAAACGGAAACGTGAGGCCGCTCCCATCTGAATCTCAATGGCCGCTTACGTAAGTTCATCCAACGCTGTATCTTGTTTTCGAAACCCTAGAAGCGTTATTTTTGACTTCCTCAATTGCTTCCATTACACACTCTGTTCTTGTTATTTCGCTCTTTTGGAAAACAACCTGCAGTCGCTAGAAATTATGCGATAGTTTCGGTGAGCTTCAACGACGCAATGTTCTTGGTTTGTGAAAGACATTGCGTCAGCCCAACTGTTAAACAACACATTTTTTTGCTAATGCAGCCAACTTAAAGAAGCTCGGACACACGCGATAATACAAAAAGCACAGTCGACGTCCTTTTACCTACATGAGCTTTTACTGAACGAAATTTTATTAACTGATAAAGTTAGTAATCAGCAACTCCTTGAGCTGCTACGGCAGTCTTCCCTGAAAAAAATTCTTTCTTTATTGTTGCTGCTAAGCCCGAGCACGCGGTTTCTTTTTTTTTTTTTTGTAATATATTACATTCATTAACAATAAGCATATTTTCCTTGAGAACTGGACGTCAAAGAAACAACAAAGAAGCACCCTTCTGTGACTATTCCTCCTCACAGCTTTTGTACTTTAGGGAATTCTTGACGGGTGATAAAGTATGGCTAATATACAAGGACTTTGAACGCTGTATTTCAGTTGGTGGAGTTTTGGGTGTTTTTGTGCGAGGTCAGGATTTTCTGTGCCAGTACCCTCCTCAGTTATCGTCCGAGGCAAGTCGGTTCGTAGACATACGTACATACGTACATTCCGAAGGTATACAACAAGCACTAAGACATGTATTTTTTACATCACCTCGTGCTTCACGCCAATCGACAATAGACTTCTATCATGAAAATAGTGTTAAAAGCGAATTCCTTATCTTAGCGAACTCCATTCGACAGGAACAAAAAGAAAACATGCTATTGGTGACTTTCTACGTTTTTCGTAAACAAATAGAGCAGAAGAATAATTGTAAAATCAGGTATACTCCTCAGTGCCTACAATACTGGCAATAATCTTGTAGATGATCATTCACTAGTAAGGACCTAGTTTATGGGACAACCAATGTGTACGCCCAATAGGTCAATAAAGAAACAGCCATACAGCAATTGTCATGAAGCGCTGTTATGAAAAGAATGCGCACTCAAATACGTGCTGAGAGGGGTGAGGGAGATGCTGTGGACACTTAGTACTGCAATTGGCAAACCGGACGGTCATCTCAACGCAATCTTTCTTCGCTCCACTGTATAGGTACCATTACTTAACTTAAATCAGCCGCCGTGTTTCCTTGATAGCGTCCGCCGACCACCGGCAATAAAGGCATGATGGCATCAGTGCCTCGCTACAGCCATGCACTCTTTTTCACGTCGCCATAGAGCTATCTTAACTTATGTCACACTGCCGGAGTCAAATACCGCTCTGTATTTGCCGCTGTAGGGCACCGCTCTCCCCAACTGCACTGTTTTGAGTTTCTATGCAGGGCGGGTATTTCTTGCACAGTGACAGCAGGATACAACGCTCGTTAGTACGTTTAGGAATGAGCAGCAGGATAAATCTTTATCTTGCTATTTGTTCTTCCTTTTTTTTCTGCAGCAACGTTATTTCTTTCTGCAACAGCAGTTAAGTGCTCCAAATTGAGTTTGTCTTTGCTGTCCCGCCCTTCAGTCCGTCCCTCTCTGCCCGTCGGTCCGTTATATTGGCCTGACAATGGCTGTTAGCGTTGTAGTCACCGATTTTTTGTACTCGTTAGGCCGGCCCTTCATCTTGAGCGTCGCCATTGCTACAGCGTGAAGAAAAAAAAAGAAAATTTCTCCAGAACCGCCTGCGCTGAGATTTTAACCAATGCCAGCGAAGCCGTAAGCGTTTGAAAGTGAAGCGCGCTAATCACCGAGTCACCGTGCAACAGTGGCAGTCCCCTAGTGGGACGCGTTGCGCTCCGCACAGGCTCAGAGAGCAGTAGCGTCTGTACTTTCCGAGACGGGAACCAACAATACTGTAGAAGAACAGAATTAAATTAGCTCCATCACACAGAAAATGTTATTGTCAAACTGACGGTGTGTGTGGGCCCTATAACGTAAAACTATTCTTTTTTTTTTGCGACAAGGCTTGCCCTTAAGGCATAATTCTTGGACTGTATATGTGTATTATATGTGTGCTGTGAGGCCTGTGTTGTGTATGAATTGGAGCATTGTTTTGTGAAATCTGTTGTCATGTATCCAGCGGTCATAGCTGGTTGTCACACTGTAGCCGAGGCCGGCTTCCAGTAGGAGACGCGAGCGTTCCGATTGTAAACCCGTGCATGTCCATATTAGGTGGTATGCATCTGATTCCACCACAGGAACGGAGCAGTATGGACACGTAGCACCCAGTGGTAAATGCGACCAGTTCCACCTTGAGACAACAGCCGGTGTAAGGGCCACCCCGGCCCGAAGCCTCCTAAGCACAACTTCCTCCGCCCTAGTAAGGTGAAGGGGGAGGGAGCAGACACACGGTGGGATAAGAGCGCGTGTGTCCTGCCGGAGAACATTTTTACGGGCTCGCAGCGAGTTACGGGGTTGGGGTGGGAGGGGAATAGGTGGAGGATCAGGATTAGGAGGGCAGTGTGCCTGCTGGTCAGCAGCAATGTTGTGAGGGTTCGCTGAATGGCCTTGAATCCAGTGTACCTTGACGCAAGTAGATGTCTTACTATTCATAGTGTGTATTGTCTCGCAGATTTCCATCGCCTTATCAACCTTCTTGAGTTCCTGGATAGCCGCTAAAGAATCAGTGAAGATATCTAGTTGCTTGATGGTAGGCAGCTTAGATGTCGCATCTTGCACAGCGTCGTGGATGGCTTGAAGTTCCATTACTAGAGCGCTGGCTTCTGTAGATAAATAGCGCTGGTGGCCGCTGATGAAATTATGCGTAGTGCTCAGGAATGATGTCCTTCCGCCGTCTGGGAGAATGGCAGCATCCGTATAGACTTGGCAGGTGTTAACGCATGATGCATCGACGATGTTGTGTTCGTCAATAATACCTGTTGTATCGCGGCGTCGTAACCTCGTTGGCTTATTAGTTGTGATGCTGGTGAATTCGCAGGGAGGCATTGGATAGGGCTGATTGTCAATCCGAGAGCCGCGGTGAAAATGAGCATGCAACGCAGCGACAGCCGGAATAAGTTGCTTTTTTATTTCACGTGCTTTTTCACGTTGCAAAATGAGCTCTGCAATTGTGTTGAGCTGGGCATGTTCCTGTAAGGTTGGTATCGGAGTGATGCGGGGCAGTGCTGTGATTGTGCGCATAGCATCACGATTAATCGTCTCCAACTGTGCCAGCTGTGCCAAAGTCAGCCGTTGAAATTGAGCTTGATATAAAATCCGTGGCTGCAAGACTGCACGCACCAACCGTCGAGCTACGTCAGTACGAGCTCCAGCTGCTTTTGCTGCAATGCGACGAATAAGGTGAAGTGTTTTTGACGAACTCTGTCTGGTTTTACGGAGCCAGTGTGCACCACTGCCGGATTGGTGAATATCGAGACCCAGTATGCGGACCTCAGAAGCCTCAGGGATTGTCACTGCGCCGAGTTTAAATGTAAAGGGGTGCTGCGTGATTTTTATTCCAATTTCCTGACGTCAAATTTGCGTAACCGCCGACGCAAGCATCGTGTGGTCACCCGCAGGGTTGTCTCAACAGACCAATCAAACGCTCTTCTCGTTCATAGGGGGTCACTTTTGTTTGCTTGAAAAACGAATAACAATGCCTACACTGAGCGGCTTGTCATATCTAATTGGCTCCCAAGAGGCGAGGAGCAGGCTCAAGTGTAGAAGGATTTGATAGGGCCGAGCCAGTGCACTGAGAATCGACAGTCGGATGAAAAAGGTGGTGCCAGCGTCTGTGATTGGTCCACTTTCCCTTACTTAGCTTACGGTGGCTCGTCGAGAATCGCGGCAGCATGCAACGGAAGCTTAAGAATGACGCTAAGACGGATCCTCAGCAATAAAGATTGGGCAGAATGAGGTCGTAAACGTGCCGAAAGTGCTCGAAAAGGTTACACGGCCACTCAAAGAGTGTTATTACGCACAAATAAGATCATGCTCTCCAGCAGGTGCGAGTAGCCAGTGCCTGTGCGATCGGCGGCAGCCATCTTTTATTCCTTTCGGAACGCGGCAGCCTGCGGCTATTCAGAAGTAAATTCAGTTTTGTACGGCATATTAATGCATCTTCAACACTTGCACGTCACGTTGACGTTGTGAGGTTTTGCGGTTTTGTGACATCGCATGACAGGCAGGTGAAGCGAGTGCATCCCGAAAGCTTTTGACCAATAGCCGAGGGCTAATGGCGAAAAGGCGTCGAATCAGAAATAACTATTTTTTTTGTTTGGTCAAATCATGCATAATCAGTGTGTATACGTCATATCAGGTGGAGAGCTATCGCTATTTTCGTGACGTCGGGTGACAGACAGGTGAAGCGGGGTGGTCCAAAAAAGTTTTTCGCCTATCGCGGAGGGCTGATTGCAGAGTTGGAATAGAAAAGTTTGGAGTAGTTTTACGTTATAGCGCCCATGTGCTGTATGTGTATTCGTTTTCATGATCGTGAGGAGATTGGCGGCGACACAAAAGTGGCGTGCAGGACGATAATGATTGGCCTCAAACATATGACACGAACCTACAATAGCTGGTACGCCGAAAAAACGGAAGTGCATGAAAATCGACCTCGAAAGAATTGACGGCGTCAGTGCCAACAAGAGTGTCGCAGCTGCCATTGCAAATAGTTTTCACAATAGCCGGCATGATACAAGGCAGCCAAGTACTTTATATATTAGCACTGCAAAGCCACAATAAGTTAAAATGAAGTCACCCTAATCTCGTAGTTGCACTATGTGATTTCACTTGTGACATCAATTGTAGTAAAAGCTTTTGCCTCAGATTTGATTAATTCCCTGACGGAGCCTTCAAAACAATTCACCGATCCTGAAAAGCAACAAGCCCTTAGCACGGCAACTGTGTCCTCACCTGCGATTCTAAATAATAATTTGCATAAAAGGCGAGCATAAAGACTGGTGTAAGGAGAGTTCAGATTTGAAGGTAATCTGAAGTATCCCGTCGCAGTCAAGTCGGGTTGTTAGGTGCGTAGGCGTTGTCCTACTAAGGGATGGAATCAAAGGAATGTGACTGTTCTGCACGTGTTCTCGAAATTTGTTACGCGGAACACCGCGCCATTCCATAATGGTAGCATACAAAAGCAACAAAAATGCATATGATGCCCCAAGATTATTTGGACCAAATATATTTAAGTATAAAAGGTTCAATCGCCTCGAAGAAGAAATAAAGGAAAGAAAGGCTAAGCCTTTGGCTAAATAGCCGCCAAGAAAGGTTTCAAAGAAACCTACATATTATGTAAACAAATTAAGCCTACTCAGAATGGGCAAATATGAGAGTGCTAAAGTCCATCCATATATACATAGCTGAATTTTCACGACATGCATTACTAGGTCATACAGAAAGCAAGTTGCGCACATTACAAATAAACTAAAATTCAGCACTTATATATCAAATCCACGCGATTCTTTCTGCAAATTCACACAATTGAGTTGCCTTTGAAATATAAAATATTTTGTTTTCAGATTGTTACTTCTGAAATAATGTATTTTTATAGGACCGCACCTTTCCGCACAATGAAATCGCCTATGAACCCTAGGTTCTTGTCAAGTACCCAGTAGTCGATGAAATCGATTCTGTGAGAAAAAAACCACGCCAACGAAAATGCCATGGTCTACTTCAACGTAGGCGAATGGCTGCTGTAGCAGTGAATGAGTTCAAAATGAAAGGAATCGGTGAAGTCTACTGTGTTGTTTTTTTTTTTGCTTTTTTGAGCGCGCCAATCATGGTGGAAATTCTGAATCTACGCTGGCGTGTTTGATGCTCTTCTTAGTGGCACGTCATCATGACAGAATTTTTATTCTGAATATTTGGCCAGCGTACTATTCAATGACACTATTCTCAACTTCGTTGTATGCTTTTAGACCGGCCGTAATTTCCCTTTGCTCCCTGCAAAAAAATGAAAAAAAGAGACGTAATAAAAAAATTCTAATTTTGCTCGCGTTTGCATTGGTGCTGTCTGCCTTTCGCAAGTTGGGTACACTGGAGGAAACAAATGAAGGCGCAGTAGCTGACCAAGCAATCTCAACAAAAAAGCGCAGTAACCTCTCGCTGTACACGCGGTAAGTATGCATGAATTTTCTCGTGGTTCTGTCGCTTGCTATTTTGCAAAAACTTAGTTCGATGAGCGTGAAAAGCAAGGACGCCCACGTACCGTGCATTGGGTGCAGATTAAAGAACCCGGCGGCGAAAGTAACCCGACGTCCAACACTACGGCGTGCCTTATAATGAGATCGTTGCTTTAGCGCGTAAAACCTCACACTCTAAGTAATGTTTACACTCTTTGGGGTGCGTCTTGTCATCAAACAATACCAGTCATCTGTGTCGCTTGCGTTTGCTTTCTCCAAAACTGAGCACTCGATACTTTCCTATCAAGGTTGCTGTCACACTGATGTCCCGCATGTCGATCATAACCTGAAGATGGAATTCGCGCAGCGTTATACAACGGAAAGTCACGCATATGGTAAAGGACGATCATTATTTAGAGGGAAAATGAGCCCAAAACCGTGCCAACTTCTCTCACAGCCCGCGCGATGGCTGATATACAATGCTGAGTGAATGTGAGTAACAGAAGAAAAGTGAGAACGGAAGAAAACTAAGCCAGGTATAGTTATCCTGTCGAGTAACAGCATGCTGAACAGAAACGACTCTTGCACAAACCTATGCAATCGCACTTTTTGATTTTTGCACATGCTAAATCTTCAGCGAAGTTAGTTGCTTCTACAATGAATGATCGCTTGCCGCACTTTTGTGCTTGACGACCATGAACGTGCACGACTTGGTCTGCGATATTCTGCATCCTTATGTATAAGCTGCATGGTTCGAACCAGTAATCCAGATGCCACAAGCTCAGCAGGCATCAGCGATTTTCCCGCCTATCACGTTACTTGCTGCCACAGCTGTTGGATGTTTGGATACATGCAACGCCATCATTTTTGCGCGGAACTCCAGCAAACGTGCGCATTCAGCGAAACTGTATGCAGCCTAGGACTGTACAACGACGAGACTGGCATGATGACGATGGTATTTTTTTTTATCACATTTGGCAAAGCGCCGATCTCTATTTGCCCGACGTACGCTGAAGGCGGCTGCTGCGCAAATACCGTGCTCCAAATTGAATATCGGCTTACTTCTCTTTGCTGCATACTGTAGGATAGGCAGCAACCCCTGTTCTGAATATCAGCTCTCTTTTCGGATGCTTAACGCAACCTAACCCAAGCAGCCGCTCACACTGCAAAGTGGAACGCGCGGATTGAGAGCTTCTAATCAAACATTTGAAAGTGTAATCCTGCTGAAATCTTTCCTTAATCTTACCAATGCTTAGAATGTCTGCTCGCCAGGTCGAAATGTGGAAGAAGGCGTCGAAATTCTTTCGGTTATATGTGATCCCAAAAGCAAGGAGCGTAAACTGAAGAAGGCAGTTTTATTTAGCTTGGCCTGCGATGCCTCACCCATGAGCAGATACCTTTGGTATTTTATTGCCAGTTCTTTTTTTTTTACTACTAAACATCCGTTAAGTTCCATTTGGAACATTACGTGGAAATCGTGCACTTATGCCCGGCAAAAAGCGACCTACTGCTGAACAATTTACTGCACAAAATGAAACAAAAATTGTCGCTACCATATAATTTCACGATGTTCTTGACTTTATTAACTCCATTCTAAGTCACAGGATACATTGTTCAACTTGATTATACTAAATTAATATCACTGTCAAGCCCAATTTTATGTAGGATTCTTATAAAAACCTCTCTGAGTAATATGCATAATCGACACAGCGCACTGCCGTGACTGAAAAGAACAGAAAGGAAATTTTAACCAAAGACATGAGTAACTTTGCACCAAGCACAGCTAATTCACATCATGTTAGTTCTGCAACGAAGCCTGAGCAAGACCCGCTGCGTGACCGCTGGATATTTTTCTTTGCGTCGCTGATCACGTACTCGATTTTTCCGCACAGTTACCCACGGCCCTCTTTCTCTTGTTTTTCTAACTTCATCTTCTTATTCATTTGGCAGTGGAGTGGATGGTGGTGGTGCAGACAAACTTTATATTCACATTTTTTTATAGTTGTAGGATAACATCTTATATCTTATTATTGCCCACATAGTAAGTTAGCTATTCAACAATATTTATTTTCGATTATTATTGAAATGATGCTAAACATTCTAAGCAATGAAACCTTCTTATAAGAAGGAGGTCCAGGAATGTCGTTTTAGTGCGATGGCTACCCTGTAGGTAATTCTCCAGGTAAACGTAGGTGCAAGAGGTACTTCATGACCACAAACTTGCTTAGTAGCTCAGGGTGACCAGAAGGCGGTGAGCGCCTTGTTACAAAGACATGGTGCCTACTTTGTCATAAAAAACGAAACCTAAAGATATCTTTAGTGTACGTTCAAATGCTTACCAGCTTGTCTTCAAGGCAATAAATACAAGCGTTCATTTTAGGTAATCGAGACTTCTTGTCGATGCCTACCGACATTGAATGAGGTCTTCGTAGTCGGTTTGTTGCACCACGAATATGAGAACACGACTAAAGCTGTGGTCAATAACCTTGTCCTCGAAGTGAAGGTATTCTGCAATACAATTGCGCATACAAATACAATGTGCCCCGAGTTTCAGTTGAAGAGTACGTTACCTATAAAGCACCGGATGTTATGCTGAAAAATTGATTGCAAATTACGCACTCACAACTAGGAAAAATTCAACGACGATTATGATACTTGCTCGTGCAAAATTCGAGCGCTCCTTTTAGCTGTGTTGAATTCGCGATATATTGACACAGAATTTGTGACAGACAATTTCATCCTGAACGAAAAGGTCCTCTCGGAAATAGCGCTGAGCCTCTGCTCGGGCAGTTCGTCCAGCAGCAGCAGCAGATGAAGCATTCTTCCCCGGTGGCGTCCCTCATTGTTCATAAAGAACGCGCTGAACACGGGAACGCGTGGCGCGCAAGTGGGCATTCTCTAGCGGCGGCGGCGCCAGCGCTTTGTTTCCGTAGCCCTCGCTGCAAGCCTGGTCGCCGCCATTGAGCGTGTCTCGTGCGTCGCTCCGCCTTGCCCGTCACCCTTTCGCCACACTCTCCTCCTCCGCTTTGCTCCTCGCGCTCTCTTCGCTCTCGCCATCTTTCATCTCCCGTTGCGCTCCGCGTTCCCTCTTGCATCCTTCGCTGTGCCCTTTCGCTCCATTACGCGGACGCCGTCACCCAGCGCAGGAAACGGCGCCTCAAAGCTACCCTCTTAAAGCTTGTAATTAATGTGCGGTACACATCAACACGCCTTAGACACACTCGAACTCAAACCGCATAACTAATTAAGTCAGAACAATGACACAGATATCGCAAATAACTCTTCAGAAAACACTTCCGAGGCAAACAAAAACATGAGCACTTACGACTTCCCGAAGCAAATTGTAGTGATTAAAGCATCTATGGCACCTGGGCCGAGAACTCACCTGCAAGAAGAAAGAAAGAAGTCATGTCATAGCAGATCACCAATATAACAATGAACAGTAAAGGATATTGAATCCCTATTAAAAAAACTACTTGCGTTCGATACCACAATCCTGTATGGTCAAATGAGAATGTGGGAATGTAGAGAAATCTGTACAGGATATCTCATATGGTCATAGAAGACTATGAGCACAGGGTACACAATTTTTTCAATAGGCATTTGCCTTTATTTCACGAAGACATTCGTTTTTGTAGGATAACAGAGACGTCTAATCAATTACTGGGAAGATATGTCTCATTTCACAGGACCAATACATAGAAAAGTCACATTGAAATCTACAATAAACACGCTAAAGTGCGCGACTGAAATGAATTCGGAGCAGTGCAAGTAACACATATAAACTGGACGCTTACTCGGAGAGGTACCTTTCAATACTCGTCTCATCTCCGAAGGCTGAGATATCATAGCGGACCAGCGTAAAATAGCGCGGCCACACACGTCGCTTAATAGCGGTACGTTTCAACATCGCACTGCCACCTGCGGTTATGAAATATGCTAGCACAGAGCTGCAGCTATCTTAGCCTGAGCACGGAGTATTTGTTGGCCAACGCAATAACCATAATAGTGAAGTGGTAGCGATAAAGTCAAATGATCTTACTTTGAGAGGGCGGAACAACGCCTTTCTCAATGTTTGCTGGTTTTTGCGAAAGTCCGCCTCGCGCTCCATTTTTGCGAGAGTTACATCATACCAATTTCTTTAGTAATCTTCAAATGTCATGCCAAATGGCTAAGTCCAGCGAAACGGCAGCATAGCGTTGATGATTCACCGATGAAAGGGGAAGGAAAGACGAAACCGGAAAGAATTGTTGAAAGGCACGTCGTAGGCGCAGACTTGTGCGAAGTTACCAAAGCGCCTTGGTCTTCATTTTGTGTCAGACGATTCCCGTGCTACAACATCGGCCGTATCTAGAACCGTGCGATCACTCCCTGATGTTGTAAGCACATACGAAGCTTTTAGTCATGATTTTGGCATGGGCATCGTGGTGCGCGTACTTCCCCAGAGGTGAGACGCTGCGCTTTCACGAGGGAACTGCCATGACGCGTTCCTTTGATAGTGTTCGCCAAAAGACTTCCCTGTGGATGGGATAAGTTCGGGATGGCGAGAATGGCCTGGGCAGGTCCACACTTATTTGCTTATTTCTTCACCGTACGGGCAGGACACGCGATGATCTGCGTCACACTGCTCTTACACACGCAAGCATAAATAAAAAGACAGCAGAGCGTACCTCACAGTGCTCGCAAATCTTTATATCGCTGGGAAAAGAGAAAAGAAAGCGCCCTATGTCACGATCACCTGCTCTCGAAGTGTACGAACGTAACAGCAATATTTCCTATCCTGTAGAGTGCGATGGGGCGACCTTTCTTTATGTGATCTTTCCAACGGTCCAAGCCTGTCGCTCGTCTAGGCGTCGACGCACAGCTATTATCAGTTGAAACAATCGCAGAAACATGTAAGGCCTATCGCTTTTTCAACAACAGAAAAATGTGAAGAGAGAAAGAAAAAAGCATCCCTGCACCGCTTCGGAAACGACGCCCTTCAGGGTAAAGCGGCTTCAGTGCGCGACGGACGCAATTCGCGATCAGGGAGGAAGGGCAACGGGGAGTCGACGGGAGCGGGGCCGTAGGTTGGTAATCAAGGCGAGGAGGAAAGGCGGGAGGTATCGTCACAAATGGCCGCCTCGTCGGTGTTCCGATCGAAGAGCCGTCGCTGCCCGCCTTTTGTCGTGTGGACGGACATGATTACTGCTCGGCCGTCGCAGCTCCATTCTCACCTCGCTCCCCGGTTTTTTATTGGTTTCTGTTTTCGTCTGCCCGCTTTCCACGCCAAACAGTACTTTTCAAATCAGTTCTCTGGCCGTGCACATAGTCAAGACTGATTGGCTGATATATATATTTTTTTTCGCAGACATTCGTTATCCTTTTCCACACGTAGACTTTTCTGTTTTTTGCTCTCCATTTAATTTAAGGCCCTGTTCGGCTAGTGCGTTCTGCTGTTTCCTGGCGTTTTTCTTGGTACGTTTCGAGAGACACTTCGATCACTTCAACGTGAAGTGCAAGCCTCTCGTAAACATCTTGCTCCAGCACAGATTGCGTCCTTTATATTGGTTTTGGTATCAAGCGGCCCGTAATACAAGCATTTGCCGTAAGTTAAAATGTGACGAAGTTAGGGTGCACCAAGCAGTTTACGCTGCTGGAAAGTAGAAGTGTGCGAATAGTAACTTTTGAGACCGAATAAGATAGGAATCCAAGATCGCCACAAACAAACTGAATCGAATATCGGATAGTTTTCGTATAACCTGTAACTTTTTGTACCGTTATTATAAAATAATGTTAACACCCTAGTAATAATAACGTTAGCAAGTATCTGAGATTAGATTGCCCGTTTGAAGCCTTGCTTATTAAAAGCACAAACGGAGCATAACTCTGTAGTTTCCTACGACATCCAGGAGACAGCAAGGGATTGATTGTTCTTTAGCCGGTTAAGTCTCGCTTCCAGAGCGAGACAGCCTGTTTCATCGCGTAACTTTCCCGGTTTTATGCGGTACTACACTGTAGAAATGCTTACACCCTTGAGGGTGTTTTTCTTGTCGCATGCGTAGCGCCCCTACCATTAGGACATCTCAAAAATATGTAGAGAATGACAACGGAGCTGTAACTACACGTGCGGTGACAAAAGACGTAGTTCAAAAATTTTTTAATCATTCCGACAGTTTTGGGCGCACAGAAGTATCCGACAGGAGAGTTTCATATCTGCCCCTGTGAAATTTAGTCGATTTATATTGTGGGGTTTTATGTGCCAAACCTACTACCCGATTATGAGGCATGGACTTGTGATTAATGTTAACCACATGGGGTATCCGTAAGGTGCCCCCAATGCACGGGACATGGACATTTTTTGCACTCAGTCCCATTCGAAATGCGGGCGCTGCCACTGAGATTTCGTCCCGCGACATCGTTCTTAGCAGTGCGAGACAAAAGCTGCCCTGCCGCCATTTCCCTTTCAGGGCAATTTATCTTAACACGAAGTTATTACGTGTATTCTAAAAAGTAATGGAAGTTTTATTGACCACCCAAAAATACAAGTCAATACTTCTGCACAGTGTTTGAGTAGGTACAGTTTTGCACGAAGAGTAAAGCAATGACACGGACAGCAAGCACGCGGAAACTCCGCTACGGCTCAGCATAAACAACAGCCTCGAGGTTACGAGGGGTCAGGGTATATTCAACGCGACGTGAGTGCATATGGCGAAGCTTCAGGGTTAGAGCTCCGATGGCATCGCACGCTCGCACCCGCTCAAATGTGAGCAGACACTCAGTAAGGATGGATGGATTGATTGATGCTCTGAGCGTCGCCTTTGAAAAGAGAGGTTGCTTGCGCCATCAAGCTCCTGTTCTTAATGTGCCTAATGTCGTAGCTATCCTTAAAACAACGCGCACGAAGAATACCTAACATCAAACATTCTGAACTACTTTCGGGAACTTCGTTTTCGTACGCCTCCGTTGTTCGTGGTCTCCCTAATTTTTGGCTGCCAGAACTCCAATCGCCTTTTACTAATCTCTATTGCTGACATGTTTACTTTTCCCACCATTATCCCTGAAACCAAGGACTTCAAGGAGGCCACATGAGCCTAAGCCAACAGCGGGGCATATATCTTCACATTCTAACGAAACATGTTTGATCGTTTCCGTATAGTTTTACTGCAACAAGCACATAATTGTACTTCCTTCGCGCACCTAGCTTTATAACTATGCGTTCTAAGGCACCCTGATCTCGCTTCGAAAAGTAAAGAACTTCCATTTGAGTTATCCTAGATCGTTTCTCTCCTGATTTCACTTGAGAGTGCCGCTCTTAGGCGCCCATTCCAGCGGCAAGGATTGGCGTCCTACCTCGTAACTGAGCGAACTAGCACAGCGAAAGATGAGAACAAACGCGAAGGGCAGCGGCGGATGAAAAAAGCGGCGAGAGAGATGAGAGTGCGAGGAGGAGAGCACTGAAGGAGGTTATGGCTAAAGCGTCAGATGAAAAGCGTAGTGCCATGCACGAGGGGCTTTGCGGAGAGGATGGCTACGAGGTGGCACGAGAGTAGAGTCTGTAGTCTGTATGAAAACAACGCGCTGCATGAGTGGAGGTTGTCTGCGGCGCCTGCTGTGAGTCGCGCCCACGCGTCACGTTGTGCATGAATGTCTGCCTTACTATGAAGCTTCTGCTTCATAGGAAGCAGAAGTAAGCAAAAGTGGAAGCCAGTAGAACTATTTTGGCATATTTAGGTCATATTGCAATGGTCTAGGCGGAGTACCTGAAAAAAAGTTTCAAGGTTACTTTTTTTGTACATTTAGCCACAGAGTGAGCACAGCAACCATGTGAAAATGCAGCAAGGCGACAGCATCGAAATTCTCCGTTAAGTAGCTACACGTATGTGATGAAGCTCGAAATTCGGCAATTGTCAGCGTAGATCACAAAACGCTCCCACGAAACAACCGGACTTGTGTAATACTGACTTGATTTGTTTTTCTTCAACCGTATTTTTGTTCGCTATAAAGCTGTAACCATTGCACGGTCAGACTTAATTATTTCGTTTGTTTTCTTACGTATACATGCCTGAATTACTATTATCTCCCCTATTATTGCGAGCGCAGATATCGCAACGTTATTTAAACAAGTTTCTACGCGGTAAATAAACTGCATATCTTACAATTAGGTTAGGTTCCCCAGACCGGACCCGGCCCCGATCAAAATGTTAGTCACTGACGCAGAGTAATCACAGCCGCACAACCAAAAGCTTGGAATTTCAATGCCCGAGACGAACGATATGCGCAGCAGCGACGGTTAAAAAAATATATTGCTATGAAAGCCCGGACGAAAGGCTTCGTTAGCTTCAACAACTTTCTCAGCACCATCATTTGAAACAGTTATCCTTTTTACCTCGTCTGCGAGTGAACCTGTTCCGACTGGATGCATTCAACCATCAGAGCAACGCGCAACCGCTCCAGCACATTCAGTTGACTCGTACAGAGAGAAGTCAGTGAGGAGTCAGCAGAGCGTTCAGTCGAAGTACAACTAAGGGATGAGAGCACAGAAAAGAAGGCGAGAGCATGGGCAATTATAACAACAAACAGGCGTCTCTCAAACAAAAAAAAAGAAGAACCCAAGCACCAAAACTGGAAGCAATTCAATAAGAAGAAAACGTCTGGCGGGGTACGGGTAGACAACGAAACGTGCATGAGCATGGCGTCTCCACGGCAACCAGAGTTAGGGGAAAGGGTAACCGTTCCGCCATTTTTAGTTCGTGCGCAACTCTGAGCTCTCGCTCCGAGTCGGCGTGTTTAGAGAAGCTGACGCTTCCCGCGATGGTCACACACGAGTAAGTACGAAGGTCGTCTGCCCGTTCTCATTTTCACGGCCACTCGTCAACGTTGAGATACGCCGCTACTTGCCTCAAGAAAAAAGAATTAAATTTCTTCACCATCGGCATTTTTATTTACCTTTTGAACGCTGAATACTCGTTGCTTGATGCTCAATTCGGAACGTATCATTTTGCAAAGTTTGTCCTGATGCCATGAAAAGTATTCTGCACGTGTGTGTCAATTGTTTTCCTCCGTGGCCAAATTATTCATATTAATATATATTTCGCTCCTTCTACGATTCCATTTATTAACAAAGATTATGAGCACGAACCGGAAATAAATATTTTGAAGTGTTTGCCTCACCATTATTTCAGCGTGAAACTACGTCATTGCCCAGCTATGTGTTTTGTTATAAAACATCTAGTAATGACCATGCCCGAAAGCTTCTACAGGTGCTTGTTTCTAAGTTTCTTTAGCATGGCTCTATGTAAGCTTAACATTGAACAGAAGCGGAACTTGTGTTTTCATATTAAAACAGTATTTTTCTATTCATTATTCCGCATTTGTTTTCGCTATCGATTTTTCTCGTTAAATATGACTGTGGCCTGTCATTACAGCCCATTTTGAGTGCTAATATCTACGGGTTTCTTTGACAAGTTTTACGTGATCTTGTGGAACATGTAAAAAGTAATGAAATACACAATTTCAGTGTGCCTACGTTATGCGCTTATAAAATTTTCTAGAAACTTAGTTTTTTATACCGTCGTTTAACTATTGCTACTAGAACCTGCGAAAAGTGGTCTATAGGCTTCCTAACAAAACCCAAGGAACACCACAGAAAGAATTTGCCACCAACATTAACTTTAAACATGTTCATAGGCTGTCTATCAACTTCCTACTAACTGCCTAGAAACCCTTTCCTTTAGACCTATTAACGTTCTTTAAGTTCAAATGTTTCACACATTTTCTCTAAAAGTCCTATTACCAATTTACTAGCGCTTTCTTTACACGCACTAATAACAATGTGCCAACAATGACTCATCTACATTGATTAAAAGCATATTTGTAGGCTCTCTCAATATCCTACCATCAATCCAAAAACAATTTTTTAGGCCTCATCATGACATTGTCAATTATTGAAAACCGCCTACCAACATTTTCTCTTCAGACACTTTACAAACATCTTCCACAATGGCTCACAGCATTTGAATAATAATATGTTCACCGCTGCTTACAAATTTATATTAAGCTGTAAATTTATAGCTAATCATCAAAAGTTCGGTTATCAGCGTTACAATGAAGTCGAAGTGCTCTCAAGCGAATGCGATACTGAGAAAAGTGATTATTTAAGAGCAGTCTTTCTCGATTTCGCACGAACATACACACGCACATTGTTGCTGTTCAATTTTTAGTGAAATATTAGATACGATTGTAATCATCCTGCTCAACAGTTCCATCGGTACTCTGAATAGCCGCCAAAAGAAATTGACAAGATCGCACATAAATATCCGCTCTGAAATCACTTTCTGACGTTTGACAACAACTTATATTTGCTAACGTTCTTCGGAGATTGCATTTGAAAACTGTCCTTTGGTCTTTTTGTCCTTTGTTTTGTTCTTTGTTTTTTTGTGGGAGAGTGGGAGTAGAAGGGAGAGCAATAACTAACCCGTTTATACAGTTGGAGCATCCAGCTGAATCAGAGCATCTCTGGTGACGATCATCATCATCATCATTATCATCATCAGCAGCAGCCTGGTTACGCCCACTGCAGGGCAAAGGCCTCTCCCATACTTCTCCAACAACCCCGGTCATGCACTAATTGTGGCCATGTCGTCCCTGCAAACTTCTTTATCTCATCTGCCCACCTCACTTTCTACCGCCCCCTGCTACGCTTCCCTTCCCTTGGAATCCAGTCCGTAACCCTTAATGATCATCGGTTATCTTCCCTCCTCATTACATGTCCTGCCCATGCCCCATTTCTTTTTCTTGATTTCAACTAATGTGTCATTAACTCGCGTTTGTTCCCTTACCCAATATGCTCTTTTCTTATCCCTTAACATTACACTTATCATTCTTCTTTCCATATCTCGTTGCGTCGTCCTCAGTTTAAGTAGAACCCTCTTCGTAAGCCTCTAGGTTTCTGCCCCGTAGGTGAGTACTGGTAAGACACAGCTATTATATACTTTTCTCTTGAGGGATAATGGCAACCTGCTGTTCATGATCTGAGAATGCCTGCCAAACGCACCCCAGCCCATTCTTATTCTTCTGATTATTTCCGTCTCATGTTCCGGACCCGCCGTCACTACCTGCCCTAAGTTGATATATTCCCTTACCACTTCCAGTGTCTCGCTACCTATTGTAAATTGCTGTTCTCTTCCGAGACTGTTAAACATTACTTTAGTTTTCTGCAGATTAATTTTTAGACCCACTCTTCTGGTGACGATAATATTGGGTAAACAAAAGTCTAGAGTTCAAAGTTTAAAAAAGCCTGAGAAACATGAATCCGTGTGCTCTGACGCTACTTCAGTACGACCGCTGTTTGCTACCATGTCCTCTAGTGTAAGGTCAGTATCGGCAGAGAAAAGTGGTTCTTATCATTTAAGATCTCCAGAGCCTTCTTCGAAATTGGAAATCTGAAAATGTTCACTTGTGTTGTCTGGTTCCCTCACTCACGCCTTCTTTAAACCTCACATTATAGCAATTTCAACCCGTTTGTTCGTCTCTTGCCTTCTCGTGCGCCTTCTTTTTCTTTTTTGTACAGACACACAACCAGAAAACATTTCTCTCCTCGAAATGTCCTTACTAGAAAAAATACGGCGCAAAACAAACACGCGACGAAATAGGTGTGCAAAAAATACGCCATCATTGAATGCTTATTAGGATGCGCGAGTGCTTCCTTTACACATAACATCGCATGCACACGCGGAAATTCTTACCTTGAAAATTTGACGCAACTGCGAGCTTGTACTGCGTGAAAAGCCGCAGTACGAGTACAAGAAATTCAGTTTCTCACCGAAGACCGAAGCACTGACTGGTATAGCAAGCCTTCGCGTTGCGTTTGGACTCTTCGGGCGCTGTTCTAATCAGACGCGGGTGCGACACGTTAGGGCGATGCAGCGGCACGCAGGGCAACGTACTGCTGGTCACAAGGAACAGCGTCCTGTCAGCTACTGGGGTGTCTCGCAGCGCAAGTGTGATGAGCGCCGTCAGCGGCGTCGCAGGCGCCGTACTTCGACGGCGAGGGCACTAGATGAAACCAACTGGCCACCGCCGGTGTTAGTCAAGCGCCCTGTTAAAGGTGTACGTATTAACGTTGGCTCGGGGCTTAGCGCTTGCATCATGGGCATGCGCAGGGCGGCCTCAGCAAGGACGCTAGTATTCTTATAGCGTGCGCGCGCACAAAGCCTTTGCCTGCAGAGGGAGGCAGCACGCGAAGCCTTTGCTCCGTCTTCGAGGCGATTTGAGCGTAGCGTTGACGATGCCTTCCATTTCCGTTCGTCGTAGTTTGCAGCCAAATGCACTCCTTGTCTCTGGAGGCCGTCGCGCATGCGCCACCAGCGCGGGACATCGCTAGAAAGGCGGCGGCAGAGGGGGCAGGAATGCGCCTCCAGCGTCCTTATATAATTGCTATCGCAAGGAACTTTTAAAATATATATATATATTTTCCATGGTTTCGAAACAATTACAGCCTACAGTCCTTAACACATAATATACCGACTGTACTAAACAAATATAAGCACACAGCTACGCTAAATAAAAAGTAGTTTGCGTGACCTCTTTCTTTCTTTACAGTGACACTTTAGTATATTGCATTCAAGTGTGAAATGTCATTTTTGTGCATACGTACGATGTGTAATGTTTGTTGTGTATAAAGACTTGAGCGTATATATCATGTGAGTGCTACTGCCATGTAAGGGACCCTGGGCCTCCGTCAAGCTGCTGCGACAGCTTTTTGTCCAAGTGTCCCTCCAGTTCCTATTGTTTCTGGTAAATAAAATTGATTGATTGATTGATTGATTGATTGATTGATTGATTGATTGATTGATTGATTGATTGATTGATTGATTGATTGATTGATTGATTGATTGATTGATTGATTGATTGATTGATTGTCAGAAGACCGTTAGTTCAGGTTACCTACATACATAGGGTGTCCCATCTAACGTTAGCTGAGCTGCTCAATAAATAGAGAGAGAGAGAGAGAGAAACGACGATGCAATAAAAAATAAATAATGCCCTATGCTGTTCGATCGTCAGAACTCCGATGACCAAGCGCCTAGGTGTTATAACCCGTATCTTGCACCGCGTCTTTATCTTCTTTTTTTTTAACGGCTTGAGTGGGGTTTCTTAGGACATCCAACATTCCATACAAGCCAACAGACAGGATTTTCAAGTAAGAAAAGTGAGAGCAGTGCCCTCGCATGTACAGAGGCAGAGGAAAATTCAGCCACAATGAAAAAGGAAAAAAAATAAAGACAAGCTCTATCGCACCATCGAGGAAAGAAATAAAAAGAAAGATGTTTATTCGTCAATGCGTGTACGGATTTGAAAAGGTTGGGGTCGGAGAAGACGGGCAGTTATATGTGGCACAGCTTCGAAACGCTTCCTATTGTGTACCCGCGTCAAAGAATAAAGCGAGAAGCTTTGTTTCTGTTTTCAGATTATGCTTTTGCACGACGTTTCACCCTGGATGCCTTCCTTTCCCGGCTGGTACCCTTTCTCTTGTTTGCATTCAGTTTACTTTTGTTTTCTAGTGAGGTTCTTTGTCTAGCACCGCAGAAAGGAGAATACATTTGTCGCAAAGCCCGTCTCGTAAACCGCTTGTCTTTTACGCCTCGTTTTGTTTTTCGTGTCACTGTCTTAGCGCGTCCGCCATTCAGTGTTCAAACAGGAGCGGCCAGAACCTTCTTCCCCGGCTTGCCGTATCTTTCACACGCACCTTACGCGTGAACTAGGCTTCACACTGCGGGAAGGAAGTAGCTGCTCAGACCGTGCACGGCGAAGAACAAAGAGGTGTGCTGAAGCTTTATAGCGCCTCTATTTTTGTTGTTCGGGCGTACGACTAACGGCATAAGCTCTTGTTCTAGTAACGTCGTTTACATGTTCTCTCCTGTGGTTTCTTGTTATGTGTTTCGTCTTTTCTCCCGCGAACAACTAAGCCATTGTCCGTCTTTTAATGCAGTGGAACATCAGCTTCTACTCCTTAATCTGTTGTAAGATTTCATCGAAAGAAAATAAAATGACGACGCTTCTTATACAAGCTTAACTGAGGTTACACAACGTGTTTAATATCTTGAATGCAGGCGTGGAAAGATGTTAGTCGTCGTCCATGTGTTCAGCACAGTAGGAGAGTAGAAGAAAATGTAATGCAACTTTTCTCCAAGCAAGGAACGCAAGAGTTAAATAGCACAAGCCTTTCCGGTACCATGCGGTAGTTGTGTTTGTGTGCTTCAATGTTTTGACGTAGATGTCTTATATTGATGTCCCTTGGTAGCTGGAATAAAAAAGCATCTGTAATGCGCCTAATGCACTGCCAGACCATCTATTTCATGAAGCGAAACTCAACACGAAGGCGAGGCCTGAGCCAATGGCCATTTTTTTCTGACGCATTATATACCATTAGTGAGTAGATTCTGTCTGTCAGTGCCGGCATCTCCACCGTGCTCAGTCACCGCACGTAAGAGACAGCCACTAAAGTAGCTCACTTCTGGCAGTTTTACAGTGGAGCTGTTCGAACCTCGCTGGGTTTCTCTTGACGTCCGCAGATTCGCCGAGCTGGGGGAGACAGTGCTGAGAGAGAGAGTGAAAGCAAAGTATAAAAATAGCATCGCACAGCATAGCAACGCGGCGAGGGTGGGTGAAGGCTAACACGGGAGAAGGAGCGGTGGGGACACAGGTGGTGGGACGTCATTGCTCTCCGGTAAAAACCCGCTAGTTCGCTTTTACGGTCATCTTCCTCGCAGTGGAAAAAAAAGCATTAACCTCTAATTGAACGCCGCATCGTAGTCCTTCGCGTTTTGATTTCGCTTTACCAAGGTGCAGTCAACATCATGAACATCATCAGCATCATCAGCAACGCTGATGATGTCGATGATGATACGAAACGAAATGTAACTGCGAGCATAAACACAGCAGTCCACAAAAATGAATTTGCGGTAATAATATTTTTAGATTTAAAGAAAGCCTTCGACATAATCATTCGCTCCATACTTGTAAAAAAAATTACAGGACTACGGCTTTAACAAAACTACTATAAACCTATTTTCTAGCTACTTAAGCGGACGTAAGCATTATGTAAGTCTTGGCTCTTTTTCCTCTCAATATAACACTATTGTTACATGTGTTACACAAGGATCAGTTCTGGGGCCCATTTTCTCATTATATATTAATGACCTTCCATCAGCACTAATATCATCAAAAGCTGTTATTTACGCTGATGATACCGCACTAATATTTTCAGGCAAATCCCTTCAGGAATTGCAGAACAGTATAAATTTCGAATTATCAAACATATCAACTCGGTTTACGAGGAATAAATTAACACTAAACAGAGATAAAACGAAATACAGGGTATTACACTCCCTATATTGTCAACGTGATATAAAAAGGTATGCAAATTTACGTCGAAGGTGGTACTATTGACCAATTAGACACTATAAAATACTGAGGAGAGTAATTATATCGCAAACCCAATTGGAGACCACATGCATTCAGTATATGATCGAAATTAGCCTTTGTTTGCTATGTCCCAATGAAATGTGGAGCATACTTGAATCTTAACGCACTTAAGATTATCTACATCACTTTCTCTTCCATTGCCCCCTCATATACTGCTGTGAATCATGCGCTCGTACATATAAAACCTACATAGGTCCGCTTATTCTGTTACAAAAAAGGGTCTTGCGTATTATAGCATACACAATCACACGTGATAATAGCACCGTGCTATTCAGCCCTCTCGGCAGACTACCATTTCCCCTGGCATCTGAAATGAAAGTTCCGAGTCTGACATTATACGCGTAAACCACTCATTGCTGCCATACTTGTACATCACACCTAATCGTAATACAAGGAATGCAAGAAATATAAATTTTAACTTAACTGTCTCTTATAATACCTATGGTCAACGATTTATTGAGTTTTACGGTGCCAAAGTTGGAAATTCAATTCCTCATGAAGTAAAAATGGTAAACAATTTTGTAATTGCCGTCGAAAAGCTGTACCAGTCTAAACTTACTTGATTCATTTATTGATAATCTACTGTAGGTATTTATTAGTTGCATGTGTTTTTGGAGTCGCTGTAAGAAAGCTGTACCAATCTAAAATTACTTGATTACCATTTTCTTTCCTTCATCTACTGTAGTGTTTTTTTGTATGTTGCATGGGTTTGTGATCACTTAATTGTTTTAAATTTTATCAGTAGGAAGTAGATATGTGCCAACTTTTGTAGGCTGCTGAAATATGCATATTGACTATGGGCCCACACTAGCCTTTGGCTACAGGCGGAGCAGTTATTTGTACAATTCATGTAGTAATGAGAAATAAATGAAAAAGAAAAAAAGTCACAATGCAGGCGAGAGCTTGCGCGGACAAAGAACGCGGGGAAAGAAATTATGCGTGGCTCTGCAATCGCAAACACCGGACACCAGTGGAGCTGGGGGGAAGCCGAGCAAAAGTGTGCTGTTTGGCATTATTTTACTGGCCTTCCCCCAGCTTCGCTGGTCTGTGGTGTTTGCGATAGCAGAGCCACCCATAATTTTTGCTTACGTTATGTATTAGTGAACCGCGTCTTGGGTCATCTCCTATTGACTAACGACCTTCCAGTCTCTGAAGCCGTCACTCACGTATAGCAACAATTCGTCAAAGAGACCAGGCGCCTTTTTACCAATGTGTTCGAGTTGCATCGCAGCGTCCTGTTGAATTGGTTAAACGCCCGCTTTGGAGTACAAGGGAACGTTCAGGCTGACCAAGCTGCCAGTACTGCACGCAGAACATTCACAGAATGGATACAGATCCCGATCTCGAGAAAAGACGTGGCGAGTCTGGTGTATGACATCGCCTGGTGTTCGCAGTGGTCTCCCTGGTGTGACGTGATCCTTCAGTAGGGACCGCTCTACGAAATGGATGCTTCTTGTCACTTCCACATGCCTAGAAGAAATGTCAAAAGGTACTTTCCAACGTGTCTTCACTGCTTCATATTTGGCATAGGCTTTGAGAACCATACTTTTAGTCGAAAAGTAAGTGGACAGCCTCACCTAGGTGCTTGGTGTCACGTTCCCTAGAAAATGCAACATATTTTACGTGGCCGCTGCCATTACTTGTCAGAGAGAGTCTCCCAAGAGCCCTACAGCACTTGTAACATGACTTCTGCGCAGAGTTGTGTGACAGTCTCGCACGGTGGGGAAGTACCACCGCCGCATTACGCGCTACAGAAACGCTGCTGGTGTACGAAAACTAGAAAGTATGTAGGAGGAAACTTTAGCTCGGTGTCAACTGCGATTTCTATATTCCTATACATTTAAACCGCAGAAATGCTTTTATGAGTTAAGCACGGACCGATTCGAACGAAATATCTTGTACCTGAGAGAACAAGTTAATTTCTAGTAGCTCTAGGAAGGTGACTGTGTATGTAGGACTTCTACTTGCTTTGCGAAAATTGGCGAAAGTAGAAAAAAAGTCTAAGAAGCGCGAGGTTTACGAGCACGCTACTCTGCTGCAAAAACAGATATCACATTTCTGTAAACTGCCTCTCTTAGAACATCGAAAGCGGAGCAATTGAATCAATGGGTTTGCAGTATACGTGAAAAACTAACAATGATTAGAATGATTCAGTACAGTCCCACTCATACATTTGCTATATATTACATATATAAAAAGATATATATTTGAGACGTAATACATCAAATTTCCTTGTTCTTGAAGTAATATTACGGGTAGTTTACAGAACTCTAATATCGTTTTTTATTGCTGAGATATAAAGTTGTAGAATAAACACTTCATTAATGAAATTTTACAAATTTAAAAATTTTTTTAATGTTGCTGGCTCAAATCGAAAATCCACTACCTAAGTGCACTAGGTATTACCTTTTTATTTTACAGCCAACTAACCTTACCAAAGTAAGTGCAGTGGTTGCTGAGAAAAGCAATGTTTCCGTTAACTTGTATTCCGATAGGAACTGCCAAGCTTCAGTTTTCTCCTAGCAATAATTTATCAATAGCTTTAGTGGGTATGGGCGTGTTTGTGGGCGCATGCCCGTTTTGTGCACCTGTGTGGTGACTTTTCTACGCCATAGTTATCACCCAGCCACTGGCCTACAATGTCAGATGCTCAGTAGGGCTCCCATCTACAGTTTCTCATTCATGTCAGCGTCTCCCATTCTCATGTACAAAAAAGGATATCTCGCGGCAGAAATGCGTCAGGCTGAACCAAACCAATGCTGTAAAGTCCCCCCTAAAAAAAAACGCACTAACTGCCAAGCGCGCAAGGTGCGCTATGACTAGTAAGTTGGTGATTCCTGTAGCATTACTTCAAGCGTCAGTGGCGCAGCTTTATACTGTCCTCTCTTCTATTATTCAGTTCACCGTAACCGCAGCTCCACGTGACTACTACGTCAGCGGCGTGTTCAAACCAATGCGTACGCAACTAATAAGTCTGCGCCACAAACGAAATATTCTCGTTGCCCGCGGCAGTGACGGATTCTTTGATATAAAGCGCGCGAAGACAGACTGCACCACCACGTACTAGGCCTCCTACTTTGCACAACCATTCGCAAGGGAAACGAATAAGGAAGGCACACGGAATCTGCTTTCAGGGTAGTTTATCAACCTCACAGAAATATGGACGGTACTCACTCTTCTATGAATAGATCACCTGATAAGTATGAGACAAAGAAGCGTATAGCTCTGCAGACTTGCAGTAAATTTTGCTTGAGGGATCATTAGCCGTCTACTTTGATATTTGCTCAGTCTATACACCGTAACACGATAGTAATGACTTGCAAGAACGCAAGAATTTAAGAAACACGGGGTCAAAAGCCCAGCGCTGTAAAAAAACAAGCTCCTCTTTTGGCTCCATTGCCACCTGCCAATAAATGTAGTTAACCGCTGTGGCCGTGGAGCGCGCCGTACGCAGAATGATATCGTTGGAACCTGTTTACGAAATGCAAGGCGTTGTCCCAATAAAATAACGGAACGATCGTTGGCGGTGCGGTTCTGGTAACTAAGAAAGATAAAAAGGAGCAAAAAGCGAAATTGCAATAGTAGAATGAGGTAAAATGGAAAGGGAATATGAACGCAGCCTTTTCTGGCAAGCCTTATCTCGTAGGGTCGCTCCTTCTACCATTTCCCTTTTTTCTTTACGAACGCGCAGTTGCGCCTGACAAACGACAACAAAGGGACATGATTTCGGTCGGTAAGTGTGTCTGATAAAAAAACTTAGCTCCGGCGTTGCCGTGTATGGCCAGCCGTTCCTGTAAGGCGTATCGGGACAGAATTGCTCGTTCCTCGAAAAGAGGCCAACAACGTACCGAAAAAAGGGAAAACCATCACACACCGCGAGCCAAGAATCAACGCGAGTAACTTAAAAAGGACGAAATAATATTTCTATCTTGTTGCTTCCAGAACGTCAGATACCGCGGAAAGAAAGGCGGAGACAGGGAATCGAGGGGAAAAAAAACGTAATGTGAGGCACAATTGCTGGCGCTAACGGTAGATGCTTTGCCAGCGCGCACTGGCAAGGAAAGCCTGCTACAAAGAAAGCGAAAATAGAAATAGATAAAGGTAGGGCCTAAAGCTGCGACCGAGTAAAAAAACAGTTAAGATTCTCTGCCGCTTTCGGTGTCCTTATCTTAGGCTGTCAGGGGAACTGGGAACGGGAAAACCGCCACGGCAGCACAGAAGCCCGGCCAGACCGCTTCTGCTCTGCGCAATGTCGTTGCTGGTGCCGCTGTCGTGTCGCGGGGCTCTTTGCGGCAGCGGAACAGCAGGCAATGCTTTGTCACTAGAACGAGCGAACAAGGCTGGTTGTGAACTATTCGGAGCACGACTGCGTAAGCCGAACGCATTAACTGAGTTTAAGAGCGCCCAGTCAAACAGTGTGGACAAAGGAGGGAAAGGTAAAGCGCACAACGGGCCTAAGCAGACAGACGGGAAGACGTCGACGGCTAAGCAAAAGGAACCGCGACGTTCTGGCGCTGCTGGTGCCGTCAATAGAATAATGAAGAAATTAGCATCATAAACAAACAGATGCAAGGTTAAATTTGTGAAGGGATCTACCAATATTATTTAGTACACTCTTAAGTTCCCACAAATTTGGTAGTTCTTGTAAGCGCTCTAGCAACATACAGCAATGTCTGGTCGCGTAATATAAATGGTAGCGTATTATTTCCTCCTAAAGAGCCCAATCATTGCATACATCAAAAGGAAGAAAAATGAGCAGTAAGTCATAAGGCCTTTCTTCGGACCTGGGGTGTTTCAGATGTTTAGAAGTATTGAAACGCTACTGACCGTCGCTGATCTGTTGGGGAATGCGCTGACGCGGCAGTGTCACACATCTCATGCTAAACTTTGCCTCAGTTTCAAAACAACTGTAGCACTTCTTGTGCTCTTTCAGTCCCCTTTCAACTTATCAGAATATACATCACGGATTTGGAAACGTAATTAGGCAGCCTAACAACGTGTTTTTTAATAATTTTTCTGAAACTCATCCTCACGCACTTTCCTTCCAAGAGCAGAGACAATGTGCACAGACAGGTGGTTTTCGTCTCGCTACTTCGATCTGCCCAACAGCTAAAACCCTTTTAACAATAATCACATCTACATCACCTGTCCGAGTAACAGCATCGTCTGCAGAATATATTCCAGCAGTTACGTCGCACTGTTTTACTTCTACAAGGGCGCTCTGCGATTCACACTAAATTCTCTATCGCCTACTTGGAATCCAGAATTGGGCGCATTGCCTGCTTGTAGTACATTGTGTAACCACGCCGACTCACTTCCCTCGCCAAATCCTACGTTAGACATATAAAGTATATCAACCACTTGAAGTGGGCCTACACTGTCTCAATTCATCACTATATCAGTATACTGGTTTGTTCCGCGGTTCTGTTAGTAGCTACTCTGTGTTTTATGAAAAAAAAAAGGTTAGCGAAACCTCTGTCAGAAAACCATCACAATCTTCCTGGTTACGTTTGGTTAGACAGAAACAATTTGCTTTCAAAGCGGCCCATGAAACTTACGCTTCTCTGTATAATCGCTCAAGCGCGACGCTAACCCTAACTTCATGCGTGCGATTAGTGCGGTAGAGTGGTTACTTTACTGCCCACACCACGTTCGAAATGGAAGCGTTTCTACGAACGCAGCGCAAGTGCGCACTAAGCTCGTCCGCGTGAGTGAGTCAGACTGATCTCCGTCACCGCGCTTTCAAGAGCGGTGCAGTATTAGTAGGACTGTTAAGGAAAACAACTCCCTACACGACAGAAGTAAAAACATGGAACACTGAAACAAGCACAATATACCCTAGCAGGAGGGCACCGAGAAGAAAAAAGAAAATATGAAAAACGGTTTGTGTGAGTGCGCGCGCGTGTGCGTGTGGAAAAGAGGGCTGCGTCACCCTAATCGCCAAAGCAACTCGCCACGCGTCGTGTGCTGTGTGTAGAAAGGAGAAGCATGCGGGCAAACTGGTTTGCGGTGTGGGAACCGCATTAACTACCCCCTGTGGCTCTACAGAGCACGTCTTTCAGTGCGCCATGTCGGGGCCGACACGCAACAGAAACCATGCGTTGCAATGACGAGGACAACACGAACCGGCCTGGCAGCTATGGTCATTTACACTGCCTGCACTTTCCCGCTCTCCCCTTTTCGCATAGTTTGCTCTTGCGCTTTTTATTTCCCTTCACTGATAGGCTATGCTCTTTTTTAATTAAGCATTTCAAGAAATACTGCTAGTCGCGAAAAAACGAATGACCCACCGTTTCTTTCATTTTGTGCCCCGTTCCTTATGCGCCTTCACTTTTTAACACTTAGTACCCGTCTTCTCAACCTTCTGGTTCTTTTATTTCCTTGTTTCCTCGTTTTCGGGGCTCGCACAATTTTAGACTACGAACGTGTCGTTCAGGCTAAATTTATGGCTCCTGAAACTGTATTGCTTCTCTAGGCGTTCGGGGCCACACGTAAGAGTAGGAGAAAAAGACCACTATGTGTCTCATCTCTGGTATCCTGCCTTCGTGCTTTTCTAACTTCATTTTTCCTAGGATAGGGCGACTGTACAGCTCTCTCCCATTAGTATGCCGCAAAATTCATTCATTGTATCGAGGATGCAACAGAGACATTATGTTTTCCCCGAGAAATATACAACAGGACAAGAATTTTCTTCAGTGAGTCTTCGAAGTATCCGTAGTTTGCTTTCATAAAGTCAACGCTTTGAAAAATATATGCATATCCAGGTATTATACACACTGAAAAGGCTGTGGTGCGGAGTGGGGCATATTGCTGTTTGTATGACGCGAGGAAATGCCTAATGGAGCGAGTGATATGAGTGATCACACGGTGTGTATGCTGTAGAGTTAGTATTGCACCGGAAGGCGCCCCATGTGATCATGGCACTAGGTCATAGGACGAATTTTTAAAATTTCCTTTGGCCCGCAAGCATCAGAACCGCAGTAGGTAATCTTGCCTGTTAGAATGCAACACGTAGCCTGAATATAGGCGATTGCGTCGGTAAGCAGCCGTTTCTTTATGGAAGCATATGCACCCTAACGTCGGCACTCAGTACCGCATGGAACAAGAACACAACTATGCAGGAAAGCTGTCAGAACAATTGTGTTTGCTTGTCCAATTTGTATGCACGTATGTGACCACGTATGTTAATTTTACTAACCATCCAACCACAAGGCTAAATTTACCACGTCCTTCATTATCAAGAATGTCATAATTTGTAGTTAACCTTCGCCAATATTTATTAATTTCAAAGATTTGAGGCACCGCATATAAAGTGAAAATTAATTATACGCATCAAAAGCAATAAATTTTGTTTTATGCAGGACCACCTTTTCGAAAATGTTGTCCGAGCATTGAATTGTCAGGAAGAAAAAAAAAAGCTGGTTCGACCACAGTTAACAAGTATGTCCAACAATGCAAATGTCACATCTCCGTCGAAAAACAACTCCAGGCAGTCAGAGTTTGCCCCGTAGGGCGAAGGAGTGTTGCGTATATAAAATGAAACGACAACTACAGCAACTAAGGCTTGCAGTTTCCTCGGTAGTACACATTGAAATGAACAACCGCTTACAAATTAAATCAGCTAGCATGGTGCCTCGCGCGTACATGTATACATGAACAGATACCACCCGACGAAAGGCAGCAATCGCTGTCCCATAGCCGGCTTGAAGAAGAGCGCTGGCCGATGTGAGTGAACGCTACGTGCCACTTCTTACTTAAACACGCCTCCTAAAATTTCTGATTACGCAGCGTCCAAGACTAGCCGCGCAGGAATACAGGGCACGGGAACCCACAAGCCATCTTGGCTCGCCCACGCGTTGCACCCACCGGAGACTACATCCAAGATACGGTACGCGGGTCGCATGTGCGCGCATCGCCTTGGACAGTCCGCGTCTCTATGGCCGGTATAGAGTAGGAGACGCGCATTACATGGCCCCCTCCCCATGCCCGCCTGCACGCACGCTTGATCACGTGACGTCGAACAGAAGGCGCGCGGGAAGACAGCGCGCACCAAGCCTATGGATGCCAAGATACTCTGCGACACCCGTAGGGAATGTGCAGCTTCGAGAAGCGTTGGGGTTCAAGAAGGATGGAAGTAATGAATGGTCAGCAGTCGAGATAAGTGTATCTGATTGCAGTATTGGTGGAAGAAAAGCAGGCAAGAAAATCATAGGGCCGGAGTCATTGTCACAATACGTAGGTGCACAGTATATTGACAGACTTTTTAAATACGAAAGCTAAGATCGAGATCAGATAGACAATGCGCTAGACAGAGATATATGCAGTAAAAGATGAATAAATCAAGCAGGCCAGGTTACTGTTTGTCCCCGACCCGTATGGGCTGCCCAAAACGCTACGGCTCACCACACTACGCTTGCATCGGCGATTACGAAAATTTGATGTCAGGAGATCGAAATAACAATTAAGAGATTGGAATCGTTTTATGTATAGGGCCCCAGAGCTACAAATGAAAGAGCGCATTTGTAAGTACGTCGAACTCATTTATTTATTTATTTATTTATTTATTTATTCAGAAGAAACTTACAGGCCCTATGGCAGGGCGTAAAGTAAGGGGGGCATATTAAACAGTAAAGGTATAAAAACTACAAGTTTCCAACAGGAATAGTGCTATAAAACACAGTGCTATTATGGCTGCATCTGTAGGCCAAGGGTCATAAAAAGTTATGCTCTTGTCGCTTCATGCAGTATTACAAATCCAATTGAAGCGCGGATGAAAAAAAATACATGAAACCTGTTTTCCATATTTATTGAGATAACATTCCGAGCCTATTGAAGGATTTCACGAAAACACGTAAAACTGCAGAAAACTGAAAAACGATCACCCCGTAGAATAGAACGGTGACTTGCTGAGTTGCTTCGGGCCAAGAGCCGCGCTGGAATCGGAGCGATATGACAGGCAGGAAATGTCTGGACACCCGCGATCGGCAAAACGACAAAACAACCATGATCCTTTGAACTATTCGGCCCAAATTACAATGGCACAAGTTTTAAGCACGCTGGCAGTGATTTCTTTCTCTTTTCCTTGGCCCCGCCCCTTCTGATACCTAAAGAAGCCGTTGAAATGGTCCTCCATGTCAATGTTTTGTTTCCTTTCGTACTTACTTCAACACTGCGGTCGTTATATTAGCGTTCACAATAACAGCACTACACCGTAGTTTCATTTTATGACATCCAAAGACCTCCTATATATGGCATTGGTTTGTCACAGTGACGTAAGAATTAGTGGCATCTTGCATTTGCTATAGTGCACCGACTCTTAATTTTTTTTCGCTATTGCTGTGGCTGGTATCGCTTACGTTTCACTACGTATCAAAAAACGAAACACGGAAGACCCCGTAGTACGCTCTCCTATAAAAAAATTTACCCAATCAACACTTCCCTCACGCAGGCCTCCTCAATCCTCCTTAGAAGCAGCCATCTATGTAAGGGCGCAGAGTGCGTACGAGAGGCAGCGACGAGACACGAGGCAGCCAGGGATTAATGCTAGATTATTCGCCCGAGAGATTCCCATTTTCGGCGCACCCTTCTAAACCTGCGCTGTGAGACAGGACAAAGGACGCGACCAGGAAGCAAATGAGGAAATCACAGACGGGCCCTGTGCGAAGACCTCCTTTCATTTTCGCTTTCTCGGGCGCCCTAGAAGGGTTACGAAACCCTCGTGCGCGCCGGGGGGGGGGGGGGGGGGTGCGCTTGGGAGTTTTCACGCGCCACGGCAGGCGGCCTCCCCGATGCCTGCGCTCTGGCGGTAACAACTGGAGATTGGAAGAGCACCTCCGCTCACTCAACTGAACAAGGCTGAGCGTACATGAGCGGCCGCCGGAAAGGGAGGCAGCCATCATTTCTTTAGTCCACCTAACTCCTATCAGCGCTGTGCTTCTTGCACGGGCGGACCGTCTGCGACGTGATAAGAATACGCGAAAGCCAAAGGCGCCGACGCATTTTCAGGAGAAACAAGCAGTTTGTATTCTTTTGTTCTCTCGCGCGTCGTCTTCGTTTCCGAGCCGTAAGCCTTTTATACCGAGCACGTGCTCCTCTGCCGTGAATACTTCGTGGGCTGGCTTTCAGTGCTCGTCTGCAGAAAGGAAAGCAGATCTCCATCGTCTTCCCGGCACCGCCACTTACCTAGGAGCTCCGGGTGCACTGGCTGAACCGTAGGCCTTGGAAGTGTTCGGTCATTAGCCATGCAGTACTACAGTTGTTATGCGTGCGTCTCTTGCACTGGGACACGGCTTCACGATGATATCCATTCAAGGCTTCTAGTATTCAATTATTCATTGCAACATTAGGTGAGGAGGAGATAGCAGTAATCTTCATCAGACTCTAATAACATCCAGTAAACATCTAGTAACAACTCTGAAAGCAGTGTTTCGCATCCCAACGTAAATGTTTAGACTTATACCTTGAAAAAACTTTGTGTACATGGTGACGTTGGCTTGCGAAAAAAATGTAAGAACACCAGAACGCACTCCTGAATAAAATTACCGGCGAATAACATAACCAGCTGCGACGACTTTCGCAACGCTACCAATTCAATAAAGGATGCCAGCAGTACGAGCGCTCAGTGGAGCAAGAGGTAAATATAGTTTACGGAAACTAGCTTTCTGTTTAATTTGTTTTTAGGAACGGCTTAACGTTTCCAATGTAGCAGCTGGGAGCTCAAGATTAAAGGAATGTATAATTAGAGTGGGGTTGTCGAGAAATGCACCCACTCCCACATAACCAGTTGGAAAAACCTACAACGAATCAACAGTCTGGCTATTCATTGGATTAAAATCATTAGCTAGAATGTATCTATTATTTCCGATATAAAGTGTTCAGAAATGTTGTTTACATTATTTTATAACTCTTTTTTCTGATTGATATGTAGAAATACCCGGTTCTTAGCCAATCCCCCAGAGTGGGTATTTGCCAACTAACATAGGCTCCACATCTACGTCTATTGGTGCATAATGTTGCCTCCCATTGAAGTAGAGACGAAAACCAGCGGTGACAATACTGGCCTAATTTTGACAGAAACGTAGGTTTTTAGCCTCTGCGAAGATGGTGATGTCTGTGTGGTGCAGACGTTCGCGCTCTTTTTTGCGATTATGCTACCGAAATTTGCGCCAAATTCAGAGTTATTACGAAACTCAACACACTTCGCCCCAGCTATTCCTGGTTAGACAAAATGACGAGTATTAAGTATGTGCAGAAAGTTTTCCAGAACAAGGCTAACTTTAGCTGTTGTAAAGAGAGACAAGAGAGAAAGGTTAAGCAGGGAAGCCAGACTTGCATCAGGTTTGCTACCCTATACAGGATAATAGCAGATAGAAAATGTATGCATGGAAGCTAAGAAGGAAGTAAAAGAAGAAAGTCGTCAGTGACGAAGATGTATTAAACTCGCATTAATGAACGTACAGTCGTTGATGAAAGTGTTGCTTCAAACAACAATGTGCTAGATACCAGTGATTACAACTGAGAGCTATTGAAGTTACCTAAGGAGGAACAAACTTAGCACAATAATTGAAACAAGAAACAAAGGTCGTTTCATGGGAATTAGAGAACGTTTATGTATACGCAAGTTTTCATTTCGTGATATTGGTTTGTTCTACAAGACCTATCCAAGACCTAGGGCCTAGCCACCAGCACGGATCGATTTCTGTGGTTAGCGACTTGGATTTGCATGGCTTCAGGTGGCCCAACTCGGTTTCTTTATCTCCGTGCAGTTGCTGCAGCATTATTTCACGACTGACGCATGCCGTGCTGTGGCGAAACGCCGCTGGAACAGGCGCAACCCTGCAGCTTGGAAGTCACTAATTACCACGAAACGGTTTCGGTTTTGATATCTGACTTCGAAGCTGCACAGTGGCCACTATCTTAGCGCTGTTTCACGACGATCTAGCATGGGCCCATTGGGGCACACTGCTGCATTAACGGTAAAGAGCTGAGCAGACTCACTTACGTAGAACCACCAGAGGGAGCGTCAGGCGGCGGGCCTTCGCAACGAGCGAGGAAAGCTGTGACCGTGTCAGTCGTGCAGAGAGAACCTATTGCAAAACAAGTGGGGCTTGCGTAACTCTTCATTATTGCGGTCCTTGCTTCTATAGCACTCACCAGCCTCATCGACCACGAATACGTAGTTTAGTTCGGAAAACAAAGAGCCCTAAAAATGGCCCTTACTTTTTACGCCAATCTTTATTCTTGCCCGAGCCGGAAAACAACTGCTTCTGTCTTCGTGCAGTGATTTGATATGCCTAAAGCACGCTAAAAATTACACTAACCGAATGCGTACTTCCATGCACAACATAGCCAACTAGATAGCGTTTTCTCATTAGGTCACTTAAAATGCGCATTTCAAAATGCAACCAAAGAGCCGCTGCAGAACCATACTCTATAAAACATACGTATAATAAGCTGCTCAATTATGGGCCAGAAGGCACCAGAGCGTGCTTCCCAATATTTAATGACTACAGGGTGAACGAAGTTGTACCCAGTTCACGGAAGATGGTTCGATTACTCACCATGCCACTGAACCACGATGGGTACCTACAGTTGCAAATATCGAATTGTCCTTTGAAGGAATATTGAAAAACGAGATACCCGTTTATGGTCGCTGCCCGACAAACGGCACTGTATGAAATATATACGCGAAATGCCGGATAGACTCATGCATACACAGATGAGTGTTTGCCCGATTCATCATGAGCATTCATCGTTCCTCACGTAGGCATATAGATATCTATTCGTTTATGCCGAGGAAGGTCTTCGACTGCGGCTGAACTGTTTGCTAGCCTATGTGCAGCTCGATTTATAACATCGAGGCCACACGCGCAAGGTTATTTTCAGTGGCTCGCAGGCAGCACTTGCATCCACTGGCAATTCAAATGCACTGTCCACAAACACAACGCAAGTCCACGAAACGTTAAATCACTAAACCGAATGGAGTGCATGGTGTGGTTGTATTTCAGTAGATACCTGGACACTGTAACATACCCGAAAATTGTGCTGCTTATGCACAGTTTTGTCGAGCAGCACGGCAGATACATCGGGAGAACACGATCACTACAGTTCCTATAACTACATCTGAAATACTTTGTATATTAAGAGACGGGTCGGCGCTTAACAGCCAAAGAACCTGGTTTGATGGACCTGATAAAATCAAACAGTTTCTGGATAAGATGAAACAGTTTTTGGAGGTTACTGTAATTGCGAAGGTTACTCTGTTTCGCATGGTGAAAACATCCACTGTAGGTATACGCACTGTATTTTATGTACTGTTTAAATTTTTCTGTCATGTGACATTTTGGGTATATCTATGGCAATGGTAGTGTTTTGCAATATTTATAAAGGAGAATTTTAATATGCACTTCTATCTTACATGCCATGCGTGTACTTTACTGTATCAGTGGCGTTTCTGACACCTAACTTGATGCAATTTATAATGTGTCATATTGCAATGCGCTTTTGTTTAGCTATGGTGATATGTTATATTATATATTGCCATATATTATTATATATATATTATATATATATAATATTATATATTATTATTATATGCCATTTGTAATATTACGTGATAATACATGATGCGCATGACGCATGTGAGAAAGAGCAGCGGGCACCGTATTTCAGTGCCATCATCTCCTTATTTATTCATACAAAAAATAGAGATCCCTATGCCCAGCAGCAAGAAGGAATAGAGGTGGAAACGGCAACACCGGCTATTGGCGTCTCTTCTGCGGCCGCGACCGCCTCCCTCAAGGGATGCGTTTTCTTATCCCGCCGGATGCATCGTCCAGCGGGCGAGAACCTAGGCGAGTCTGGGGAGCGATTTGTCCCTAATATGCACTCAGTGGTCGGTCCCTCAGTTGAAGTGGGACAGGCGGCAGTGGCAGATGCGTGCAGCCATTACCATTTCCCAGATGACAGCAACGCCTTGGCGAAAGGGGGGAGGGGAGGAGAGTGGCTTATTTGCCTTGCTTCTCATGTGTCTCTGGCGTTGTGGTTGGTTTCATTTTTTTCCGGGTGCTTTTTCGCATTTTTTGTCACCGCTCCAGGATGCAGGGCCTAAGGCAGCGCATATCTATGTTCTTGGCAAGTTGATTCGAGTTCCGAGCTGGTACGTAATTCCCTGAATCTGAAAGCTGAAGGACTCACGAATGTTTAAAGCGAGCTTGATACAAAATATGTAGTATTAAGGCAAGGTACGCGTGAAGTTGTGGCTTCTAGTGCGCTTTGACAACACCTCTATATGCACTGCTGAAATTAAACAGGGGCGAAAAGGCATTTAGTTTTCAAAAGTTGGGCCGTCTTATGGTGCGTGGATGTCCCGTAGATGAATGGCAGTGCAGCGGTAGTCATGGTGTATTAGCAGGTGAAAGCGATGTAGAAACAGAAGTTTGGTGTTTACCAGTCATACTCGGCGCCTCAAGAAGATATCCAGGTGGTGATAAACATTACGGCGTTTCGCACCAACGACCATAACGGATATGCGAGCACTAACTCGACCATCTCGTCCAGCCGTTCTCATCGTTGTATTAAGTGTTCAAGTGCAGTCCACCATTGCGGTTCGTGCTAAATTACTTGTGGAAAATTGCGCAGCGGTGTCTACGTACGCCACTGCACAGCTAACTGGAAAAGTAACCCGTGTAGTTGAGAAAACTTTGCCCCTCTGACTTCGAAAGTGCGTTCTGCTTATTACAGCTACCGTTCTGTAGCTAATTTTCTGCCCCCGTGCATGTCAACGATAATGCGAGTAGAGCAGCTAACACTACCGTAATTAAAGTTGCTGCTTAGTTTAAGAGTGTCGCGTAATCTCCAAATCATTTGCCGCGTACATCTAACTTTCTAGCTGAAGATAGATGCTTGAACTACCCCGCAGAGGAAGCGCGCTGACCAACAGATGGAATTACCAGTTTGCTTCCCTCCGAAAATGTTGTGTAACTGTGTCGTACCGATAAAAGCCTAGTATTTAGATTACTTGGACAGTGACGCATGTATATCATGTTCATAAAATATGTGGCTGGGTGGTTGTTCTTATTTCACCGCACAGCAGCATGGAAAGTGGGAAATGATACACGCTGTACATAGACGACGAGAGAAAGCTTGTTTCTGTGAATCAATATGTTTTTGCTCCGAGACGCGATTTTTTTTTTCACTGTGTCGTACGTAATTTGCCTTGTAACAGACTTCGAAGCCTATGGCTTTGAAAGCACAACCGTCTTGCTGAAGAGTCCCTGTGATTTCTTTATATCCTTTGTTTTGAAGAGAAAAGATGAGCTAGACAAGTGAATATGCTTACTTTTCTCCTGTATTGAAGGCGCCGGTGCGTGACAGTAGGCTTCTGTCATGTACACAAAATAATACATTTGTGAATTCCTGCCGACAAAGTTAATAATAAGATGAATTAGGTCAAATCTTACAGGCTGAAGAAAGTTTCCCGTAAGATAAAAAAATACGATGCAGTTCCCATGCACTATGAGACTCAATGTTATGGGAAGCATTCTGCAGCTAGCTGGCTATTAGGTATCCTTAGCGATTCCTTAAAGCGTTACGGGTTGGGCCAACGAGTTTGTGTAAGCAGAATATTTGTGTGCGTGACGCGAGTCCTTATGTGAACATAGCAGCAAGACGGCGACGACGGTGACGGCATGGTTAGTACACCATCCGTTCGACTCCAGTTTACGACATGGCTATGCTTCGGTTATACGTAGATTCTGAACGAAAGTAAGCGAGAGAAGCACTGATTGTTACGTCACCTGCGATCAAGTGGCATAAGATCGAACGTGTCTATGATTATATATGTCATGAGCGGTGTACAGTAAAGAAACGGCGGCATTTGTACTTCGTCGAAAACGATTAAACCTGTTCCACCAAGGTCGAGCATGAAGGCATTGCGACGTCGCAAGCTTCTACGTGGCGTTAGGTGCTACGAAGAAAAGGGGCTGAAGAATGTGGGCCCGTTACGAAGACTGTGCACCCTGGGAGAGCGTCTCATAACGCTAGCTGTTGCTACAGCAGACAGCGAGACAATGGCAGGTGGCGCATGCGCCAAGCGTCTCGTAGAATCAGTTGGCTTTGGCACCGGAGGCGTATGCGTGCGGTCGGTGCCTGTAATCGCTGGCACACTTCTCTGGTGCTCTCTGAGACGCAGTGCGCGTTTGCCACCCGAGCCAGTCCTTTGTCTCCTTCTTTAGTAGCACGTATGCCTGCGATCGTGACCTAATGGTTAGAGCATCGAGTTGTCACGCATTCGTTTTGATTGAAGATGTCCGAAACATGGCGAGATAGGAACATACCTGTGTACCTACCTTTGTATCACAAAGTGCCTGGATTTTAGGCAAACGATGGCTAGAATTAAAGAAACGTCATCGTTTACACGACCATTACAGGTAAAAGAAATACGGGCCGCTTTGTAGCATTCGTAGCACGCCGCAGTGAGAGGGGTCTCCTAATTACATTTCACCGCCGGGGACACTTTTATGTACATCGATGAGAAGTACACGACCGTTTTTGGCATATTGCTCCGACGAAATGCTGGGTCTTATCGCGGCCGAGATCGAACCCACCATAGTCACTAAGCCACCCCCCAGGGCGGGTATACCACTAACAATATAATATTCGAGATCAATGGACTTGCTCAATGCATCTTAATCACCAAAGGGCTTATGTGTCACCACCTGAAACTGCCCACCTAGTCATTACTTGAAGCGACACGGCAGACAGAGAGAACTAGATTGTCATTAAACTGTTCCGCCGCGCAGACGTGGGAGGCAGATTGAAGCCGCACGCGAGCAGCACTCTATCATGCGCGCACAACGAAAAGAGTGCAGTGCTTGCTCTAATCGAATTACCGCATGCTACGAAAATGGGCCCAGTTCCGACAAACATCACCAAAATCTGGCGCCAGACATACTCAAGGGTTATTAGGACAATTAGGCGTCTCGCTGCAGCGTTGGTGGCCTCATTTTACGCACAAAAGTACAACGATTACAGACGATATCTAGCGCAGAAATTAAGGAAAACCAGTCTATTGAGCCGGAGGGCAAACATCGGTCTGACCACTAATGAAGCTTCATTTGCTCGAAGCAGACTCTGCCGGACATACGTTAGCAAGTCTTATTTCCTTCCGCCTGCGTTAAGCGTTGCTTATTGATATTCGTTGCTGAATTGTCGCCTGGCAACCTGAACTGCAAGTCACACGGAGGGAGAGGAGGGGCCATGAGGCTGAGGACAACCATAGAGTGTCCCTACGAAATTTAGTAGAGGGAACTGTAGCGTTAGTGCCTAAGGAGGCCGCAAGCATGGTGGTCAGCCAGCAATGGTGATTGTTCATCTACCGTTGGAATTATGGCTATAACAGGGATTTGCCTAAGCTTCTCTTGCTCGCCTCAAACGGCCTTGTGAGTTTACAAAGCGTTTATTTTCAACAAAGTGTTACGTTTTTAAGTGCAACCATTTGTGATACTTCTACATCTGCGCACTCTTATTGCCTTCAGAGTTTAGAAATATGATAATGCTTCCGAAATTATGGCGATAAAGGCAGATAAAGAACAATAACCAAAGCCGAAAGAATGTTTGGAGCCACAAGTACGCAGATTAGACAAATCCATGTACATCCGTGTCTACCGCCTTTTCCTTGTGTGCGCGTCCTTTTGTGCTTCCCTGGTACCCACTTTTTCAAGTTCACCATGTACTAACCGTTATTCCCATGCTATCTGAACAATAGTAGTTACAAAATTTTCTTTAGTAATCTTAGCAGGACACTCTGTGTATGTATCGTGAAACAATCACAATAAAAGAAAAGAAAAAAAACGAAAAAGAAAAGGCATCGCACTTGTGTCTTGCGCTTTCAGAGGGGAGGAGGAGGCATATGCTTTGTTACCCGTTCTTGTTTTAAATCTTTTCCCTTGCATTCCATCGGCTGGCGAAATGAAAACCATACCATTTTTGTTCGTGCTGCGATAATAATGGCCCACTATCTAATCCACTGCTCTTTGTTCCTGTGCCAAAAATAAAATGTGCGTATGCTCGCTACAGGAGACACATTTGGTACATTCGAAATAAACATGCGTACCCATGATCGTTCTATCTGCCCCACAAAATTAATACTGCAGGCATGCGCAAAGGTAAGCTGTTCCAATGCTTGGAGGAAATTAGCACAACGGAACACCAAATTAATAATATTTGGGGTTTTACGTGCCAAAACCACTTTCTGATTATGAGGCACGCCGTAGTGGAGGACTCCGGAAATTTTGACCACCTGGGGTTCTTTAACGTGCACCTAAATCTAAGCACACGGGTGTTTTCGCATTTCGCCCCCATCGAAATGCGGCCGCCGTGGCCGGGATTCGATCCCGCGACCTCGTGCTCAGCAGAACACCAAATTAGATGACGCTGTGCGACTGGCCATGGTATATGCGAGTGCCCCAAGACAACCTCGCGTTGCAGTAGCCAAAGATGGCTAGTCCACTCTTATGGCTGCTTTATGGGTATCGAAAATAAAGATTACCGATGAATGTGCAGCGCGTCTGTTTGCGCACTTTCTAAGTGTTTCCAGTCCGACGCCGTTTAACGATCACAACGATGCAAGCGTGAGTATTTGTAGTGTGGACGGGAACTATGAAGACCTGTAGTCTATACTAAGGAACTGCACTACAGTCTGCAGCTAAGGAAGACTCCCCCCCACTGCAGGAAAACTCACCCTGTTTTAGGTTTTATTCATATGTATTATTTCAATTGCCAATTTGACCTACTTCTAAGAGCTACCGTGTTACCTCTGTAACAGCTCTGTACACGCCCCTGTGCGAGCGCCACACTATCCCAGCAAGGGGCTGCTAGTTTCATTTTAATCGCTACACCACCTTTTTTTTTTCTTAGAAGACTTCAAAATAAGCTTACGAATATGGCTTAGAGATATCATTGCTGCCCTTTCCTTATACGCGTATTATTCAGCTGAGAACCACTCGATGAAAGCAAAGATGTTCAATACATTTTACGTGTTCCGCGTCTTCACGCCCTCAGTCATCTTGTCTATAAAACACGGTCCCTTTTCTTGGCAAGCGGAATGGGTGGTTTTCTTATAATGCTTACACAGTAGAGACTGTCTACAGTTCATCGTCACGAAAACTTAAGCGTTTTGCCGCAGAGCGCATTGTTACTGGCAATAAATCGATTAAGCAGGTTTACTAAATGTGCTTTGTTAAAGAAAATATCTTTTAATTTTTCATATCAACTCATGTTATTATCCTTTCCTCATTGAACAATACAACACTTGTCGACAATCCGGTGACACAACACTTGCCAGTATTTCCAGTTTCATCAGAATAAATTAATAACTCCCTGGTTAGTTTAGGTCGCATTCTTCTTCATGCGTCTCGCCTTTGTGACCTCATCAGAGTGGCTTGTTGGGCTAGTTGGTAGATCATTATACTAGGAGTATGCCAGCAAACTTGTAAGTATAAAAAATCGAGAAGCAGACATAGACAAAGCGAAAGGAAGGTGGCTGGACTAGCAACTGAACTTCATTCATGAAAACTATGTCTCCCAAGTCCGTAATGAACATGCGCAAGGCACAACATAACAAAAACACGGTCAACAGCTCATCTATACACGTCTACACTTATCAAGAAATAGAAGCTCTTCCCTGGTAAGGAACGCAGATGGTGCGCTTACACGCTTCTCGGGGCCAAGTTTATAGATTCGATAGGCTTCAATCAACTCTCTTTCCTGCTGAGTCTCGGCCTTCCCCAAGATTGAAACGTCACTGAAGGTGGGATTACAACCGCACTCCTTACAATGCAGCGGGAGATTACCTCTTCTGCATGTGGGTATTAGATTCATATGCTCACGCATCCGATCATTCACACAGCGACCGGTTTGTCCTATGTAATCTCTACCACATTTCAAAGGAATACTGTACACTACACATGTGTCGCACATGCGGTGCTTCGCAACATGCTTGGTATTGCACTTACCCTTTCGCGAACTGTGCTGCGAGACCCTCATGCAAAGTTTTGCAAGCTTACAGGGCACAGAACAAACCAATCTGACATCGTTTCTTGCCGCAACCTTTTTCAAACCGTGTGAAATGCCATGTACACACTGCATAACCACCAATTTCTTTTATATTTTGTCTCGCACTTCGCGTCCCCTTTGCTTATTTTTTCTTTCTAACTTTTGTACACAGATTAAGCCACTGCAGTTATCAAAGTCTTTTGATAGCCTGCCGCTCGCAGTCTCCTCTCTTGCTGGGCGGCACTGCCTTGCATTAGATGCGTACAACTCTTTTCCACCGCATTCGACAAGCACGAAAAGGCTATCCCACGCATTACCAGTTTCGAGTGAGCCGATTGGTACGGTAGCAACGTCTTTTTAATTCTTGGATTATAAGCTCAGCAAATGTGATCTTGAGTGTGAAAAGTTAGAGTCAAATCTAAAATCCTGATGGAATTTTCTGGCATTACTTCGCGGGTGAAACTTAGATGTGGAGAGCAATGCTGAAAAGCTGATAAGATACTGCAAACGATGTCAGTGAGACAATCACTTCGTCCGATATTTAAGAGAATAAGGAAATCATCAACATACCCAAACACACGGGCAACACGGTAAACGGTAATGGCGTCTGAAAGAGACTTGTCGAATTTCGCTCAGAAAATACCGCACAGTACCGGCGCAACACTTGACCCTATGCATAAAGCATTCTTCTGTAAAAACACCTTTTCATCGAATCTCACAAAAGTCGCCGACAAGTAAAATTTATTAGTGACCTCATTGTTAAAGCATCGGACTCTTGCGCAGGGAAACACATGTTCTATGAGGGACGTACCTTTTCTGCTGTATAGGAGTGGTTCCGAAAGAGAGTAGCAACAAATTTGTGCGGCTTCGCCTAGAAAGCTTTGGCTTTAAAGGCGCCATCCGCCTCTTTGCTTCCTGCAATCCTACGCATAAATTCTTTGTGCCAAGGTCAACTATGGCTCTTCGAGGGAACTGGCTTTAGCGCCACATGGCGTATTACATGCACGTGCGTCAGTTTTCAATAAGCTACACGCACAGAAAATAAACGGGTGAATAATAGTCAATCTTAAGTACATCTTGCGCATCTACCCACTCTCTGAATATGTCTGTCTTCACCATTCTTTTCTCGGCAAACATCAAACATCACCGTCGTCCTCGTGACGTCATCGTCTCGACGTCTCGAATTGGGCATAATCAGTGCATTCAGACAATAGCTTGTCGGCGGTGTAGTGGATAACACAAAGATTGCACCACATTAAAGTTGAGGTGTCTGCGGTGCGCAAACATAAGCATGCGGGATACTACATGTTGCATAGGGTGACAATATTGAGACAATTGTACACAACACACGTTGTTTTATAGCAATTATTTACACGCCTTACGACAGCTTCGCCTCAGGTTGGTTCTGACACCCACGTTGGATAAGAACATTTATTTTTTCTCTTCTACTTTCGTGAGAATTTTAGCTGTGTCTCTCGAAGGTTCATCATTTTATCTTTCTGGAACAGAGAAACCTCCATCGGAAATGAGAAATAATTGCATTATACTGCTCCTATAGCGCAAGCGTGCTTGCGCTACGCGTGATACCAAGGTGCACACGAGATGCAACATTTCCTCAGAATCTCCGCTGTGAGATAATGCTGCAGTCGCCATAAAACAGTTCCGAGCCGAAGGAATCGCTTAAGTCTGCAGTTACTTTTGGGATGTGGCGCACGGACTGCGTTTCAGCTGTAAGCTACCGCCGCGCGGTCACATTTTTTGCTTTCTTACGATGCACAAAGCAGCAGTAAAGTATATTACAGTAATTTACGTATTACTTTGCCTTATGTGACCGTTTACTACATCTACTGAATTACTGGGAAGTCTGTTGAGTACAGGTCTCTAAAGCATTAAAGATGGAAAAAAAAGAAAGGCTTTCCGTGGATGGGCTACGTTGGCACATACTCATCGCATACCACTCGGACATCACATAGCCGTCATAGCTGACCGATGGACGGCGTGGGCATGCCTTGCGCAACAATCGATTATAACGCGGCTGCCTGTTCTGTGCAGATTGCTCCGGCGCCGGGTTGCAGGCCTAATTGAGCCTAAGCTGCAGTGTGACGGCGCAAAGCGGCCTGCCGAAAGACAAAGAGAGAGAGAGAGGTGCGTTTGGCGGGAACCCCAAAAGTACCTCTGCTATTAGGAAATTATCAGCTGCCTTTCTCTTCTTTTCTACCAGTTTCTTTCTTTTTTTCTTTTTTTTTTTTTTGCTAGTGCACTCTTCTGAAAGTCAACGCGCACACAGAGCTTGCCCGTCCTCTGAAATTGACGAGGTGTCTCTCATTCTGCCGCATATAATGTGCGGTTGCATCATCATCGTCTTTTCACATCGGAGCTGTAATTATTACGGTGCGCTCAGAAATTCTCATTTTCTTCTGCCCAACGGAGAGCGTTAATTTTTCTCTTCGCCATTGCGTCATTCTCTTTGATCGAAATGGGCAATAAAAGCTGGGGCATTCATGAAGCATAGTACGCGAATCCTCAGCCTGAACTGCAGTGCGAGTCAGCAGAGTTCCTCTAGCTTTTCTGCGTCCGCTCTCATGCGCAAGGGAAGTCATTCCGGCAAATTGAGTTTTCCAGTTTTGTCGATATGTTAAAAGGCAATTACATTACGGGACTTCAGGTGACAAAACCACGATTTGATAAAGAAGCGCGCCGTAGTGGGGACTTCGGATTAATTTTCCCCAGGTGGGTTCTCCTAAATTAAAAGCACCAATTAGGAACTAATCAAAAGAATTCAAATAACTAGCCCCGCAAGCAAGCATTCTAAAATAACTCACCTAGGGTTCTTTAGTGTGCACCTAAATACAAGTGCACGGGTGCACTACAGCGGAGTTATTAGCTTCTTGTTGGCCGGTATTTTTTGTGGCGTGATCACCTAAAAACTGATGGCTCGTAAACAGGTTTGTGTTTGAGTTTCCGCATAACATAATTATGTTTTCTCGCATACTTGAATTACAGTCCGATAATATCCTGTCTGTAGAGCGTATGTAAGTCGTACTTTGAGAATTTTCTGACAAATTTTAATTGAGAAATTCAATTAGTTCAGTAAAGCATTTGCGCCAGGCGGAGGGCCTAAACTAACGAAGGCGAATGAGGATGGACCTTAGACGGGTGCTGGAAAAGTGCTTTGTCTTCACGTTTCCGCGTAAGAGAATTACGTTTTCACGTATATTCGTATTAGAATCCGAAGTTATAATAATGTCTGCAGCTTATGTGTGAGTCGTACTTTGCGCATATTCTGACACAATTTACTTTTAAACATTCATTCAGTTCAATAAGGCTTTTGCGCTACGCGGAGGGCCTAGAAGAATGAGGATGTATCCAGGACTTCCGCACGCGTGCGTGAGCACGTGACGTAGGTCGGTTGTGGTTGTGGTGCTCCTTGTGTCGACTAACGTCGGTTGGGGTGATGGTACTTGGCTAACGTCCACACCAGATTCGCTGTACGTGCACTTTCACAGGGCGGAATGAAGGCGCATATGTTCTTTTCCCTTTTATTCTTTGTTTTGTTTTTGCATTTCGCCCCTTTCGAAATGTGGCCGCCGTGGCCGGGATCGTATACCGCCACTTCGTGCTTAGCTGCGCAACACCGTAACCACAGAGCAACCACGGTGGGTTTTTTGATATGTTAAAATCCCACTCGAGACTGCGGAATCGTCTTTTTGTGCTCGGAGGCGTTAAGTTCCCCTTTGCTTCTTTTTCTGCTTCTGTTGCATGATGAAGACCGAAGAGAAATAACAGGAAATAAAATGACTGCGCGTGACTACTTAAAATAACAAATCACTACGTTGAACTAATTCCATCACCACCGCCACGAAATTTGTTTCACTGAAGGCGGTGTAGCAAACAGAATCGATAACACGCATAGTGGCGCAACCGGGAACACGGAGCATGAGCCAGCATCATCCGTATGAGTCTCGTGAAAAAGTATGCATGTCTTACCGTAAACTGGTAGGACGCAGACCGGCACGTTGGTTGTGAGGTTCTGCTGTCGAGCGCGGTGTCGTGCCCCAGATTCCGCACCCGGGTACACCTTAACTGACATCCTTGCACAACGCAAGAAATATAGACCGCGCTACAGACGCAGGTTACAGTGCACAAGAAAAAAATAAATTAATCCGAATGCCTCCAATACAGCGCCAGTGTAGAGATCTCCGTTCGTTTCAGTGGTTCAGCTACTTCTGTCTGTCCGTCCGTCCGTCCGTCCGTCCGTCCGTCCGTCCGTCCGCCCGTCCGTCTGTCTGTCTGTCTGTCTGTCTGTCCGTCCGTCCGTCCGTCCGTCGGTCCGTCCGTCCGTCCGTCTGTCTGTCTGTCTGTCTGTCTGTCTGTCTTTCTGTCTTTCTGTCTGTCTGTCTGTCTGTCTGTCTGTCTGTCTGTCCGTCCGTCCGTCCGTCCGTCTGTCTGTCTGTCTGTCTGTCCGTCCGTCCGTCCGTCCGTCCGTCCGTCCGTCCGTCCGTCTGTCTGTCTGTCTGTCTGTCTGTCTGTCTGTCTGTCTGTCTGTCTGTCCGTCCGTCCGTCCGTCCGTCCGTCCGTCCGTCTGTCTGTCTGTCTGTCTGTCTGTCTGTCTGTCTGTCTGTCTGTCCGTCCGTCCGTCCGTCCGTCCGTCCGTCTGTCTGTCTGTCTGTCTGTCTGTCTGTCTGTCTGTCTGTCTGTCTGTCTGTCCGTCCGTCCGTCCGTCCGTCCGTCCGTCCGTCCGTCCGTCTGTCTTTCTGTCTGTCTGTCTGTCTGTCCGTCCGTCCGTCCGTCCGTCCGTCTGTCTGTCTGTCTGTCTGTCTGTCTGTCTGTCTGTCTGTCTGTCTGTCCGTCCGTCCGTCCGTCCGTCCGTCCGTCCGTCCGTCTGTCTGTCTGTCTGTCTGTCTGTCTGTCTGTCTGTCTGTCTGTCTGTCTGTCTGTCTGCCTGCCTGCCTGCCTGCCTGTCTGTCTGTCTGTCTGTCTGTCTGTGAGATAAATATTTTAAAATACTTCTCGTACATGTGCTTCGCAAAGGGGAAACAGCATACTCTGCGCCGTCTTCTCACGAAGCAACTGATAAGACTGGGAAAAAACCACTCAGAAACAATAAAAGTTCCGAACTAATCGGTAGACGATGACAGCTTATGTTTCGTTGTTTTATTGCCTACTCTATTTTCCGACTTGCTAATATTTAGCCGAAAACTTCCTAGTATATTATCGGACGTGGTAAGTTCCAGTGCCGCGTAGAAGAGGTCATCCTAAAACACTCTGTAGGTTGCTCTATCATTCAGAAAGCAGGGTTGGTCAATTGATAACCATTATCGGGATCAGAGCGTCTGTCTAAGTCTACTTGTATTTTGAAAAGCCGGACAAGAAACATCGCGCATAAGAAACCATGTGTTTAGTTTGGCCGGCCGTGAAAAATAAGAAATCTTACTTTGCGATATGCCTGGTTCAAGGAAACCACCATTTTGCCATCAGTAATCCCACAGTGTATCTGCCTCTCTACAACAAAAAGACCAGATGTTGCGTGCCTCCAGAAAAATTATAGCGATATCTCATGGAGGTATAAACGTGTCAGCTGAGGCAGACAATTCATGCTGGCGGCATGAACACACTTTGTCGCCAGATCGCTTATGAAATATGGTTGTAACGCTTCCCTCTCTTTCTTCGGCGTGAGTAAAGGGCTGGGGAAAGGGTACGCTGTTTTCCTCAAACGCATTTCAGATCTTTCCTAAGGCAATGATGCAGAGACGCACTGCGAACAAGATTGAGAAAAAGCGGACGAGGTACAGTGTGCATATGAAAGTCGAGGCAGTGATCTGTAGCTGGGACTATAGGATAGCATTTAATCCAAGCTTCGCCGTTAGAAATTTTTTTATGGGATGTCTTAGTCACCGCTGCCATGGCTGATAAAGGATGTAGATAAATAATTGAGCGCTAGCTTCGTACCATACTGCACCATGAACCGTGCGTGAACCGTGTGGTGCAGCGGTATGCCGCGTGCCGCAACATGTCGCCGATAACGCGAACCTAAGATTAGGGCATCGGTAAGTTCTTGTTGCCCTAAACTTTTTCCCTAATGCCTTGACACTTTGTACCACTTGTTTTTATGAATAAAGGTATTATTATTATTATTATTATTATTATTATTATTATTATTATTATTATTATTATCGGGCCGCTGCAGATTACATTGAATAGTGAAATATGCTACATTAAGCTACATTGTTGTACTCGCGTCATCCATAGAATGTCTAATCACCGCGATTCCTAGCCCACGAACTGGCGCCGAAAACCGTCGCTCGTCGCGCTGTGACAGACCCGGCAAATTGAACCAAACGTTTCGAATTTCCGCGCTCGCCTCCAAGTAACGCCCGCACCGACTTTGTTCCTCCGGCGGGGGAATCGGGCGGACTGAATTGGCGCTATTATTGCGCTGCAAACCTAGGAATTGGCGTGGTGCGCTTTTCCGGCGAAAGAAAACAATATTGAAAGAAATAAAGAGACAGAGATCTAGACAGACCGAATAACCATGGGCGCGAGAGCGGGGAAGGAAATGGCACAGAGTTGGGGGGGGGGGGCGAAAGACTGCTGCCTTAATAGACGTTCCGCAAGCCTTTACAGTCGCGCATAGACCGCAGGGGGCCATTGAACGGGCGGCAGTGAAGCCCGCAACCACCGCCACTCATGAAGCGTCCGCTACGCTGAAGCGCCGGGCGGCCGAGAGTTACCGGCGCCACACGCGAGCACCTCACGCCCGGCGTCGTCCGGCGGGACAGCGGAAAATTACGGCCGCTTCTTCTCCTAATGACTGCTATTCAACGGTGGCCACGCTCGGGAATGGAAGCGTGCGGTGAAAGCGAACGTCGGCCGGCCACGGCTGCTGCGTCCCGCGTAAGTACACCGAAAGCTCGGCGGGAAGGCTGGGTGGGTCATCAACGCAGAGGTAGGTAGATGTAGAGGGAGTTTCGGGTCTAACCAGTCCGGCTCTGGACTCTTCTCCCACTGTGTTGGCTTCCCGGCAGCGCCCCTTTATGTACCGTTCCCCCCTCCGCTTCGCTTATATCGGGGGCGAAGGCGCGGGCTGTTTCGCCACAGCGCTCGCGCACCTTGTTGAGCTCAGCCAAGCGGCACGCCGCGGCGTGCGTACATACACTGTGACGAAGTAATCTACGCTTCGCTGATCCGCAGTGTGTGGTTGGTTCTGGCGCGTTCGTTAAACAACCGCCGCCGCGCGGTAGCACGGTCAGCGTTGTAGTTTCTTAGCCAACAGCATAGCCAGAGCGCTGCTTCCAGCGGTCTGCATACACACTTGTGCGCCTGGTTCTTCTTTTTTGGGGGGCGTGCACTATAAGAGGCGGTCTTTTGACGCTGCGAACTCCGTTCTCGCAGCACAGTCCACGTAGGGATCTTCTGCGTCTAGTTCTGTACCGAAACTGTGCTCCTTTCATTAGGATGCAGTTGGCGTGCTCGGTCTCGTTGAATTGCCGCTGGTGGCTGCGCAACACGTCCGCGCCGCTGCATTTCAACGTTCATCGGCAGGCCTAACGTCACCGTGATTTCTGAGTGAACATCTTGAAACCGTCTTACCCACTGTATACAGATCACACAGTGAAGTAGCCAACGGCAAGCACTGTTCCTTTGTGGTGTTTGGGGTTTCAGAGCGTAGAGAGAAGGGAAGAGGGAAAGTCAGGGAGGTTAACCATACTGAGCCCAGTTTCCTACACTACACGTGGGGAGGGGAATGGGGAGTTTGGGGTTTCAAACTCCTATAGAGGCTTCGTAAAAAATATTGTGGATGTGTGTGAATACGATCACCAATTACACGGTGGGTCGTAGCAGCACGTGAAGGAGCAGGAGCGTCTTGTACACTATAATATAATTTACACCCTTAAAAGCAAAAAGGGCATAAATGTGTCGATAACTCACACCCTTAGGGTGTGATCTGTATAACCGACACCCTCAGGGTGTGAGTTATAGACACATATACACCATTGTTCACTTTTAAGGGTGTAAATTATTTTACAGTGTACGTGAGAGCTTCTGAGGCCCACTCACACGCTCCCAAAAGCTCCTGGTGCACGAAATATTAGCTTACGTTTAGCTGGAATGTGAGATGAAGCGGCTGGAAGCAGCTGCTCTTTGCTACTCTGTTTCGCTTCTTTATGGGCCAAGTGCTGTCAGTAACAAAAATTACTTGTAAAAAATACTGGGCCTATTAAACTACTAAATTACACCCGCAGCAATTCTTTGAATTAGATTAGCGTACGTACTGGCCCTCGCCGCGATGGCCTAGTGGCTTTGAGCATTGCGCTGCGCTGCTAAGCCCGAGGGCGCGGGATCGAATCCCGACCGAGGGGGTCGCACTTCGACGGGGGCGAAATGCAAGAAAGCCCGTCTACACCGTGCATTGGGTGCACGTTAAAGAACCCCAGCTGGTCGACATTAATCCGGAATCTGCACCAACGGTTAAAGACTGAAAAATGTGTCCCACATTTTGTGTCTATAGCGTTATGAACGGAAGTTAGATTCTCCAGGAGTTACACCATTACCCAACTGTTTGGCAACTATTTGAGCCACTGGACATTGTGAAAGTTGTATTTTGATCAAACTCTCAGCATAGACCATTGTTTACATTGCTATTTCTTGAAGGACACTGGACTGTATGAAGACTTGTGACAGGGAAGATTCCTCTGCGATCGACTGTGAATGGCTGACAATTATTTTTCTTTTCTCTCCTTATCTCTTCTACCCTCCCCCCCCCCCAAATGTAGGGTAGCCAAGCGTGCACGCCCTTGGTTAACCTCCCTACCTTTCCCTCTTCGTTTCTCTTTCTGTGTATATACGTATCTTCTTATTTACTTTATATTTATAGTATGATTTACCTATTCTATAGTAGAAAAAAAATATGAAAGACCTGATATACTTTCTATGTCGAATCTCTCGGCAGTGACCAGTTTATAACAGAACAGAACGCGCGAAAAACGCATAGTATAATGCAAGTCCACACTGATTCGAGGACCTATGCAAGTGACCCGCATGAATATTAATTATTGCCACTTTGTGCGTAGTTTGCATGTGCAATACTACGCACCCTAGTCATGCGAGGACGCATCTAATTCAGTGACAATATTTGCATGCCAACCGACAATGTAAGGTGAGATAGCGACGCGAATAGGATACGATATAACAAGTTGGACATGCCCGGGTTCAGTGCAGACAGAAAGCTTGAATGTAAATGCACTTATTCGTAAACAAAGAATACGCACGACTGAAAGTTTACTTATCACTCCAAAAAAGATCGTTATACATTGGCGTTTATGAGTGTCCATTCTTTCTCACATCGAAAGTACTTTCACATCGGCGTTCCTATTCACAAAGCCTTGTAGTGGTACAATTGTTTGTAAGAGGAAATTCCAGGCGATCCTGATGTTGAACATTTAGCGGATGCGCACGGCCAATGGCTATTAACACCTATCAACCAAGAGTTTTGTGAATTCGGCCCCGTGTTCGGTACTACATGTATTTTTCTTTTCTTTCTTTTTTAATTATTACCTAGCTTTGCAACATGGAGCTTTCGTTATTGTGTTTTTCCTTTGTTTTTGTCAGTGCTTTCGTCTTTGTTTCCGTGTCTTCTTAATTTCGTCGTTCTTCATTGCGCATTCAGTTGCGCTTCGCATGCAGGCGCTTGTATGCGGCTCACACAGCCGCTGCGCTCATAATTAACAAACGAACAGCGCCTGACCAGTGTCCAGCCAACGCTCAAAAAAAAAAAAGAAAATCGAGAGTGCGCGAAGCTTGCCCGTGCATGCAAATGCAGGGTCGCGGCGGCGGCGGCGGCCGACGCTGCTCCTGCCTTCCGCTGCCTGTTGCAAATTAGGGGGACCGTTGTTTGCAGTGCCGCGCCCGTTCGCGTTCGCCAAACAAACTCCGCGTGTGCGACGACAGCGCGCGGAGGGACTCCTATCCTTATGCACACGCGCGGGCTACGGTAGCTGTTTGCATACGCGAGCGGCAAGGCGGCTCTGTCGTTGCTCCGCTCCTGCAGCATCGCTTCGCTTCCTCGGCCCGGATGTGCGTCCTATAGCGTACCACGAGGGGCGCCACGCGTAATGAAATTGGCGCCGTTCTACGAGCGCCATGCGGTTCTTCCGCCCATAGATCTGGGCAGGTATTACGGAAGGGGATGAGGCGGAGGTGCCGTTGTTCGGTGCGTGTGCGATGAATAATCCTCCCCCGTGCGCGCGATGAATAATCCCGCTCCACCTTACTTCGCGCCACTGATGTATATGCTGACGCCGTTATCGGATAAATGGCTCCCTCGGAAGGCGCAGGTGTACGGTATCGTCAATGAGTGCCGTCTCGGCATTAGATTTTTGTTGGCTGGAAGGAACGTTGCCTCCTTTTTGGGAGGAGCTATAGTTTTCAGCGTTTCCTGCTTCTGCGTGTTGTGTTCGTTTTCTTGTAAGTTTCCCATTGTTTTTATACCCTTTTGTTTCCCAGTAAAGAAGTCGGCACAGGGTTTCGCGGGCAATGTCAGAAATTGAATTAGAGAGTGATGTGAACAGCCACAATGCATGAGAAAAATACATCGGGTTAGGACTGCTTCCGTTGTAAACAAAGAGAACAGAAAAGTTATTTTCGGAAAACGCTAACGTCTTCATCGGCACTTTTGCAGCGTTTGCGGCGCTCATTACAAACGGAGTGCAACCAACGCAAATGATAGTGCGCCTGAGTGTTGCCTGTTCAGTTAAGTTGGGCGTCTGCTTGCACAGTTGCGCTTACGCACTAATTCGACTTTTATTATTACACTCTTACACGTTCCAATTCAGATATTTGTCTACAGTTGATACTGTCTGCTACAACGCTTATCACCACGTCGGTCGAAAGCAGCCAGAGTCCTCCGTCCAACCGAGGTGGTTCAGCCATGTCAACGAGGTTGTCTGACGGACGATTGCTCAATCCCGCTAGTCTCGTGGTCGATTCTCTGCCGGTAGAGTTGCCAACACACTATGTTGTTTTCGCTCATAAGCGGCGCTGCATGCGTACAGTGCTTCCAGGAAACGCGTAAGGGCAACCGATTGTTGTCGTGATTATACCTCAAGACTAGACCACTCTTATGGCGCATAATGGTGTATTATCTCGTATTCGATAGCCAGTGTTGTAGACTAGCCTCGAACGTAAATTTCCAGCGGATGTGGCCTTGATTTAACGTAGAAGGACGATAAAAGAGCCTGCTAGACTAGCCGTGGTTATTATCATTGTCCACTCGAATTTCCGTGCCTCCTTAATCCCGCAGTGATTCCGTGCGCAGTTTCCCCAATTTAGGCAAAATAAATTGAAACCTAAAACTGAGCTTGCGCTTCCCACTGTTGAATCACTGCGCGCATTTAGCGTCGGTGGTAGTGAGAGAAAAAGAAATTCTCAAAGGTCTAATTGTGCGCAATCAGCATGTTTTCCTGATAGTGAATAAAAAAACAGAAGTAAAGATAAAGGAAAGAGTAAGAATTGTTGAAGTGACGACTGAATTTCTGACAATGCTCCCTTTCCTGCTTACCGTTTTTTCCCCTCGCCCCTCGTCCTTGCGCTTTCATTTTTACTCCTTCCTGGGCCGCTTTCCGGCGTTTCCCTGCAGACAGTATTAACGGACGACGTCGTTCTGCGATCGTTACCGCGGAACTGCCTTTCGTCCTAAGTGCATTTCTCGTTCGATCTCCCTCCGGCGGTCGTGACTGGATTTTTTTTTTCGCCACTACCCTACAATGGTTCCAATTCTGTCCTAGAAGGAAGGGTGTCCGCGACCCGATTTCCTAAGTCGTTTCCTTTTTTAGTTCTCATAGTCGAAACCCGCCTAAGCGCTGAGCGAACCGTTCGTGCGCGCGTCTCCAGCCCAGCCTCGCCTCGGTTAAGGAGACGCGGGCCATTGGTGATTGTGACACTTAACTCGGGCGCCCTACGACACGGTCATTTGTAACGCACTCCCACCCTAAAACCTTAGTGCGCTTAGGGGGACGCAAAAAAAAGAAGAGTGCCATAACTGGTATTGAAGTAACGTCGCGAAATACTGTCCATTACGTCGGCTATACGCCCAGCCTTCTTCCATTAATGTATCCCAGTGTCGTAGTAAAAAGAAAGAGAGAGAGAGAGAGAGATAATTGTCCCAACGGTGGCAGAGCCGCCTCTTCGACAGTCTGAATTACTGCTCTGATTTTTCTCCTCCAAGTAGCATAGCAGTTGGCAAGGCGTGGCCCGATGTGCATTCTTCTCGAATCTTTTTTTTTTTTTTTTTTTTTGCTCTCGTATTTGTCGCCCCTTATCAGGAGGAAAGAGAAATGAACTGAGGTGGGAAATGAAGTGGACGCAGTTCGAAGCGAGCGAATGAAAAGGAGCCTGAAGGCCGCGGTTTACCTTCTGAAAACGCCGAGTCGAAATTTCGGAGTGAAATTGAACGTCGCCTGCGTTTGTTATTGAATTCTGCTTCTATGCGAGAGCTCGGGAGAGGAGCAAAATTTTTCTGGAAAATAAATGTCCGTGGCAGCTTCACAGTTCGCTTTTGAAGTGAGCCGTTGCCTTGGCCTAGTACCTCGCTGTAGTGCGCATTTGTGCATTAGGTTCGTAAACGTGACGAAGCAGAATAGCTTGCGCAACTGTCCCATTGACTTTCGTTGAGGATAGAAGTTTTCATTGCCTAATGACTTGGAAATGCCTGATTAACCCTCGTGTAATGCAGCTTTACTGGTCTCTAAGCGCAAAAGAATGTTCCTTACTGATGATTTTACACATTTTTCGCTGTGCTATACGTAACCCTTTGGTTAAATGTGGAGCTGTGAACTGAGGTGGATTCGTTAGAAGAGACAAAGTATCCTGCCAAAATAAATCGTAAAATAATAATATTTCGCGCCCGTTTATAATCTCTCAGATCCATCGGGGAAGGTAACTCTCATCGTTGCCACAGGAAAGTTGAAGTGATACATGCAGGCTCAAAAAAAGTGTTCAGTGATTTCACACGCGTGTGTTTATTTATGTGTAGTTTCCGTCAGCTGAAGGAAGAGTCGGGCATGTGTATATCTACACTTAGAAATGAAGAAAAATATTTCAGTGCAAGCCGGCCGAGAGGTACAAAGGGAGTACCGGTTTCATTCATACAGCATGTTGAACTTAGACAGTTGAATTCGCTCTATCTGGAATCGAGCACTAAATTTTTGAGTGGGCGCAAATCCTAACTAATGAGAAGAACCAATACCTCCAGAACAGAAAGCGGCATGTGACTTTCGGCCGTTCCTGAAGCCGCCGAAAATCAGTGGCTAATTGCATCTCGTACTTAACACTGTTGCGCAGAGCGACGAAGGGACAGGACTTGAGCGAGAAAACAGCACACGGTACCTAAGCGCTCAGGTGTCGTGCGTTGTTTTCTCGCTCGATTCTTGTCCCTTCATTGCTCTGCGCAACAGTGTTAAGTATGTCCAAGCAACCAGCCCTCTGCGCAATTTTCCTGAACTACATAGTCTCGAAGTAGACCTCAGGTTGAAGCGCAAGTCAGTGAAACGCTCTTCGATATTAGGGAAAGACGAGATCCTTTTCAATGATTCTTCGCACAAATAAATTACATGATTTATTATGTGACGGACTATTTCTTCAAGCTTCGAACAGAACTTTCGCTCGTTAATCTTCAACGTGACACCGCTTTTGGGGATTGGGGAAGGGAGGGGGTGAAGGGATAGAAAGCAGCAGCAGGCTGCTCACTTTTCAAACATTCTCCGCTGCGCCAATTCTAGCTACACGTCTACGCGTCCACTTTCCAAGCTGCGCATCACGTATTTATCAGCTCCGATTGTAAGGTCACGTTCCTTTAGCTGCGCAGTGAATACAAATATCTGAACCCTCGAGGCAGACGGAGCCAAGCACGTTTTCTGGTGGAGTAAAACACCACTTGGCAAAGGCGAATTCGGTCTCGGTATTGGTTTTGTTTAGAATAGTTATTTTTCTGGTTTGATACACTCGCGGTAGTCCAACATGACTTGCTTTTACCCAGTTTCTCTCTTGCCATTTGGACAAAAACCCAAACTTCCTTGTTGTGTGGGTTTGCAGTGACCAGCACAGCCCGAATAAAATTAATTTGTACAAAGGCTAGCATCGCTTGTTTCTTGCCCTGCTTCTCTTTCATAGATATCACTGCTGTATCACGTTCTCGCGCTCTATATTTTACCATACGGCAAGGAACATTTGATACTCTATAGAAATATGTACCACACGTCGTCACATCTACTTCATCAGATATTCCGTTTCATCGTGTCTGCGTTCGTAATGAGAAACCAAGAAGAAAGCGTAACGTGCTACGTGTAGTGGTGGGTTCCTTTCGAGCACTGCAAAACAAAAACGCGCTCCCATTTATGAACCATTTGACCTACGTTCTTTGCGATTGAGATCTCACCGAGTTGTTGGTTTTCTTAAAATTGCTCGCACTCGAAAATAGAGACAAAACAGAAAAATAACGCAGTGTAATGCCGTTTTCGACGACGCGTTAAATAAACATCACACGTATTTTTGTCAATATCGCATGCCTTCTCAAGGTTAGTTAATATGTTGTCGATACACAAAAGTTAAATTTCATTCTAAAGTAACCAGAAATTCACTCTGGAGAGGCCGAAGAAGTTTGCCCGAAAAAAAGAAAACGGCTATCCAAGGCACATGTTGCAGTCTTTGTGAAGCGGAACTTTAGTGAAGCGGACATCTAAATACTATACAAGTAAATGCGATGCGTACAATTCTGTTTAGCTTCATCTTACTGGAACGCGTAATTTCATAATGTCATTAGATTTAATAACCGTACAGGTAACAACATCATTCTCGTTCAATGTTTGTGCTTATACACTACACCATTCGCAGTCTATGCCAAAATGCAAGCAACAAGTCAGTGGGACGCACAGTGTGAGGCGGCTCACCCAGTTACTTCACGAGGGTGAATGCGAAGTATGGTGCTTGTCGAGAGAAGAGAGGCGGCGAGAGCCACATAAAAATGCATGTGCGTTGCATATCTGCAAACATTTAATGATTCTTTAGTTGTTGTGTCAGAGTGGCGAAGAATACCCTTCCCTGAGGAATGGTCAAAAATTGTACGCACGCGTAGTAATACATAGAGTGAGACAACAATGGCGTAAACAAAATGCAAGAAGTCAGGAAAATTCAAGAAAATAGGCCAGTATTTTGAACACCCAACGAAAGGAAATATTTGGCTTAAACGAAAAGAAAAAAAGGCGGCGCTACTACATGAAATTAATTTCATGTCTGTGGTGTTACACTAATGTACCAGGGCTGGGGTTTGGTTGCAAAACTTCGGAAAATAAGGTATTCACTTCGTTTTTTCGCATCTAACCGAAATATTTCTGGTAATAAAATACCCATATCAAGTCTTCTAAATGCATACTCCACGCCGTCATATTATTTAGGATTGCTTCTTACATCATCCTAAAGCTTTTGCGCGGCAGTTTACTTCAGAAGTTAATGGGAATTTTATAGAATAAGGAAATACAACATAATGTACAACTTCGTCAGCAATTAATGTTCTCAAAAAACTTTTTTTTGTTCATTTGTCAGTAAAACAAAATAAGGTGACCACCTGAGGTGACCAATCTAACCACGTCGGACTAGTATCGTAAACGTTATCGTAAGAGATTCGTAAACTATTTCAACACTTCCTTTCCGGCAGGACGATAAATATACACATATACAGTACGTCATTATATCTTAGCAACCTAGTAAAGGCAGAAGCTTACGTTTATATTTGCTTGCATCATAAGAGAAAATACCTTTCAGGCCAAGACTGTGCCGCGCCATGGAGACTATCGCGGTAAGAAAAAGATAAAAAAAAATTTCGACACGCGACTGTCCAAAGGCAGTGGCGCCACAGCTCTTGCGATGCGGGATTTGGAAAGGGCGCGCTAATCGAAAAACAATGCGAGGTGCTTTCGCGCTTCAAGAGGGAAGAAAAAAATGCGCAGATCATGCAAGAGAGAGTGAATAACCATCGTTTAATCTTTTCGGAACTGTCAACAAGCCCTGCAATGATTCTCTTGGAGAAGCGAGCCAAGGTCGCACGCCAAGGAAAATCGCGTACGTTTGTGCAAGTCCTAACGCACGCAAGCAAGCTACATCATGAACTTATATATATATATATATATATATATATAGTTACATAATTAGGCCAGCTCATTTTCTTCGCTGTAATTTAAGTATTGCTTACTGCAAGATTTTGTATGATGTTATACGTTAGGTTACCTTATCAGGCGAAGTGAAAAGAAGTAGCCATATCTCACATATCTATATATCTATATATATATCTATATCTATATATCTATATATCTCACTTCGCCTGATAAGGTAACTTAACGTATAACATCATACAAAATCTTGCAGTAAGCAATACTTAAATTACAGCGAAGAAAATGAGTTGGCCTAATTATGTAACTCCCTTTAAATGTTTGAGCTGAAACAGCGTCTTGTGTACGTATCTTTTTGCACAAATTTGTTGAATTCTATGGTCCACACACAAAAAGAAATAAACGCAGATGACACAGGCCCGCTCTAGCCTTTACCGCAATTCCAAAGTTTTTCTCTTTTTTGTCTTCGTTTACACTGTCGTTACATTAGTGGGTTCGTTTTTGCGCAGACAACTTGTTATTTCCAACAGATTCAGCTTCCCTACGTTTCTTCGAGTGCAACTTTTGCCTTGTTTAGGCCTAACAGCTCTTTTAGGCTACACGTGCACGTAGCGTCTAAGGCATGCTTTTCTTGTTTTTTTTTTTTTTCAGCGAGTAGTTTTCATGCAAACGCACTAAAAGTTCTCGCGAGGGGGAGAAATAAATGAAGTAAAGGAGGAACATATCACACAGAGAACCTCAGAAAAGAAAAAAAATAGAACATCAAGTTTCCACCAGCGAAATTATCTGGACGATTTTCTCTGGCTGACTCGGACACAGTGGAATACAATTTCGAAGTTTTACTCAAACAGATGATTGCCGCACATTCCACCCCCCCTCCCCCCCTCCTCTATCGATTTGCACCAAATACGCGCGCACGACCGAACGACCGTGTGCAAGCTGCGAATATTGAGCACCACCGCGGACACGCGCGGAGGCCGCAAGGAATTTAAAATTGAAACCTCTACTCGACTATCAGCCCGCCGCAATGCCCTCCAGTCCTCGAACCCGATCTCAACACTCGAATGAATTCCCTTTTTTTTCTCTCTCTCTTTAGTTACAATATCTATACTGCGGTGTTCGCGAACTCCCAGCGGAAATGGAATTGGTATCGCCGCCTTTAAATATGCATGTCTCCTTTCTCTGCGCAGCTCGTACGGGCCGCGGTCCCATGCGTGCGAGGCGCCCTCCGGTGGCTTTCAACGTGCACGACTGCCCGCCAGAGGCCGATAGCGCGGCGGAACTATTTCGGCATTCAGTGCATTTGAGATGGCACGCGACGCTTCTTTTCTTTCTTTCTTTTTTTTTTTTTAGTTGACGCCCGTAGCTCGAACGCAGGCAGACCTGTGTGCACTCAATGCGCGGTATCTCTGCTATACGTATATTCTCGGTCATTTTTGTTGTTTTTTTTTTCTGTCTTACCGCTGTCCTTGCTTCGCTTTCGTCCGTGGTATACTGCAATGTCACCTACTTATTTCGGCTTCTCTCATCTTCTTCGAAGCACTGCGCAAAAGCTATGCAACAGGCACGCCAGAGCGGCATTCCACTTCGTGAAATGTGTCTGTTTCATCGTTACGGTTGCTCAAGACAAGATTTCCTTGTCCTACTTACTTCCCTGTTTTTCGTTCTTTACGTACGTCCTCGCAGAATGCTGTCGCTTCCGGCTCTGTCATGTCAAAGCGTATCAATAAAAAAAAACGCGTCTTTAACTACTCTGGTGTTCTCATGCGTTGCCAAGGTACTCATTACAAGCGTATGAGCCCGTTTTGTTATGAATTTCCCGTTGCTCCATCCGACGAAAGTTCAGTCAGAATCGCTTGTATATACGTACCCTACGTAGAAGCGATGATTAAAAACGCCCAGGAGCAGCTAATTACTTGCCGATCGACTCCGGGATTTTTTCGTGTCATTAATTAGTCGCCGCTGCCTTGTTAATGGAGGATTATTTATGCGCTTGGGGGAGAAACCTGCACGCGAATCTCGGATCACTCAGCAAATCACGCTGTACTGTTTCTTCCCCGCATGAAGGAGCAATAAAGCGAGACCGTGTTAATAAAGTGACTCGATTACCATTTCAAATTGCATATATGAAACACACACACACACACACACACACACACACACACACACACACACACACACAAACACACACACACACACACACACACACACGCACGCACGCACACACACACACACACGCGCGCGCGTATGCATATCGCAGGTTAGGTCTAGTCGGTACGGCATATTGCATATGAATTGCGCATTTGTCGTGCGCTTCTTCTGCCCGTGTCTTATTTACACTGTTCTTTCCAACACTAACCCTGAAGGTAGTTTCAGGCAACGCATAGAGAGGGCTGCCAATGGTGGTAAATTCTCGAGACAAAGAAATTGGAATTTAGAATGTAAGTTTTCCCGCAGCAAGCATGATTTTGTCATTCTTATTTGTTTCATATTAGAAAGAAGCAAGCGAGTATCCTGCGAGACCAAGGAAATACGCTTTCGCTTCATGAATGATTAGCAAGCACGATACTTCCCATTTATTTTTGAACGTCGTTCTAAATTACGGAGCGACGACACATGCAGAAACCAATATACAGATAATCGATGTCCAAGTGGGCTAATTTTACGAAACTGATAGCCCAGGTTCAATACGGAACTTTCGTATTACGCCCAAGATATCGTGAACATGTTTTTTCGTCGTTTGTACGACGAAAAAATTGTGGTCACAATGGGCGAAACACAACACATACAGCCTGCGGAGACGATATGCGCGGTTAGGTCTAGTGGAGCTGCCAACGTATGTAAACAAGTATTTCTATGGAAGAAATTCCTATACCCGATATGTTCTCTGTTATCCTGTATATTAATATGGGTTGCAATTTACAAAGCTTCATTTTAGAGCCTTCTTTATTCTTACTATTATTTTATTTTGCGAAAGAAATCTTCTTCGCAAGCTACATGGGTACCTCTACTAAAGAGAAATCAGCGGTTATTGTTGCATGTAGCTATACCTCAGATAAACATTACTACATTGAAGCTAGGGCTTCGGATGATGTAGAGAGAGAGAGAGAGAGAAGGGAAGAAGGAAAGTCAGGGCGGTTAACCAGACTGAGTCCAGTTTGCTACCCTACACGTGGGGAGGGGAATGGGAAGTGAAAGAGGGAGAGAGAAAACTTAGGTGTAGGGATGTCTATAGTCGGACACTCAATTCTGTTGCCTTCAGGTAGTGAAAACGCGCTCGAACTGCTTTCTCGGCTAATAAACTGTGAGGCTAGGCTCCCAAGACCTTCACTTCCGTAAATGGCCTGTCAGTCACCTTCTGTGCCACTGTTCTCGCTTCGATATATCAACGTGAGACTCTCCAGTGTGCCTTGAATAGATGATGTAGAACCTAAGCGGCAGATTACTATGTGGTCCTGAGCAACGTATTTTGGCTGGCTTTGTTAAGATTATTTATTTCTTTACTGATTTTAGACGTGGAAGTTTATCACTTCCCATGCATGGGAGGATTTCCATTCGACCCGATTGCCACACGCAAACTGATTAAAAATATACCTCCTCTAATGACAAAAGACATTTCACGTACCCGTGTACCCCACGACTACATAAAGTAAATGTACTAAAGAGCATAGCGATATCGCTTTAAGCGGTCGTTGTACTCTAAAGATGCATATGAGCCAAAATGTATGTTCAGGTTTTAGGCGGGATTTTTCCTATTGAAATATACCCGTATGTCAGATACCATGCTGTATGGTGATACGGGTTTGTATCGTAAAACAAAGTAACATAATTTGTTGCAGCACGAAAGGGCGAAGACCTAGACGAGATACAAATGGTGAGCACTGGGTACTTCGTCTACGTTTCCGCCCCTTCGCGGTGCAACAAAATTATGTTACCTTACCAACTCGCCCAACTTTCGGTCGTAAAATAGAGGTTTTCACACGAGATCCTATAGCATCGTATAAATGTTTGAGATAGGGCATATCGGGCATACAGGGTTTCCTGCAATAGGGCAGGACCAAATGAAGAGCTTTCTTTAATCACGCAGAACCGAGGTCCGCTTACTCGCACTACTTTGTCAGTCAGCACACGTGGGTTGTATAGGCCTGTTTGCCGATACTAGCAAACGGCGCACATTTAAGCTTCGTACACAGGCTATATCAGCAAATACAATCGCAAGGGCGCCGACTGGACAAGCGGTAGGCAGCAGCAGTCGAGCTAGATCGGCAGGGCAGGGAAACAAAGTTTCGCTTTAAGAAAAAAATTCTACAGTGAACAACAGTCAACTAATGGCATGCAGTTAGGGGTTGCAGTTGCTCTCTACAATGCAGGATCGCTAACAACGTGCAGAACATGCAGCCATCTACCGGAGTAATTGGGAAGAATACGGAACGTCCATCTCGCAGGTTTCTTGGCTCATCAAATAGTAGGATTACACAGTATCGTTCAGCAATCGTGCGCAAAAAAAAATCGCCGAAGAAAACGCCTTATACCTAATGATGCGCACCTTGCACATTTTTGTTCGGGCAAATTGTCGCGAACGTTTTTTCCTTTGCGCGTGTCGAGGCGCCCAACGTCGGACGAAGGGAGTCATTAAATGCGAACAGTCAAAGCGTCGCTCCGACGAGATAATTAGTTGGCCAGAGCTTTTAGGGAAAGGACCCACGTGACGGATTTCGCCGGGGCCCAGCGGCCGCCGGAACAAGCGGCACGTCACGGTTGCGCAGGCCACGACCCGCAGACCTCCTCTCCGGGCTTAGCTGTGGGCCAGTCGGGTGGCGAGGAAGTGGGGATCGCAGTAAGATGTAACACGCCCTCCCCCCCCCTTCTCTCGCTTAGCCCGCTTTCCCTCCCTTCGTTCTCCCGGCGTAATGATTAATCACGCCGCCCCGACTGTCCCCGTCGCGTCAAGGCCACGAAGGGGCCCTGTAAATACAGACGCGAGCACAGTAAGCCGCACACGCACGCAGTGCCCCGGAGTGGAGATGGACGGGGGAGAATGGAAACAACGGAACACGTGACTGCAATCGTGGCATCCCTCATCAGGACGCAGGACGCCGCACCGTCCCGGTCAGCGAGCCGACCTCGCGATTTCTCGCACTGCGCAAGCCTTTCGCGCCAGAGCGAGGAAGTGCCGGCACGGCGAGTAATTTATTTGCTATGAAGCGCTAGCAGCCTAGTTGGCGTTTTCGTAAGCGGTAGCATTTGTGTGTGTGTGTGTGTGTGCATCGCTCGTCCAATACCAACTACAATGTGCATCCGGCTCACACTCTCCCCGTTTGCTGGCTCTGATCTGTAGGCTAAGAATAGTCCATTTTTAAGTTCGCCTTCCCGGCCGTGACCACCACTTGTCTAAATGTATGCATTCGTTCCGTTTCGTTCCGTGTTTTCGCGTGCGTGTGTGAGTGTGTGTGTGTGTGTGTGCATGCGTGCGTGTGCGAGCGCGAGTCCGTCTGATGCGAAAACAAGTTCCACTGCGCCGCATGTAGCCAAGCTTGCGGCTGTTGGTGACAGCGCCATTAATCACAGCAATCGCGCGGGCCACAAGGGAAACGACACAGCGGGTGCACCAGCGGGTTACCAGAAAGCAAGCGGCCACCCGTGCGCCTCGATCAAAATGGTTGCAGCGGCACTTAGATGGAGAAGTCAAAAACACATCCCGCCTACGTAAACGACCTTTCCATTCCTGAAGAAACAAAAGCTTGGGAAGAACGAAAAATGCCGGAAAAGCGAACAAGATCAAAACGAACACTTGCCACAAGCGACGGTGCCAGCTTTCAACGAAACAACTGCGTTTAAGAATAACAGCGTCGGAAGAGACAGGACGCGAAGCCGAATACACCGGCGTACTGCATTTGACACGGCGTTGTTGTGTTCTCCCTTCTACACGCGTTTGCGGAGTGAATTCCGGGTTAGTTTACGCAACTTCGACAGTGAATACTTCCAGCTACGGCTCCCTCTGGACTCTAAGCGTTTCCCAATGGTTTTTATTGCCGTCATGTAAACTCATTCAGATCTTTTAGGGAGCACTTAGCGCTATAGTGGCTTGGCTGAAGTTGCAGGAAAATAAACAAAAAAGTCGCAGTATCGCGCTAAAGGCGAAGCATCGATTGCAATAGCCAATTAATAGAGAGGTATGTGAAGAAGGGATAGCTGTTTTATCGGTCGTGTAAACTTCTAGACATTAGCTTATTAACTAATATAACAAGATTGGTGTCACACACGCACAGGCAAACATAAACAAACCTCAATCTATGGCCGCGGACACCCATGGTCAAAACACTGGCGTGAATAAGTGTGGCAGCCGCAACGAGCGAATTGACTTCAGTGCTGCCTTTCCCTTCTGCGATAACTAAGTGGCGAGAACACAACGCTTACCAAGCTATGAGCCATCGGCGTACGTAGATTCTGTCAATTGGACGGTCATTTTTTTTTAAGGCAAAAGCCTTAATTGACTCGTTGCAATGTCTCATACCCCTTTAAGGCGGCATCTAGTCGAGTGATACAGGAATTATCATCAGCAGCGATGGCTCATACCCTCTGTAATCAAGCAAATATGCAACGGCTCATAATTCACTGAAATCACAAATACCACGCACAGAATAGCACGCGTTTCAATAAAGAACAAGCTCAAAACAAGCACCTCAACCACCAATAAATCATTGCCTACCCCCCTCGGTAGTACGCTACGGCCGAGGATGCTCGCCCAGCGAGAAACGAGGTGCGACGCGCGAATCGACGGGAGCAGGGCGTTCGACCGCGCGTGCTGCTTTCCCTTGCAGAGAGTATGCAACGTAAAGTCGAAGATAAACGTCGTTGGGGCGAGTCTGACCCCGCTATAGGAGCGCGCGAAGCCGCAGCTAAGCGTCGAAAACGAGCCGAAGAAGCCGAACTGCGAAATAAGCAACGCGACTATGCCGGACGGCAACGTAGAGAGGAGACCGAAGCTCGCAGAAAACAGCTTGCCGCACGTGTACTTCACACTGCCGCTCCTTATGCCTCTCGAAAAGTCTGGCCCCAACGATGGCATAACTTAATGCATTACCAAGTGTGCATGCAGGCCTCCACATATTACCGGAGTGTGACATGCATGTCGAACTTTTCTTTAGTTGGGAAAAAAAACGTGAGCCCTAAAAGAACGAGCCTAATGAAAAACAGAAAAAAAAACCCGTCCCAGTCTTCTCAATGTAACCCGGCCAGTCATTCTTTGCTTCGTGACAACCGCATGCCCGATTATTAAAGGCTGGGAAGGAATTTTCGCTGCGCAACACTCATGAATGTGAAGCGCTGCTTCCGAACACTCTTAGTATTGCCTTTCTCGCAGGTAGTTGTTTACTTTGTCGCTATGCTTTGGACTGCAACTGCAGACCAATACCTTGAATGGACATTGATTTCTGCTTAAGGTGCACGTTCAAACGGGCTGACGATAGTGACTTCTTATCGTTGTTAATACGGACTACAGATGTTTCAGGACAAGAATGAAAACAGAAACACGATTTGTGTTTCAGTGATGAAATTTCAGAAGATACGCACTGCGACTATGTTATACTCATGTAGTATGGCGTACAAGAAACTGAGAACGGACTGTAAAATGGTAATAAGAACATCTACCTATCAAGAGTAGCACCGCTTTTTTCTACTCTGAGGTGTAACGATGGCTAAGTCTCCTCTTCACCTTTTCTATACGGGCGTGGTATTTTCTGAATTGCTTCGTTTTATCTCGTCAATGTGCTCCGCAGTAATTCATGAATTTTTGGGAAAGGTCGCAACTGCATGGACTGCCTTTATTTCTGTCGGCGGGAGACAGCATTTTTTGTTAAATATATTCAGTGCCTCCCGCCTATTGGAAGTAACGCACTTCGCAGTTTGTCCATAGGCCTGCACCTGCACCTATACGGCGGCAGGTTGTAAACAACATGCATGGAGTTGTACGTGGCGGCGAAGACGACGTGTTTCCTCCTCTCTTACCACCTTCCACACAAACCGACAAACTTTTTTTCCTTATTTTAGTAAAGTTATCAGCTTATTTATTGGCACTGCAAAGATAATTTCAGGCTGAAATGAAAGAGATAAAAAAAAATCTTTTTTTTTTCACTAACCGATCAAATTTTAAACGTTTCATCCGGCCCGTGTGAAACTTTCTACAAAATGAGTCACGGGAACCATTGTTTCCGCATATAGGATTTCGCGCAACGGTCTAAGCGCAGCGTCCGATGGCTTATAGAAATTTGCGGGAATTACGAAGCCTAAAAGGAAAAAAAAAAGAAAATACGCCTTCGTTCTTCCCCTCAGTGAGATGACGGATTCCCGAGGCGCTGCGTAGAATTGTCTCGGGACAGCGTAGCATGGCGCGACCTATTTTGCCTGCACAGAATGTTTCCACGCGCACCATCAATTTCCCCACGTTTCCCTTGCTCTCCGTGCGCTTGGTAGCGCCAGCCAATTGCGAGGCACATTTGCGACCCGTCCCGAATGAGGCTGCCGCTATGGCAGCAAGAAGTATCGGGAATGCCAAATAAATTATCGTACACTCCGTGCGCGCGAGATAATAGACCTCGACGAACGCACTGTCGAGGGATTTTCTCGCTTGCTTTTGCGCATCTGAGTATAGCGTGCTCTCCTACTACCCCGGGGTCGCCACTTGTTTCGGAAACGTTCCCCGTCTGCCTCGGCGCTTAGAGGGTACATTTAGCATTGAAAAACTACGTGGCTGAACGACGCGCGAACTCGAAATTCTTCGTGGAACGGGGAAAAAATGAATAAGTATAGAATGCAGTATAAACGTAATACCCCTCCACCCCTCCCCCTAAAACGCAAAGGCGGGAGGCGCACTTTTTTGTTCTTTTACTGGAAAAGAAGCCTTGTTCCCGGTGATTCATTGCGCCAGAGAATCCGTTGGACTATTTTTGTGAGGTTAAAAAATATATAAAGAAGTGTTTTTCCTGCGGTAAGCAGAACAGCGGTATTTGTTCTATTGTTATTCTTCGCGCCGACATGGTAATACATTATTCGCCAAGTTCCTTTGCCGGAAAGTTGAAGTTTTTATAAACGCTCAGACGAAAAAAACTGCTGGCTTGGGAGAGGATAGCAGGAGAGCACTCATAATCATAGAGCTTCTCACTACATTACCTAGAGGGAAATCTGGCGCTGCTGCGCTGTGGGATACATGGGAATGCCGGTATAATATGGCTTCGGATTGGCATCGTTCTCGGAGAGACAGGACACCTTGAAGACGCGCTTGGCAAGCACCGTTCCGTCTGTCACAATGATTCATTTTCTAATAAGACAGCACGTGAAAAGCTGTTTTGGTTTTATTATTGCGGAAAAACATGTTTTGTTTAATTATGAGAACTTATTACGGCGTGTATATTTATATGTTACGTAAAAAGTATCAGCGGGCCGCTAAAGTTGGAGGACAGACGACAAAGTTCGCCCTCGATTTAAAACAGTTTGTCGTCTGTTATTGCTTTTCTTCGCTTGGTCATGCATTGTAGGGGAGTAAAGATGTAATATACGTGAATGGAAACAGTCTCTGAAGATTTTACTTTGAGGACGCGTTATTTGTGTAGCCATATCCACGTTTTAGACGAAGCCTCGTACAACACCAGCCAACACGAGCCCCGCAGACACATATACCGTCATTCCCATGGCGGCACGGTGCCCCCTTAAGAAACTCCCACAGACGGTGGCGCCAGATTTCCCTCTAGGTGTTTTGGTGAGAAAATCTATGCTCATAATGGTTAAAAATGTAAATTTACGACAGCCCTCCCCTGCTCCCCCCCCAAAAAAATAATATAAAAAATAAACAACAACATTGAAGTAAATAGGATTGTTCCGATAGTCGCAGACACCTCCGTTCATTGCACTTTATACATACTAGTGTTTCTGAATATTTATTTTTTTATTTATTTACGGCCACAGTCGATGAAGGCGTCCGCTCTTATTATGCAAGGTTAAAGGTTGATGCGACGTCACTATCTCTGTGAACTCTCTTCCTAAGTGTATATACGATGTTTTAATGTAGATCCGTGCACTATAACGTCCGTTGGAATCGTCCACTTCAAAGATGGCGTTTTTGTTTACCCTGTGTGTGCCTAAGAGTCCGCTAAGCCTAACTTTGAGCTGTGTGAAATTGTCACCGTAACGCTCAGTCATTTCTTTCCTCGGGAATAGTCAAAGCCGTTAAATTGTTCAGACCTCGTTGTACAACACACGTTGTACAAAGCACGGACAAAAACGCGTCTTACTAAGTCGGGGTTTACTTTTGCAACAGTTCAGATTATTTCTAAGTTATGTTTTTTTCTTTTTCATTTAGACAATTGATTGCCACTGCTTTTATCGAGATCAGTGACTCAGTGGATCGAATGCAGAGAAATAAGTGGAATCCGAATAAAGACGTCTTTACAGAATAGGGCGCCACCTTAGCTTTTATGCAGCTGTCACCTACCTTATTTGCCACGGCAACTTTCACTGCAGTGAAAACCCGTTGCAAACCCGAAATTGTCAGTTTACTGCTTTCAACACTACACTGCACCGGAAGCATATAAAACCATTCCAATAGCTTTGCGTAGCAGATAGTACCTCCACTTCTCATTCAGCACGATTTGCGTCGATAAACGTTCTCGCAACAAGCCAGAATGCGAGAGTACTGACATGCTACTAACTTCCTTACTACTTTTATGCATCAAATACTTTCCTTTATTTATTAAGTCGCGTCGCACGTATTGAGCCCTTGAATGGTTATCTCGCAGCGTCTTCAACATCTTTAAAAAATATAAAATCGCTGGCAAATATTCTTACTGTGAATACATTGACCAAGTCCCTTGCGAAAGCATTAACAAGTAGAAAGCCATAAGGAAGCAAACGTAGGAAGGGTCGAGGAATCAGCGCAATGCAGTCACGTACGACGCTTGTCAGGTGATTCGATCTCTCCCGGATCGACCTCGACGACGGGCATGGCCAAACTTCCGGGAACACCGCGGTGAACAGGCTTGCACGTCGGGCCAAAGAGATACGTGCGCATCCCGGAATAACAAATGAGACGCCCCATTGAAGCCGGGCGCCCTCGACGACAGCACAAAAGGCGTGCCGGAAGTAATGACCGCGGAGATGTTGCTCCTGCTCCCGAGAACAAGGGTATCAGAAGAGTACAACAGGATGGACGGCACAACCTCTTCGTACGCGGCTTTCCTGTTTCCTTCTTGTTCTTTTTTTTTATGTTTTCGTTCGTCTTTTGTTCAAGGCGCCTCATTTCTTGCTCCCTCTTTTATTTGGTTCTTTCCAGTGGGCCATTGAGTTGGACGACTAATGAACTGTTAGTTAGCGGTAATAAGTTGGTTAGCTGCGAGCGAGCGACTAGTTAGCTGCGTTCGATGCTCCAGTCATGTATGTGTAAGTCGACTTCAGCGTTTATGTGTTCTCTGGCACATTTTCTGTGTTATTTCAATCGCGTTCCGTGCAGACTTCTGGTCGCTTTCTTAATAAACAAAGAAACACACAAAGACTGCACGAATGAACGCGCGAACAATGTCGTACACGTTTTTCCACGTAACTTGTTCTTTGATATTCTTTTTAGTTACCCTTTCTAGTTACGCATTATCTTTCATTGTGTGTGTTCCTTTATTTTATTTTTCGTGTGGCTTCAGGCGTTGTTTTCCCTGTCCGCATAGCGATCAGCTATGGGGAAAAAGTCTAGGTGCACCGACGGCTCGTAGGTGCGTGGGAGCTGCGTTCTCGCCGCTCAGTTTGCATTGAAACGATAGGCAGCGAAAAGGTCATATCGCTAGCTACTGCTGCCACGTTTCCTCACGCCAACGTTTTGATAGCGTGCGTCCGCGGTCACGGAGTGTGACGTGATCTGTTTGCCATTGCGCGCGTGGCACCACGCCTGTGAATTTAGTAAGCAAACGAATGTTTACAACTTCATACGGCCGATACAACAACTATCTTTACTTGGTGTAGCTGTCTACTCATTTGCCATCGCAGTCGATGCTTCGCCTTTCGGGAGAAACTGCAACCTTTTTTTCAAAATCATCGCGCTAAAGGGCTAGAACGTTGTGCCCGTAATGTCACGCAAATATAGACGTAACACTAATTAGGAGCTATTTTAATTAGTCTGTGAAAAGCTATCGTCTGAAATGTATTTACTCGGAAAGAAAATGTTGCCTATACTGGCATATGTGCTCGGGTGAATCCGACAGGGCCATCTTGCGGGTGGCAAGAAGCGGCCTGCCAAGAGCTTCGCAGCGCTGTTCGCCGACTTTTCCAGCGGCTTTTAATAACTCTCGGATTTTCGTGTTCTAATGCAACACAGGGCTATGAGGCGAGCCATATTTGAGGTCTCCAGATCTCAGATATCCGAGTACTGGGGCATATCTTTTTTTTAAAACTTTATCGGCACCAATTCGCACCTGCCGCAAAGTAGAAAAAATTCGCGCAATAATTCGCGCCTATTCACCTTCCTTACTGCTGTGTAGAAATTGATCAATCATTAAAACTGTCAGAAAAATACATCAGTTAAAAACTGAAAATGCAGCACGAGAAATAGCGGTACATGAAAGGAACATATGTATTTATCTTCATCACCATCAGGTGTGCCCGGTGCTTTAGCATCCTCATTGCATGGAGGGTCCCGGAACTTTGGTGGCAGCTGCTTCCTTTTAGCCTGAAGTATAAAATTTTCCTTTATTCCAGAGCCAGGCAATGCTAATGCTGCAACCTTATTCAAACGAGAAGCATAGCGCTAATATGTCAGCTGCGTGTACGTCAACGTTCCTAAAGCTACCCGAGTGCGCTGGCACATTCTGGTATCCGCATAGCGCCACGCGCGGCAAGATACGACGACCCGAAACACATAAGCTGCGGCGACTGGCGTGCGTTTGACTACCCCCCCCCCCCCCTCAAGATGGCGACGCGGCGACTTCACTTGACCGGGCGCTTCCTGCACTCCAGTAGTTTTTCTTTAACCTCCTTTGTGTGTCGGGTTGTGATATAAAATGAGTCCATTCGCCTTGTGCTCGTTAACATTTTTTTGTCTTACCTATTCATTTAACGTCTCTCGACCTGGAAAGTTTCGCCGTGTGCTAAACACACCTTATGAAACAAAGTGTGAGCGCATTGCGGTGGTTGCGCAAGGGATAACACGTAGATGCTGCGGCGTACGTTTTACTCTCACTGAGGTAAGCGTGAATCTAATGTTTTCAATACCTCCTCAGGCTTTTATCAGTCCAAGCCGGAAAAAAATTGCAGTGCTGCAGGAGAACCATTAAGCCTAATCAGGATTGCAAACTTGGGCTTACTTTTGTTCTACCTCTCACTACAAGGTCTTCAAGTGGAATAAAAAGAAATTTACAGAATACTCTTAGCGCGATGTTTTCTTGTAAGAGCTAGTGCAGCTTTGGACTCTGAAAACAAAAATGAAGCTGCCAGAAAGGGCCGGCAAACACCTATCTAAATTTTCTAAGAATTTTTGTAGCTTTTCTTGTTTAACTTTATTACAGCCTTCGCTATATTTGATCCTCTCAGCGTCGGGTCATTTCGGCGGTGACGCAGCCCCAGGGTCGTGTTTTCTCTTCTTGTATGATAAAACAAACACAACGGTTCATTTCTCTTTTTTTGGTTGAGTAGAAATTAAAAAAATATCTATAGCCGGAATAATAGAAAGTTCTCTCTTGGTGTGGTCCTCGTATTCCTGTCTGGCAAAACTAATGTCTAAAATACACGGCGGGGCAAAAACGCGAAAACGCACCGGCACGTCAGTGACGCGGGAATGTTTAACGGAGCTAGTGAGCGGCACCACTACGTCTTGTTTCTTGTCTCTCAAACTGCTGAAGGCTGAGCGTCGGCTGTATCGCATATATTTAAACTGGCTCAACTGCGTCAAATGAAGCTGCAAGCTTCATTGGTCTCCTATATATAACCGGCAGCAAAACTCATGCGAACACTCAAGCGATAAATTTTTAACGCATCGAATGCCTATGTCTTACGTAGAAAAAAAAATAGTTTCAACTGCGAGACAGTCAAAACACAAGCACTATGAGATGTGCGATTTTCGCCTTCTCTTGTAGGAATACCTACGTTCGACCGTGGTTCAGAACGGAAGCGTTCAATGGCCCTGGTGTAAACAACCAAATGACGTAAATGCCCATATTCGATTTACGACGATGAGTTTGAAACAAACAACTGAATTCGGGTCAAAAAAAAAAATGCGGGCAAAAATCGAAAAAAGCTGGCGGCACGTGCGCTGTAAATGAGATTCCATGGCTTTCCGTTCGGCGAAATTCATTTGCGTAATTCTGGATGCGCATGCGCAGGAACGCGGGTATAGCCGGATCGATGTTTCGCGTCCGCACGGAGTACTTCATTTTTTTCGTTCTTGGTTTTCCGCGCGGCCAGCTCTCGCAATTCACAGGCCGTCAGGCGTTCCTCGTGGCACGCCAGGACTCAACAGACGCGCGCACAAGAAAACAAGCCTAGACAGCCGCCCAGTCACTACCGCACTGAATCCCTTGATGGCCCGTTCGCTCATTTATTAATGATTTTGATGAGCTAAGTCACTAGCTAATACGTACGCTCACCTAGTGAGCGCTTTGCCTTCTCATTTTCCTATGATTCAGAACGGTAAAGAAGTAGGTAACCCAATGTGTAAGTGACCATCACCATCGCCGTTTCACGTCCCGTCATCGCGCTGTTTCTTTAATGCGATTGCATTGAAAACTGACAACAATAAATTTGTGGATATTCGTCTGGCGAAAGTACGGGCCGATCGCGAAGGCGGTGCAGTCTGACACAGCGTCTCAGAGCTCTGGCTGCCACGAGTGAAGAATCAGAGATGCTTGTACACGACGCACGCACGAGATGTATTAAAGTGCGACTTGGCCGCGAGAGGAGACATCCTTGCGATCGCGGCCTGCTATGATTGGAGCACCTGGCTGCTGTGCCGTGAGTCTAAAGGTTTGCTCTCACCGTGGGTAACGCAATTCTTCATAGCAGTACCTAGGCTGACGTCACTCACTTTGGAGGTCTCCAATAGGAATTTTGATACGTGTCGGGTGCACGCGAGCTGCGTCACGATGTGCAGGAAATTGCGAGTTTGTAAGAGCTACGAAGTCTAGTAACGTCACTTTGATAAATGAGAATGTGCAAGGTCACCCATGACGCATATGCGCGCAGCCGTCGAGCGAGGCGTTACAGTCATCACAAAGTATGCTATCGCAAATACTTAGAGATATATCGGTGCTAATTTGTGGTACAGTTCCGTGACGCTCGCTCGCTCGCTCGCTCGCTCGCTCGCTCACTCACTCACTCACTCACTCACTCACTCACTCACTCACTCACTCACTCACTCACTCACTCACTCACTCACTCACTCACTCACTCACTCACTCACTCACTCACTCACCCAAGCGCGTATACTACCCACTAACACGGTGCCTCACAAAAAAGAGGATGACGCCGCACAAGTTCGCGCAGAAAGAGATACTGCCCAAAATGGCGCCCAGTCGCAGGTCGCGAGAAATGACCGCAAAAAGCATACGCGACACCCCGACTGTAAAGATAGGAGGTAAACAACCGCAGAAGACAAAGCGCCTCTTCTCGCTTCGCTTGCGCGAAGGCTTTTGTGCTGCCCTATACGGACAGCGTGCTATGATAGCCACAGAAAGAGAGAAGCAGAGCTGATGCATCGAAGGCGAACGGAAACGAGAAGCCAAACGCCCTGATCGAAGTTGGTCGATCGGCACGCTGGCCTGCTTCGCTCCGCTCCCGCGCACAAATCGGTCCACCCATCTGGGACAACGCATTTGGCGCCCGCTGGACACCAGGCGGGACAAAGAAAAAAAAAACGAAAGGATGGTGACACGCCAGAATTGCCAACGCCATCCGTCTCTTTCCCGCCTTTCCTTTCAACCCTCTCTGTCGTCGATTCTCTGTCTGCTTCTTTCGTCTCTTGTGCCGCTCCACAAGAAAGCAAATTTCAGGGCATGTGGCTTGGCCAGCGGATGGAGCCTGTCGACTCGGTTTACTGCTTCCTGCGCGCGCAGCAGCCCTTGGTCGGTTCGCAGTGGAACGCTATAGAAGGCATCCGTGTATAGCACGCTTTTACAAATATCTGAAGCGCTACGTGTAATGCAACAAGCGGCAGCGCCCGCGTTCTGTTGTTATTCTGTTCATTTCGCGATTCTTACGCTTCCTTTCTTTCCCCTTTATTTCTTGGCTGACATTTTGCAATATGTGGCGAAAATGAGATTTTTCGACTGCGTCCGTTAGTAAAGATAGCGAGTTTCACGAACCGCTCCTTAGTGCACGAGTATACACTTTCGAAACACAGTGGGCGACTCTGTACCAAATCCATTACACATACCGCCGCTCCAAGTGGCACGGTTAGGCCACTTGGCATATACAAGTGGCCTAACCGCTCCACTTGGAGATGCCAATGATACTTTGAGTATTGTAGTCCAGCTTTTCACAATACTCGTAGTCGTACGCTGAAAAAAAATATGTTAGAAGTTCACCAGAAATAGTTTTGAGGTCTATTTTAAGGTGGAAATACGTTTTGTATTCCCTGTGCAGTTTACCTACATATTACAAACGAAATTTCGTTGAGTGCCCTCACACATGCTTACAAGGGAGAAGATTCATCTCGCTAGAAGGTGTAAACAAATAAGCGAAAGCGCGGCATATTATCACAGACGGTTACTCCGTCGCGTGCTTTACAGGAACCGCTAGCCCTAACCGAAAAGCCTAGGACGTGACCTTGAGAAGAAGCTACGTGCTCTACCTGCGGCCACCTCTTTTTCCAGGGATTTGAACGTTTCTCAAAGAAGGAAAAATAAAGAAGTCAGTGGAGAGCTCCTGAAGTTGTATACGTGATCTCCTCCGCTCGAAATTGAATGCCCGTGGTTTCACCGAGGTCATTCAGGCTCAATCTTCGCCATTATCGTTTATCGCTTTCGTGCTTCGGCGCAGTTCTCTAAAAACGAAAAAAAAAAGAACGTGGAGACGTCAAAACAGGCAAGTGGAGAAACGCACCCTTTTTGTTGGTATATAAAGGAAGAAAAACGGCCCTTGAATAATCGATGAAAACAATCCGGGATAACTCCGCCACGCTTTTTTCTTTAACTTAATTCGTTGGGAAGCTAAAATAAAAGAAACGAAATGGAATGAGCGGGAGGTCACCACATATGAGGCACCTGTGTTGAGGTCACGTTTGAAAGGAAATAAGGAAAACAGCAGCCTAAAGGAAGGAAACGAACAAATATAATCGCGACAATTTTTAACTGTATGGTCAAATTTCATTCCGTCCGCTGAAACCGGTGAGCACTTAGCTATTTTGTATTTCTCCGCGTCCGAAGACGCTGGGATGCGTGATCTGCCTTGCACTCTTTCAAATGAGCGTCTGGTCTCGCTATTTCTCTTGTTCGACTCTCAGTGATTTGCAAACGCCAAATGCCAGCGAGCGTGTTAAACACGGCCCTATATCTCGAAAAACCTTGCGGTGGGTGATATTATAGCTCTGGAATACCTGCGACTGAAGCTGAGAGCAAATTATTTTACAAACAGAGCCTCTAGACCGCAATATTACGGCTTCGCAGAGAACGCGAAGAAGGTTAATGTTACACAGTCTTACCAGATACCAGCATGAACTGATTCAAGCATGAAGCATATGATGAAGAAATTGAACAACAATGGTAACAAACTGGATACGTGGAAACACCTCGAAGCCCTGTAAATATTGGTTCTCGGAAGCCGTTATGCCCCAGGTAAAGCTACTTCCCATGATGGCTAATTGGCTATGACGTTCTGCTGCCGTACAAAAGAACGTGAATTGGATTTTTGGCCCCGACTGGACATTCCGCAAGCGAAATTTACTGAAAACACACGCATGCCGTGCAATGGGTGCTCGTCAAAGAACTCCCGGCGAGTAAAATGAATCCGGAGTCGGCCAACTAAGGAGTGCCTTAGTGTGTCATTAGTGTGTCATTACCCATATGTAATGATCTATAATACTTGAGTCAAGCTCGGCTACATAAGTGTTTCTTTTAACCAAGTCATGCACTCAAGGCTCTCGCATTAGAATGATTGAACACCTCCTTCAACTCCCTACCAGCCCTGCACAGTCATCAACGGACGCATTATTATATTGTATTTCCAATCTGCATTAATAAACGTTCGCAGTATGGTACTACACTGACGATCTTCTTTTTTTTCCTCCCCCGCCTTCCTTTCCATTTGCTCGCTGTTTCCCAACACTGCGACGCATTCCACCCTTTATGTTTCCAAACCCATCGGCTTTTCTCGAGGGTCGCCGCGTTACCGGAACCGTAATGAAAACGCGACGCCGTCTTTCCCAGCGGTGGGAGGAAAATGGTCGCGCGAATCGTGTCGGTGGTAATATGTGTTCCCCCATTTACACACCCCAATGTTGCCCGCAAAATGGCGTGGTATCACGTTCCTCGCGGCCTCGGCTCGTTCGTTCGATGGCTCGCCTTAATGAGAATTCCGGACACCAAGGCCACTAACTGCGCTTTTCTTTTCCTTTTTTTTTTCTTTTCATGTCTCGGCTTTTCTTGCGCACTGTTTATTCTTATTCCGATTTCTCTTTCTTCTCGTAGTTAACGCTTGCGTATGTTGGGTTATTGGGAATGGCACGACTGCACTGCTTTCATCTGCATTTTTTTTTCTCTCATCCTTTTAGAGAACGACGTTTAGGCAAGGCATGCGGGCACATCGACGATACAGTGGATGCGCTGCGAGCTAGAAAGCGACCGCCTCATAGCGTCTAAGAGTGTCTCGGAACGCGCTAGATATTTGTTTTCTTTCAGTTGGCGAGCGTAGGTGCTAATGCGTACCTATGAATTAAGTTGGGAAGGGTTAAAGTAAACGCGGAGCCTCCCAAGCCGAACTGACTCCATTTATCCACCCTCGAACTCTGGAACATGGACGGGCAATATGAGTTTGCGAGTGTCGTCGTTATACTAGCCTTGCGCGAATATATACCGGGTAAAGAAAGCATTCCACAACGTCTTCTTGTCCAGCGTCCTAAATGCTTCAACAGAAGGAACCAGTCTAAACGCTGGCCGCACGCGTGGAGAAGTGGCGGCGAGGTCTGAACTTCGCGCCGTAGCCTAGCGCAGCTTCTCCCATCCCCCCCCCCCCTCCCCAACTGATATCGAGCAATAACTCACTTCCGGCGACCGAGGCTCCGGGAGCGCGGAAAGCCGGAAAACTGCGATTTCTCCGCGCTCAAACGACCGCATTATGCGCGACGTTGTCGAGCTTCGGTCACTGGCAAACCACACACTTCGGCACAGGCGCCGTTCCAGCCACATTTCCGAGCTCCGCAGAATGGCCGTGCTGCGCTCCCGTTAATTGGCTCGGGTCACAACAATGCCGCGCCAGTCGATACAGCACGCAGTGCTTAGTGGATGCGCGAAGGCGCGACGTTCTCTAAAGAATACATATAAAGTGGCTCGGTGAATGACGACGTGTTTCGTGAGAGAGAGAGCTGTCGACCGTAATTATCCGACCACGGAACCCATAGTGGCAACTCGGTGAACGAGCACTTCACTTCGGACGGTTGGGCACAAAGCCGCGACCTCCATTATTAATTATCTCCGCCGCGCACTTTTTTCCTCTCCATCGCACTTCCGGTTAACCGGTTCTCTCTCTGCTATAGTCACGGTCTGCTGGGAAAGGCAGGCCTTGTCAAATGCACTGATATAGAGCAGATACGCCTCCGAAAGACAACTGCCCGTAAGGCCAGCAGATTCAATGCGTTGCAACGGCAACCGTAACCAGGTGGCTGAAGCACCAGAGCGCATTCAACTTCGAGTTCGTGTAAGGTGAAAACTACGGCAGCCCACCCCAATGCTTCCGCACTTGCCTGGAAGCATCCTTCACTGGGGCTCTCCTTCCTTGTTGACTGGTAACGAAAGAGCATAACAGGCCCCCGCTGAACCTTGTGCACGTTACGCTTTTCTGGTTCACAGCTGTTTTGATGGCTTCCGGGGTTTTGCGTTATCTTTTACAGTCTGGTTTGCCGTTTCGGATATGATTCTACGTGAACTGGTGCAACCTCTCGAAGCGCGTAATATGTGTAGATTTGCTGACCCGCGGTGTTCCCGAACGACTTCCACCATAGGCAGCCACCGTTCGGGTAGTTGTCTCTGACTGATTTCTGTCACGAAATCGCAAGATTGTGCAATAGTGCGACATCACGAGAAACCACTCAAGGAGGAAAATATAAAGACGATTGAAAGAGCAGACGCCCGTCTGTCGAATCTGACTCTGTGGTCGCATAAGAGGAAATTAATGGATAAAGTTGTAACCATCACACTACAGCTAAGCGCTTGCGACTATTGAAGTATGGTGTAATACATTCTGAAAAATTAATGGTGTCAGTGCGAGCTCAATCCTGTCTATTGGCCAGATCGAACGGTTCGCCACTATAGAGAGCAGCTCTAATGGCAAGAAAAATGTAGACGGAAATATTGACCTCACAGTGCTTCTTTTTCGCACCTGTTCGGCATTCCTACTACAATCAGTTCAACTTATCACCATCGCTGCACAAAGTGCAGCGAGGACGTTATGGTGTCACGAATTGTCGTTAACAAAGGCATAGGATATCAGGCAAGAAAAATATGTCAAAGAAATGTCACAGTGCCTCCCTTGAACATTTCTCCATAATGTTTGAGACTCTAATGTGTTCCTCTTCGAGACGCGTAATCGCTCCTGTGGTCATCGGCGCCGCGATTTTCGAATTGGCATGAACGCATTGCCGTTCTTGCAGTCACATGCAGTCCCACCTCGAAGTTCGACTGTGGCGACCTCGGAGACACGCGCAATGAATATTAATTTTTTTCATAGGCTTGTAGAAGGAGGCGCGCTAGAGGAGAGAAATCAGCTGCCCGTAGGGCTGGAAAGAAAACCAGCTGCCAATCGAAACAAAAATATAGTAGCGTTAGAGAAACAATCTCTCGCTCCCTTTCAGTACATTTTTTAACAGCGTAGTGCACTTATTAATAACGAATGCACACAAGGAAATATCTGGCCGGTCAAAAACGACGCTTATAGCCATGTCGTGTAAGTAAGAAATTCCGCTGCCATCTGAACGCACTTAATAATCAAATTAATTTCCCAGGTTTAACACCAGAAACTTAACAGTGCATTATGAGAGACCCCGTAGTGGAAATAATGCCGACTACCTAGAGTTCTTTAACAGGAACGTAATGCAAGGCACGTGATCGTTTTTTTTTTCCCCATTTCGCCCCCATCCCAATGCCTCCTCCACGGCCGGTAGTCGAACCCGCTACCGTGTGTTCAGTCGCGCAACGTCATAGTGATTGAGTCACCGTGGCTGGTTGCATTTAACAGCACCTGCCGTAATATCTGGCAGTGTTTAATCTTAACTAGGCCGAGTGTGCGCCTCTTTATGTACGCTGAGAGGTAAGCTCTAAGAAAACTACAAGATCGCACGCTTAACGCTGATTTGAAGCGCTCCTCCAATTGGAGACTGCTTGGGCGTAGAAAGCGTGTCCGCCTGCGTGATGCCGAATTCCTTAGATTTCACGATAACGTTGCGCGACGCCATTGGCCGCCTATGTAGCGCACAGGCGCAGATACACCTCCGTAAATGCTGCTTTCAGCCAAGCTGCCTTGTCAGATGACAGTTGGCGTATTCACTTCCTCGTTGGCCGTATATTCTTGTCTGAGACACGATACCTCACCGCTCCTCCGTTACAGTTACGGCATGGTTGTTTTGCACACGTGTAAGTACACGACAATAATGATCTTATCGTCAAACCTGTAGACTGGAAAGTAGTCGTGTCTGTAAAAAAAAAAGAAAGAAAGAAAACGTTTAGGAGACACGCGAACAAATGCCGCAGCTTAGAAGAGTTAGGGTGAGAGAAAAAGACATACAGACAAAAACAAAAAAGAGATAAGGAGGTTAATCAGAGTTATCTACCGTTGACTACCCTGTACCGTGGGATCGATTGCCTGGAGTGTCTAACCGGCCCGCGGTGGCGTGCGATTTTCTGAATACGTCATCTTGTCGCGTTGCAATCAAAAGCTTTGTTACATGCATTGTGATGTAAGCTAAAGTACTTTGCAATCGTTTTAGCAAGACTTCAACTACGTCACCGCCTTCCAGCAGCGAAGAAGGTTTGCTTCGTTCTGCCTGTATCAAATACTGGACGCGCGCATGTTTCATTTCACGTATGCGTTATACTCTCCTTGGTTGCGTCTTCCATCACTCTCTTCCCATTTTCTATCTTCCCATGTTCCGCTTATCATTTAGTACAGGGTAGTTAACTTGATATCCCATCTGATAATAAGCAGCCTACCTTCCCTCTATTATTCTGTCTCGCTCAATCGCCCACTTTTGACGCATGCAACCTGTATTATGTTTATATATTTCGAGATTAATTACCCCGATAGAGCCCGATCTATCAGCGGTGGAAGATTTGCCATACAGTCGTCAAAACTTAGCCCCAAGAAGTTAAAAAAGAAAGGACGAAGAGGACGTGATAGGAAAAGAGCTCGCAGACCACAAGAGCGGTCGTGTTTGAGCAAGCTCAAACCATTATATTTAGCTGATCTACGTTTTCTCAATAGGTTTTCATTAGGAGGCTTTCATATTGCAAGCATGCATATAGCTCCACGCACAAGAAATTCCTTTCAGGTGACTTTGTAGCGGCCCGTTTAATTTGCGTATATATATATACATTCGCGAGCAAGCGGGCTTCAAAGCGCTGTGCTCTCGTTTCATTGCTTGTTTACGCACGCAGCCAACGGCGCGCAGCTCCTATTTCTTTGCGTACTTAGTGACAACTGGTAAATTTCAAAATTCTTGAACAAGACAGGACGGATTTAAGGGACTTATCCACGCACCAGGCATTGTGTTTCCAATGAAAGGGGACGCTCGAGAAAGAAACAACTGAGGTGACGACAAGCGATGGAAACATAAAATTATTTCGCGGAAACCTAATTATAGCGGTCGAAAACGGAGAATATGGCTCGTACGGACATTCATTGCGCCGTTTTAGTTTTAGTACGCATGCGAGAACGTAAACGAACGCGAAATTGCAGCCTTCAAACCCAGGCCCAGGAGTCCCATCGCGCAAAACCTAATGCGTTCGCTAATTAAAAGCGGCTTAGCTTAGAGCTGCGCCGAACCCGCACACGCTCTGTCTCTTTCTTTGTACTTGTCCGTTCACGGAGAAACAACAACCGAGTACGCGAAGCGCAAAATCCGAGAGAAGAAAATGAAGCGCGACAGGAGTAAATAAGCCCGACGAACTAAAACATGCCAGGCGCCCGGGAAGCGACGGGCGCCTTGCGGTTCTGACGCTCTCCTCCTCATTACGCAAGCACGGCTGCGCCTGAAAGCGATCTTCCGTCTTCGTCACGTTTCACAGTACGCTGCGCGGCCTTCCAACGTTTCTGTTTGCGGCGAGGAACAACAATATTGTCGTACTTCTCTGCCTTGCTCTCCCCTTTTAGGTTGTTCACCGTTTTTTGTTCTCTTTACTAACACCCACTGGGCTCTCCTGCAGCCTTTCTCTTTAGTTATTTGCTCTTCTTTGCCATGAGAAGCGCCGGCGCTGCGCCAGCGGTTCCCCATAGGTTCTTTTTTTTTTCGAAGCGGCAGACAAACTCTGAGCTGCAGCTGCCGCCAGCGGACAGTACGTGCAAACGAAGGCACAGGCTTCGCCACCGGCTGTGTCCTCACCTACTGTTTTGCTTTTCTGCACTACTCGATCTCTCTTTTCTTCCGCGGCGTTGAGTTCTCGCCGCTACAGGAGGGAAGGATCGCAGGCGGTTCGATCGCCTTCAAGGCGGAACGAAGTATGGGCACGTTAGGTAACATTTTCGATTCATTAAGCCCTGTGTTCAGTCCAGACATAGTCCAGTCACCTTTCAGAGGCACTCGAAGACGGGTCGAGCGGTTGCGCAACGCCATTTGTATATTTATTTGATCACTGTTCTACATAACACCATTCGTCAAAAACTTGAAGTAGCATGCCAAGGCGTCAGTCAAGCAGACGCTTCCAGCTTTTAATTTAAGACAACACTTTTCTCTCTCTCTCTCTCTCGAAGACTGAAGCGCGGAAACACATTTGAGAGGAACAGTATTGATTATCCCGAACATGGCAAGCGTGCCGAAAATAGGGCAGTTGAATGGTTTTTCAGCGTAAAATGCTTTATGCTTGACCACAGCGCCTTGCTTTGTATTAGAGTGCTGGCACAATTTCGTCAACACGGGCAAAGCACCTCAATTTTAATCGCTACCCATCAAAGTATCATATCTTACGCTGTCCCATAACTAATGCTTCAGGCATTTTCTGTTTCCCAATTCTAGCAAGCGTTCATTTTTCTTGAGGAAGAAGAACGAGGCCTCTTATGAGCCCTCATCAGGCCGAATAGGTTCTAGACGTATACAAATAGAGCAAGATCAGTTACGAATAAAACATGAACAGGCAATGTTCTTGGTGACGTCACGAGAGAAAATACCGGCTTTGTGAACACCATTCTTTACGTTGAATATGTGCTACGTAATAGACTTATTAGTACGAGATGCTGCAAACATTAAAAAAAAGTTGCGCATTTTTTGTTTGTTTTGGTTCAAACAGGACAGGTGTGATTGATGATCTCTTAAAGAGACCTATGTCCTTTGCTGCGTTATGCTTTTGATAACGAAGATGGCCATCAATTTTGTGTAATGCGGTTCTCTCGTACAAATTTTTCTTTTTGTGTGCTTTTGCAAAAGTGAATGCGTCTATAACGTAAAATAACGTTTTCACGAGTCATGCAGGCCGCGCATGTTTGCCGACCACTTGCTGCCGTACGCTATTGGTCCAGGTTTCTATCCGAAGCTTTCACGCTGTTAAAAGCTGCGAACTTGGTTTTGTGATTTTAAACGTAGGAGGCACTTTCCGATGCTTGGGCACGTTCACCGTCGGGTTCAGACCACTCATTTATACAGCAATCATTGGCGCCACCGCCTAAATGTTAGCTGTGATCAACTGGGTCTCTGTGTGAATTAGTTATTCCTTCAAATGTCAGAAACTAGAAACAGCCGCATATAAGTCATTCACAGACCTCCTGCTTCGGTAAATACACGTCAATGGCTTAGATGTTGTAACAAAGCTTTTTGCTAACCTAGTTCGTTCATGGCATATAGTAAAATTAAAAGAGTTTGACAAAGACACGGAGAAGACTGAACACCACGAGCGCTTAAAGAATGAGATGTTGCACTGATACCACAAACAAGAGTTACTGCAGCTGCTTTAGGTGCAAGCTGCTGACTGTGGCTCCAGCCAATCAATGCAACTAATGGCGCGGCCAGGACCCCCAGGCGCGTTAGTCTTCCCTGCAGTAGCATCACCTGACTACATTTGTTTCCCCTTTACTGCCTGGCTAAGCGTGTCTTAAAGGAGGAAACACTTATATTATGCCTGCAAACATTTGTTCTCACTGCTGATGAGAACTTCTAGAGCGCGACCTAATCATAAAAAAAATGTCCTCCCATTCAGTGGTTTGGAGACGTAAAACCAGCTGCTTTCAATCCGTGGGTCAGGCTTTTGAATCCACGCGGGGTACTGCGCATTTTTTCTTAAACATATTTTGCTAATTCTTTACAAACACCTCGCAATGCACTACTGCATTCCTACTACCAAAACCCGTGGTCACCGCGGCGCAATCGAAGCCAGCGGCGGTCACCAAAACTACGCGAGTGAGCCTACAACAACTACAGCTGTAAACTGCTGTAAATATTCACAAGAACAGACGCCAGCCAATCATGATAGAGTGTTTAAGCGCGACTGAACGAGGATGTAGAAAGAAACAGATACACAGAGACAGCGCTGACTTTTGAGTATATTTATCTGTTTATTTTCGCACGCATCGATAAATATATACCGTATATACTTATCGATGCATGCGAAAATAAGATGAATAGTAAAAAGCCTTACGGTGTCTCTATGTATCCGTTTCTTTCTACGTCCTCGTTTAATCACGCTTAAGAACTCTGTCGTGGATTCAGAGCAACTGGTCCGCTAAAGTCCTTTACCCATTCATGATGTTGAATATCGTGATTGGCGGTCATCAAGACTAACACACCAAATGCTCAGCGAGTTCAAGCCGTCAAAGCCCGAATACATGCGCGTCTTTCCTGTAGTAAGTGCTGCGGGCCAACGACTGGTCGACATCGCTAATATTGTGTCTGACACCATGACTGGCTGGCACACGAACGCACAAAGAACTATAGCGTAACATTTTTTTTTATGAATGGTCATCCAGAGTGAACAGAACCATACAAAGAAAACAAAGAAAGGAAACGTGCACGTGTCTACAGTCCCCGCGCGTATCTACAAGCGTGCCAAAGCGTCAACGGCTCCTGCTGCACTTCCTACTGAGTGGCGTCGACAAAAGTAGCAGATTTCGACCGGCATCAAGGCTCTCAGCGAGCTGGCTCCATCGATGAGGCAATCAATGCATGTTCGTCAGGGAACAAAAAAAAAAAGGGCACAAAGTCGCAGCACCTGTCGTTACTCACCGACGAAGCTGCGATAGTGTCAAGCTCAGGAGAGAAATGGGAACATGATACAAACAGGAATAGCAAACGCGAGATAGATTACCCTTCTCTTAAATGAGATATTGATTAAACTTTGCGTGGCACTTTTCCTTTTACTCGTGTGGCAGATTTTTCTATTTCCTACTATTTTTTTTTCTTTTTTTCATCTTTGACAACGACATGCTTTCTTACGCGGCATAATCGACAAGCGATCTATCAGTGGCGTGTAGCATTTATTTAAAATCTTTCCTGGTATCTGTTATGAAACCCTGATTACATGTCCCGAGAGAGTACAGTGTTGGGTTTACTTTCACTCCTTCATCACAGAGCACTAGGAAGCAGTTATTCCATGATTTACTGAGTCCTTCGGCGGTTTCGTTTGCGGTACTTATATAAGCCTCCAAAATCGATAAATAGTGCAATTGGAAGAACGTCAGGGCTAACCACTTTCGCCGAAAAGATGGCTCGAATCCAAATGTCAATCGTTAATAATACCTTACAAACATGACCGAGATTACGGTGCGTATATGTCGTTCCATCACAAACAACGAGCGTAAACAATACGGCACCATTCGCCATGGCGCTGACTCCCTGGGCTGGGTTATTAACACAAACTACTGGACAGAGAGCAGCAGTCACGTAGCTCTGTCGGTTGAGTGTTGCATTTAGGTGAGTACGCCTAACACCGGAATAAATCTTGTATTTCCATCCACTTTCGCTTTATCAGTATACGAAATTGATTATAAGTATAAGCCTCACGTTTAAGCGATTAAAGATGTCTTATTAATGACTTCTCATTTGTCTTTCGTGGCTTCAATGTGCGCTGCTTTCTTGTGGATGCAACACAAAAGGATGTTAGCCTGTTTAACTTGATTGTTCTAGCCAGCATGTGCTAACGGGTTAACGAGGAGAGACGGGAACAGCGTGCGAAGAAACGCGGTTACAAGAAGCCACTGCAACACTACAATTCACTAAATCACTGCCACGTGCGTTGGCAATACTACTAATACAAGTGAAGACATTCATGTGCTTGCTATAACGCGTAGTTGCGCTGGCCTACAACGTCTTATTAGATGTTTAGAAAGTTGAAAAGCATCCTTCACAGCCTTATGATATCAACAGCGAAAACGGCATCGTCACCTCATTTTGCTTTCCAGATAATTGTTATTGCAGTAGTGTATATAGTGTGAAGCAGGTATCCGGAGCACGCCAGAAAAATCTTCCACCCTATTGAGATGTTTACGTGTTGATGAATTTTTGACCCTTTCTGTGGGTCCCTATAACATGCGCTCGCTTTCGTGTCTTGATTTAGTGGGCGGTAGCATCGTGGAAGATATATACAGCTTTAGCAAGGCACTTGTGCGGCGTGTCACGAACTGCACGGTGAGGGCGTGTGTGTTCGTGCATACCGTAAAACCCTCTAATTCTACTGAACTTTTCGGGATGGTTTACACACTGCAGGGAAGCCAACCGGGCTTAGTCGGTTTGATCTCTCTGGGTTTCCGTTACCACTTCGCACTCTGTCTATCAGCTGAGCAGTCGCAGAAGCGAACAGGAAAACAAATGATACCAAGACAAACCAGAGCTTGCGTAGAGTTTTGGCACGTTATGTGAACCGGCGTGTTGTGCGTAGCGCGCTCTGAAGCTATGAGCAAATAAAGAGGAGCAACGCTAAAAATCTGGGGCGTGAACGGCAAAAACGTCGCTTTATCCGCCGAGCAGTCCAGCTTCTTTAGTGTACTTAGAAAAAACGAGTCCTGGGACAGCGCGTGTCCCTTCTTGTTTTCGTCCCCGTTTTGACTATCGTCCTGTACAGGCTCGTCCATGTCCAACACGTTGGAGGCCAGCTCCTTTCCTGGGCAAAAATAGTTTTTAGAAATTCTTGCGGGTTGCGGAGAATGGATTTGATCTCTGAAGCATTCGCGAAACACTTAAAATATTTGTAATCGAGTGCCGCCGGGTTCCTTTTTTATTGGAAAGTGGTAGAAGCAAGCAGCAAAATGGCGCCTCTGACACCCGTTAATACATCAAGTTCCAGCAAAAGTAGCTCTTGGCTAATTTTTGTCACCAAAGAAACAGTTTCTTCGGTGAAAGAAAATAGGAACAGTGTAGCCTGTTGTATGACATCAGGCTGAGCATGTTATGCACCGCAGGGACTGCGCCGTGACAGCCCTTGTAGCATTGCGCACAACTGCTATATCAACAGCACGTCTATTTCCTAGTCAGAAGAAAAGAATATAAGGAAAAAAAACATATAAGCGCCACCATGTACCTGCGCGGTTCTTTTAAATGCGTACAAATAGCCAGCGACAGTTAGTAAGAAGAACAGTTCCGGGGACACGCGAAACCGCTAGTTTGGAAGCCTTCTTGGCTCTTCGCTTGTATAATATCAGCCAACTATTTAGGTGATTTCAAGGCTGAGGATATGAAAATAAAAAAAAAACTGAAAAAGATACCACGATGATTATGAGATACTGACGCTGTGATACTGAGTCGCAATGCGAATAGTAAACCTGTGAACCTTAAGCAAATCCTACTATCTGGAAAAACTACGCACACCTGCGCCTCCTTCTTAGCAGAAAGCTATGCTTGCTTGCATGGAGTCCCTTCATAAGCATATGTCATGTGCAAGCACGTACGAGTATCGGGCGCAAGGCGTGCCAATGTACGTACGAGCACGTGCCAGCCTCCTAAGCGCCCAGCCTGCTGGGCTTCCTGGCTTGCGTTGTTGCGCGCTGCGAGAGGCAAACAGGGCCACTCATCAATGCCACCAGAGTCGCGTGAGAGGCGAGGCATCCTTCCTCGCGCAGGGGAAGCTGAGCCGGTGGGAGCCCGGAGCACGTATTACCACTCACGGAGGAGAAGTTACAAGTTCCCCCGTAGACGACGCGAATATTTGGCGCTCCTCGTAAGCCGCTACTATGCCTGCCTCGCTCTGCGACCATTAGCAACATTAGGGGCACTTTGCTGCAACTGAGGCAACCGGCTCACCTCCTTTCTCTTCCGTTGCTCAGCTGATTCGATGCTACGTGAATGAGACACAAAATACGCAGCTAAAGGAAGACGCGGTGGAGAAAAAAAAATGAAAATCTATAAGGACGCCGCTCTCCCTCAAAGCCGGTCCTCTTGCCCGTTAGCCCCCCGGTGTATATTCCCCGCACCTCTTCCTCCCTCTCTATCAGGAAGTAGGCACGCCGCGCGGGGCTGTCACTCGCTTTCGCGGCAATAAATATTGCCACCAACCCCCGATGCGCTCGAGTTCTCCGTCCCCCTGGCAACCCCAAGCACGCGGCAGCGGCCGTGGCCACTTGGGTACTCTCTCTCTCTCTCCCTCCCCCGGCCTCCTATTAGACAGTCCCGTTAAGGCTGCAAAAAAATGAAAGTGGAGGGAATGCGGTCGTGGGCTTGCGACAGAAAGGGAGGGGGCGGAGGAATGAGGGGGGGGGGGAGAAATGGGCGAGTGTGGCGCCCCGTAAGCTACGCCTCTCCGAATCTCATCCTTCCAATATGCACTAACCCCTCTCCCTCATCGCTTCCTTTCGATGTTCCTGTGGGATTCGCCGCTTGTAACTTAAAGTGGAGCGGCAACTTTGTGTCTCTCTGGAGCCTTCCTCTTTCTCATCCTCCTGTGCCCCTCGTCTTCAACGCGTACGCTTCCTCGCCGGCTCTTCTTAGTAGGCTACCGCAGACTGGCGTTGATCTATGCCGATAGACGAAACGCGAGACAAGTCTCGCTGGGGGTTGGGGCAGCGGGAACGTACGCAAGGGAGACCGGGAGCGGTGGGAAGGCAGATAGGGCAGATCATCTCTCACGACATCGTTAGCTGTGGGGCGTATAAAACCGCCGCTATAGCGGTACACGCGCAATAGAACCCCGCTGGGAGCGCCACCTCGGCATATGGCTAACTGACCGCCCGGCCTCCCACTTTCTCATCCTGCTTGACACACAAGAACTGAAAGATGCGGTTCACAAAACAGGCGGGGAATCGGCTACACACGCACACAAGACGAAAAAAAAAGAAAGATAAGCCAAACAACGCGTGATAAGCCAAACAACGCCACAAACGCTATCGAAGTAAAAAAAAAAGAAGAAATAAAGAGAAGAAGGCCGGCCACATTTGGCGAGTGCCCGACCACGTCCGGTTTATCGAGGGCACTCGCATCCATCAGCCCATTTCCCGCAAAGTGGTCGAGTGGGAAGGGCCTGGGAAAACATACACTGTACGCGTCTGTGCGTGTGCGTACTTGCGAGTCCCATCACCTCGCTGCTTCGATGCAAAGGGACGAGAAACACTCAATATTATAGAAACGTTCGACCGGCACGTGCTCATTTCAACCACCAGTGCAACTCATTCAGATGGCCGGCTCACCATAGCAGTATTTTTTTTTTCTTATAACTGGTACTTACGAGAGAAAGCGGGAAAATATTTTATTAGTGCACAATTATCTGACTAAACGAATTACTGAGGCACTTTTGATGTTCCCATTAAGAGGAGCCTCGTTTGCATGCTGATGTAATGCAGGTAGCGCAGTTCTATTTAGTGCTTGCCTTTTATGTCACACTAGGGCGACCCCGAACTGTTTTTGATTGCAATAAGTTAGCATATTATTGATGAATGACGATGGCAATCGTCAACGGCCAGACATCCTATTGTCAAGTAGACCTAGCTTGGATGAAAAAAAGCTCAAATTACCTGTATGCTTGACTGACGGACGCATATACGCTTTGGTTCCGGTTTAAAAATATACACAAGAAACAGAAGACGTGGAGGCTTTTGGACAAATATCAATAACATAAATAATAAAAACAGGACAAAAGAAAGAGAGACAGGAAAATAGCACGTAAGCGTCACTCACTATGCAATACAACTATACATGCCCCGTTCTCGTATATAAGGGGACGCAGAAGGTGCAAAATGTCGGCTTAGAGAGATACGAAAACAAAAGCAGAATGTTCCATCCACAGACACAAGCAAAGAAAAAAAAGCAGAGAGTAAAGAAACCCGTTGAGGACACGGAACTTGGTATACTGCGCAGTGTTCACCAGAAACCATAAACGCTGGCGGCGATAAACAAGCATCTCTGGTGTTCTCGTCTCGGCGATAGTTTTAGCGGAGATGTCGTTTGTCTTGATAATCAATGATGGCCTATGTCTTTCATAGTCTGAAAATAGTGTCAAGGAAGTCGATGGTATACCGTCCTGAATAAACACTCCTAACACTGAAGCAATATATATATATATAGTAAGGTTACGCAGGTTGCAGGAACCCATTCGATTCAGCTTATAGGGCTTCGTGCAACTCGAATTCCTGGTCGCGTAAATGCCCCTTCCGGCAATCGAACCGCAACAGGGTATTGCCGTTGCAAGCAGCTTTCACCGGGGATTATAGTTGTCTCGAGTGGCGGTACTATGGAAACATGAAAAAGAAAATTAGGCTCTGCTGTAATAATAAACCACACATTTCTTTCCAGTAAAAGAGACACTCTTACTGTGTGAGAAGGCTCGACGGCCCAGAAAAAGACGCACGGACGAAAAACGGGGGCGATGCTTCTTCGAGGTCCCCGCGCCAGATTATTATTATTATTATTATTATTATTATTATTATTATTATTATTATTATTATTATTATTATTATTATTATTATTATTATTATTATTATTATTATTATTATTAGTTGGTGTTATAAAATCTAAGCACTTGAAAGAGAAGAAATGGAAAACAAGGAATAGGCGGGCAACTGTTAAGGGTCGCGACCGCCTGCGTTTGCTCTTCAGAAAGGGGGAGGAGACAGAGACATAAAAATGGAAGATGGGAAGAAGGGACGCAAAGGGGAAGGAAAGAACCACATCACAAAACTCGAAGATTAAAGCATACCAATAACAACAAAAAAGAGAGTAGGGCCTGCCACGGCAGATGGCACTACCATCAGAATGTTAGCAAAAGAAGTATTGACCGAGCAGACACATCGAACTCCATCACGTCTTACTGACGTGTCGGCGCCCTAAAAAATTAAATTATGGGGTTTTACGTGCCAAAACCACTCTCTGATTATGAGGCACGCCGTAGTGGAAGACTCTGTAAATTTCGAACACCTGGGTTGGTTTAATGTGCACCTAAATCTAAGTACACGGGTATTTTCGCATTTCCCCCCCATCGAAATGCGGCCTTCGTGGCCGGGATTCGATCCCGCGACCTCGTGCTCAGCAGCCCAACACCAGTATCGGCGCGCTAGCTTCAGCGTTGAATCCAAGAAATAGAACATTTGCTGTCATTTCACATTCCATAGCGCTGAATATGTTACCACGCAATGAACGAAACTAGCAGTTTCTACGAATACTTTGTCGGCCTAAACTGATTCGGTGTTTATCTTTAGGGTCCCATTAAACCTGGTCTTACAGAAGAAGACTTGGAGTTATTCTGTTAAATTACGCTCCAAGGCTGGGAGAAGTTTCGCTTAAGTCTAGGAAGTCGCCTGGTGCGAGTAGCGGTATGTTTGAACGAAGACATAAAGTATGGTGGCACCAGGTTCCGCTGAAGAATAAGAAACAAAGGAAAGAGAGGCAGAAAACTGCAACGGCTTAAAGCACACAATTTCAAACTGCACCAAAACAATCTTCAGCACCGATAGACTGGTGCATATGCGTCCATTATGACTGCTTTTGAGGTAGCCTAGGGCAATGCCGGATTAGACAGGGTTCGAAAATTCGCCGTGCTGGGTTGGCGGCTTTGGCGTTTCGAAGTTAAGCGCCAGGTCCGGGACGAAATCCCGACCGCGGCGACCGCATCTCGATGGAGGAGTAATGCAGGAACGCCGTGAATTGGGGACACGTTAAAGAAACCCAGGTGGTTATATTTAATCAGGAGTCCTCCACTAACGGCGTGAGCCATAATCAATTGTAGTTCTGGCACCTTAAATCCCACAATTCTTTTATATTTTATAACAATTTTAGGCATTGCCGGCCACGCGTCGTACGATAAAGAAGCGAGAAATAGAGAAGGAAATCAAATAAAATGCGATGTGCAAAGAAAAAAATGCACAAGTCCTACAGTCAAATTCAGTAATTAGGCATCCGCCGTATCGACTTCATTGTATATCGCAATGTGCTTTGAAATTTCAGTATATTATGCGACTTTTAGAAGTCAGCACTTGGCTAATTACTTCGCAGTGGCTTCCTATAGACGAAACCGCGTTTCATCCAGTTTTCATGCATACGCAATGTATGCGACAAATCGCGGCCTGCCTTACTACTTCTATTTTTATCAACCTATAAGATTAACTGAAAATTTCTTTTAGACTGTCTTGAGTTAGCTGCGACGCTAAACGACCGAAATAGCTAGCTTCCCTTTTTTTCTTAAGGAAGGGACGTTCCCTTCCTGGTAATCAAAAAGCTATAGTGAAAAATGTCCTTGAAACCTATCGGAAACATCTATTCAACAAAGTGTAGAGAAGTTCCCTAATGTTTACTCTAGCTTTGAATTTTTAAACAACTTCTTTTTTTTCTGCTGTTAGGATCTAAGTGTTCGAGTGCTTCTGTACAAACCGACGGCTTTCCTACACTATTCAACTAATTTATTCAAGACGCAGAAGTGCGTCGTGGCCTCTTTCGAATGGGAGCGAAATATTGTGAGGAAGACTACCTCTAATAGTGAGGTTAATAGAGATGTACAGTTTCTTTGAAGACAGCGACATCTCTGTAATGATACATATACACTGAAAACTAAAAGGTTACTTGCGGCGAACTGACGCACTTACATCTAGAGTCTCTAATTCCGGGTGTGGGAAATGCCATAATGCAACAAGCAAGAGCAGTGCCAACCCTAAGCTGTACTTACATTACTCAGAAGGAACAGGCAATAATTATCTTTTAGTGCTCGACCTGTGTGAAAACATTTCCATGTTTTAGCTTTACCAGCAATCATATATATATATATATATATATATTTCGAAGGCCCTGGAAAAGCAGGAACATTATTATAAAACTACTGCCAAATATTAAAAATACACAACACATTAATCAACTCGATGGAAAAGGCATGTGTCGTTGAGCTAATCATAAGGAAGGATGATGTGGAAATTGGAAACACTTGCTCATGCTTAATCGGCAAAAGCATGCGGTGCACTGCAACAGCTGCGGCTGGAACACTCAGCTAATTAAAAAGCGCTCATGTGTAGTGTGAACGAGTAAATATAATTTCGCGTATTTTGCATCTCTGCAGTTCAATATATATATATATATATATATATATATATATATATATATATATATGATGTGGGGCGCTGGATCTTCTCGGTTCTGTGGTGCAAAAAGTACAGCCTGGCGCGCAGTTCGTAGCGGCTGGACGCACCAATCTCCCTTTGCTCTTTCTTTCTTTTCATGTTCAACTTTCTCTTTCAAGGCTATACCAAAAAACCTCTGGGTTTCCTCAAACGTTCCATTTTCCAAACCCCCCCCCCCCTTTTTTTTTTTTCTTTCGAGGAAACTTAATGATGCGGCATAAAAATTGAGTTAAAAGGGAACGACCAGAGTCGAAAAAACAAAACAAAAAAAGAAGCGGCGTGAAGCATTCGCGTTGAAATGAATGGGAAGCGGAAAGTCGGATCCCGCCGTGCAGTAAGAACGACTAGTGGGCCGGCAGGCAGCGCGGCGATGAATCACTGCGGTAGGTCGGAGCGCATGCGGCGATAGTGACGGTGTTAGCCACGCCCCATTGTGGTTGCTTCTGGCACTTGTTATTTTTTGACCGTGAGAAGTGGCAGGCTTTAGCGTTGTTCGTATAGCGCCACTAGATTTAGTTGAGACGGATAACGTTACAACAAAACGTGATTACCCTTTTTTTTTTGGCTCAGTGCTTTCCACAATCAATCTTATATTTTTTTTTTTTTTTTGCATTTGAATACGATACGTCGTTTGGAGAATATTTCTGAGGCCAGAAATACTCATGGGGAAATAATCAAGAGCCACGAACAGTAATGCAAAAGAATAGAGTAATGAGAACAACAGTGGCAAGAGCTGGACCGCCAGAAAAAGGGGCTACGAATGAAAAAACAAAAATAGCTCGGATGAGAAAGTAAATGAATACGATTACAGAAAGAATGTGTTCTGGATAAGTGCGTCTCTGCCCATTTAGTCTTTGTTTCGTGTTTGGCCTTTAGTTGTGAAAATGCAGAAACGATAAGCCTGTTCATGTCGATGTGAAGTAGATAACTGCGGTATTTAACGCAGCATATCAGCGACACGCAGCAACACTAACTCGTTGTCGAATTGCCATGCGCCCGAAGCTTGATGTACATCGTTAAGCAGTGGGGAGGGAGTCTTGTGAGAATAGCTTAATTGACCAGTTACATTTGTCAGCGCTTCCATTTTGCCGTGCACGTTTCTTAAAACCTTGTAAAGGGTGAAGCTCCAGCAGGAATCGGCACATAATTAAGGCGGGATCTTTTCTTTTTTAAAAAAGGATCCGGACGTTTTAACATCCCGTTGGGACTCATCGTTAACGCATAGGTCGAGTTTGCTTGTTGCATTATGCGTATTACTATTCTTTCGACTCTACGTAATTCCGTTGTCTTTCCTCGCACTCTCCCATCAAGGCGGCTTTTTTTTTTTTCACTCAGTTCACTGTGACAAGTGCATTCAGTAGATAATTTCTGTCTGCTGCCATAGACGACTGAAACAGTTTACGTGACGTCACTGCTACGAAGTCCTGCGCCGAAAAGTTGAAACAATTGGGACCGCTTCAAATATTAACCTCACGTGAAACATTCCTATTCTGAGTTATGTTATGTGATCCAATTTTCTCGGCATATGAATGTTTATTTGCCTGTATAGTCTTTCGTTTTGTACTATGCTATTTGCTCCTTCATTAAGTAACACCCCTCGTGCGGCCCTTAAGGGTTAAGGAAATGATAATGATAACCAATGGAGAAGCCAGAAGACTGACGGAGACTGTTACTGGTTTGATAAAAGCGAGAAGTGTTTCATCCTTCTAGCTATCACATGGGGGGCTGCTGGCGATTTGTCTTCTAATACCGCTCCGGATAAACGGGAGAAACTGCACTTAAAAGGAAGGTTCATGTACCAGTGATGCATTGGTGGTTACATCCCGGAACTTTCTTGTGTACCCAGCCGCCACAAACTAATACCCCAGGGTGTGAGAGCTGCCTACCGTAATAAGAACACGAAATACGTGAGAAAGAGCTGACACACCTGTAAAATAACATAAACATAAAGAGAGCTGCAATTTCAACCGAAAGACGAAGAATCGATTGCGATAGCAAATTAGTCGACAGCTAGCTATACGAAGTGAGGATAGTAGTTTAATTGGCCATATAAACTTCTAAACATAGGAATACTAAGTGAAATAACAAGCATGGTGCCAGGCGCGCACAGGCAAACATGAACACATCTCACTCGATCACCGCGGAACCTCGCTGTCAAAGCGCTGGAGCGAGGGAGTGCTGCAGGAGCAACGATCCAATTGACCTTCGTGCTGCGTCTCGCAACAAAGCGAACTAGGCCGCGAAAACACATCGCGCGGTCAGAGTCTGGCCTCGTCACGGATTGCTTTCAAAATACAGCGGTCCGGGCGGGCATTAGTGGTGGGACGCCCAAAGTAGAACGCACCCTCCCCCCCCCCCCTTCCGTACCCTGCTCCCGGATACCTGCGCGCGACGGAAGACGGCATGCTTCCTCCTAGCTTACCTCGCTTGCATGCGCGATATTGAACCGGGATTGCCGGCTAGCCCATGCATGCTTTTATTCGCACGTACAGCACACCGCGCGCGGCAACAATTTTATCGCCCTTGGAATTTATATGTAACTTCACTGCGACGGCGACGCCAACGGCAGAAATGCGCCTGTACTGTCGATATAATTAGCGCAAAAAAAATAAAAAAATGTCTTTGAACATGTGGTCTCTAGCATGTTTTCGTCGATCCGACAGATTGAGCTTACCGATGAATATGTAAGCACGCTGCCGATTTTCATACTAACATGCCCCTTTATTTTCACCAATGGCGGGCTGCGCCATTTAAAAACAATATCTTCTCCCCACTCCACTTCTTTACGCTGTTCCTGAGCCCGCCTTTATAGTGGCTTGCAGCGGATAAGCACTCTGACTGGAGCATTTAACCAGATTAGTAATGCAGTTACAGTGCTATACGGCACCTTGATGTGAAAACCGGCGTGCGTGTACTCCCAGGCAAAAATAAAACACCTTATTAAGAGGGCAAAAATGTCCACGGGCAAGCAAGAAAGAAAAGATTGGCCAATACTACGTCTACAGCGCAGGCCATTCAACAATTTGCTGTACATGTGCAATATGTCACCGTTCTTGCACAGCCGACTCCGACGTGCGCTTGCACCACCAACTGTCGTGAATCGCGCATAGTACGTATGTCTGCGAAACCACCTTTCCAAATCACAGCCACTTTCCTTGTGGAGTTGCACGTTGCGAAGAATTGCCGTAGACTGCGTCATATCAGTTCATGAAATGCGGACGCAAGGCAATTAAATAAATGTGGTTTTCAAACTTATGCAACGCATCATCATCATTATTATTATTATTATTATTATTATTATTATTATTATTATTATTATTATTATTATTATTATTATTATTTGTGAAAACACATGTACATTTCACAGGATAGGGAAACCGAGGAGCAGGCTGGCAACTGACCACCGGAAGGGTCGCAGCGCCTGCCTACTCTTCAGAAAGGAGACGACAGACACATAGAAATGGAAGATGTGAAGGAGGGGAGAAACAGGAAAGAAAGAGAGAGATGTTGTACACAAGGAATTCATTGTAACTGAAAGCGCGTGGAATTCGTGCTCTCTGCATGTACCGAGCAACGGCCTTTATTTTTCACGCGCGACTACGGCCGTTGTGCACAGCATCTCGGAACTCCCTAGTACAGCGACTCCGTGCCTCCAGTAGCCCGGCTGTGCTTGCCACGCCAGCTATATATGTTGTAGGCGCAGGCATGTCGACGTGCCCCTCTGCATGTTGCACCATCTGCTCCGAGACACGTGAGGTGTAGTCAAGGCGTGTTCGTTCTCCTCGACCATGTATACGTGTCGCACCACGCGCGCATTGCGGCACGCTGCGCAAGAAACACCACACGCTGCGCCATCGAGCGGCAGAAAACAATGACCCACGCTGTGTGCCCTTCGACCCAAACAAGCCAGCTGAGCGGGCCTGGCCGCGTAGGCGCTCTGGCATGAGTGCGAGTGCACGTGAAGGCCGAGTTCGCGAAGAAAGCCTGCCGATAAGGCCGGCCCCGAGGAAGAATAGATCGAGGGAGTTCGGCTATTCGCCGTCCCTCATCCTTCTTTTATTTCTTATTTTTGCCCTCTTCCTCATTCCCTCCTATTTTTTTTTTTGGGGGGGGGGGGGCTGCATTCGCTGCCTTCACCTCATCACGCGAGAAAAGAACGTGGCACAGACAGATGCACACACGCACGCGCGCGCGCACTGACACATACACGCGAGCCTGACACAGCCGGGCCGGGTAGCAAGCAGGCACGGCTGAGGGCAGCTGCGGCGCAGAATCGGGCGGGCATCAAAGTAAAGACGAGAGAGGAACCGACCCGCGATGAGGCACAATAGAGCCTCGCGTGCGAGCGAGTCTAACGCTTCCCCTGTTATGAACGCTTCTTTTCCCTCGCCGTATCTCCTTCCATACCACCCCTTTTTCCTGTTGTTTCCCGTTTTCCTCTTGTTCAATACCTGCGCCGCCGTCTTTAGTTTGCCCCCCAGGGACGACGTCTCTTGCTTTTTTTTGTCTCGCGCCGAGATGCCGCTACCAGATTTAATGTGCGTGCCGGTGGCAATTTCCTCTCCCCCTTCCTCCTCTCCGCCCACCCACGCACACGCGCACGCCCGCCGCATCACGGTGCTGTTTTGTGTCCACGTCGCGCGCCTCAGGGTCGGATGCGGTGTACGCGGAAGGAAAGGCGACAGCGGGCGAGGAGAAAGAAAGAGATGCCGCGGAGCGGAATGGGTTCCTTCCTGCCTTCGCTTAATCGATCACCCGGGCACGATGTTGCACGGGGAGTATATGGGAGCCATCGTATAACGCCAGCAGTGCGGCGGGCTAGTGGGCGCTGGTGGTGCCGAGCGAAACAGCGCCACTCGGATGATGCGCCCTGGGAAGACGATGGCACGCGTTGAGCACTGGAATCTGACGCAGCCGAAAGCATTCATCGATCAATGACAGCCGTCACTTGTTCACCGGCTGAGTTGACACGCCATCGGAACTTTCTGCTCTACGGAAACGCGTGTCACGTGCTTCTAAAAGAGCGCGAAATTCCTGCCCAGTCGTTTGTGCGTGGACATGTCGCACTTGTACTCGCTGCGCAGGTCACGGAAACGCCGAGGTTCTCAGCGCGGGTGCCGTACTTTATCGCTTGAGTGGAGAAAGAAAACGGATTTAGACAACAGGGATGGTAACCCGGAAGTTGTCTGGTTGGCTACGAGAGGGAGGGGAGCAAGGGAATAGAAATAGAGAGGAATGTAAGACGCGCCGTGAATGTATGGGCGCACGGGGATCGCTCCACGTAGTCAGACGCTCGCACAAGCCGTTCGCTCTCAAAACAGTACAACAGTGCCCTCACTTCCTCGTGGACCAATGAGCGTTGCGGCACGAAACGTTTAAAAGGTAGGCATGACATAGAGCAAAGAAATGTGGTTTGTGGCAAAGACAGAGGAACTTCACTTACTCTACCCGTATTTGGACTGCGCAGCTGTGGATGATCTACTCATCTTTCAGAACCAGGCGCCGAAGAAGAAACGGGATAACGCACGTGACTTTTAAAAGTGACGGCCATCAGTAAATTACCGCGTTTTTGTTACGCGCCCTGTGCACTTGGCATGCCGAAGTGTACAATATTCACGTCAGTCTCCCTCTTTTACTAGTGTGTGCACTAGTCCATTTAAAGCACTCGTACACACAAAAATGCGGAACGCATAACTACGCAATTCCACAATAAATGATGCGATTAGGAATTCGATAACTCATACTGCTCCAAAAAAAAAAAAAAGGTCATCCGACTCGTTCCCGAAAACGGGTAGCTTCAAAAGAACGGTGTTGGAGAAATCAGAAGAGCAGTGAGACGGCACGAGGAGGTGTACCGAAACAGCAGCTGTAGTTTGGCCAGGATACATTCGGGAGAGGGACGGCGGTGGAATAGAGATTGAATGGCTCAGCTCGGTGAGAGCAGCGGCTTAAGGCAGCCATTAGCCCAAGTGCGCGGAGAAAGAAAAAGGAGGGTGTTGGCACCGAGAAGTGCTATCTTGTCAAGAGCCTTTGTGGTTCCGAGTACCTGCGTAACTTTCCCTGGGCATACTTTTCTTTTTGCTTTCTCGTCTGTTACTCTCCTCCTTGCCTCGCCGTTTATTCTCCTTCCATTTTAGGCCGTCCTGTGAGCTCCCGCTGCCGCGTTTCTCAAAGAAGTCGCCTGGGTCCCAGCATTCTAGAGTGGGTCGTCGTCATCCTTTCTTTCCTGCTTTCGCTGCACTCCCTCCGAGTGCTTCCTCCTTTCTTCTCGACCTTTGAGCAATTAGGGCGACGCAAAGAGCAAGGAAGCCTGGCGTTTCGAGGCGGCTTCTCCTGGCTAATGCGCGTGCGCAAATGGTTACCCGACGTCGAGGATGGCGACCACCGCTCCTCTTCAAACCACGCGTCGCGATGGTGGCGAATACCCTTCCCTAGCTCATGCAGGCCCAGTCAATGAGATTAGATTAGACGTTGAATCCAATGTTGCAGGAACCTTAAAAAAAAAGAAAAGAATCTACTAAGAACTTTAGAAGACTGCGCACGACCCAAAGAGATGTTTGGAAAATGATTTTAGGAAAGAAGCGTAACAAAGCTAACAGGAAAGAGTTGCAGCGAAGTTCTGTTTTCCTTTTCGGGGAGAATTTCGTACTTGCGTCAGTTCGCGCCTGTTCCTTCATTGTTCACTTGTTTAATGCTGATCTGCAGCATTCCTTCGGCATACTTTAACAACTAACCGAGCAACAATTTTTGCTGGCGGTGTTTGTTTGTTAACAAGAAGTTGCCACACGCGCACGAAAGTAGTCTTTAGAGGCGTCAGAAGACGAAGAAATTTCCCATTCTTTTCCTGCCGCGATTTTTTTATCTTCGTCATCGATTATCCTTTTCACTTATAATGGCGAAAACATGCTGAACCCCACGGACGCCGTTGCGTCAACCACTGAGTTTATGTAGTAAGCCATCTTGTGAAAAAGCTACTTACTGTTGTCGCTGCTTAGTTACCCGTCGATAGATTTAAACTGCTACCAAAATGCAAAAAAAAAAAAATAACCCATTACGCGCTCCGTGCATTGATGCCTTTCACATCAGGACAGACAAGTAATGTTCTCTTTGCCACACGTTAGAGCTTGCTTAACCTTCCTTAGACGCAGCTGTTACTATTGCGCTGTTCATTTACCGCGGAAGCATTTCGTATCGTTGACACCCTGCCTGAAGCATATAATCGCCGAGAACCTAGAAACCGAGGTACATTGAAATATAAAAGCATTACACTGACTAAAAATGCCTGACATTCTGGATAACCCAAAGGTTTTAATATATCTGTATGTTTGCTTTTTACGAAAAAAATACAGATACCTAAATAAAGCTGGTTCCTAGACACTTAAGAAAATCGACGCTTCCATGTTCACAGTACGAATGTTTAAGTTAAAGCAACAGAAACATGCAAAAGTAATCGAGTACTCCTGGTATCATTGTTTCGAAACCGTTTAACCATTTGTGCACTTGGACATAGTTTCCCCTTCTTAATGGACAAGACTTCCATTGCATGTTTCTACTTTTTACTCAGGCAAGGTTACTGCAAGTACAAAATTACTGCAGCGTTCCTAGACAGAGATATTGTGGTTAGCTTCACCATTTCGGGTAAAGTTTCCATTGATATAGTCTGCAAGTGTTTCCGCGTTCAATTGTGTGTTGTCACTGAACAAGGCTATAATTATGAACATAGTAAAGACCAAGCAAGCATCATTTCAAGTTCCGTGGCAACACTTTGCGTTTCGATTCGATGGCTTTTCAGGATTTGGATCTGTACCTAGAGTCACCACCATTCTTAAACATACATATCGTTTCCAGAAATCAGATCCTGTGCGGCACGCGCAGCTTATAAAGTTCATGTTTCACGTATGTGATCAAAGAGTTTGGAGTTTGTTAGGGCTTGCCTCCGAAACTGCTTTTACCTTCGTGAAATGCTTTGTTCTCGCAGAATGTTGCGGCTGTTCTTTCATTAGAATTTGGCTCACGATGCCTTCGGGCACAGAGACGGCCGTCGGACGCAGAAATTCCGAAACGCGCTTCTGGGGCCTCTCGGGTGACATAGAATATTCAATTTTTATGCTTGTCGCAGTAATGCGAACTTGCGTACCCTGCGTGAAACGTCCTAGCCTTTCTGCACGAGTGCAAATTGGCAAAAAAGCCGAGGACATCTAAGAAGGTCAAACCCATTGTTACCGCAACAACCCACCTTTACAAAGTGGGACGGCCGTTAGCGGTGGCCGCCAGCTAGCCTGCTCTGGTTTTCGAGGGACGTCTCGATGGCCTCTACCCGAGCCAACTGAAAACGCCCCTCCCGACGATGACAGGGATACGAAGTTTGAGCGCAGGCGCGGGGTGGCACAATAAACGAGCGGCAGCCCGCGGCCTCGGCGCGCAGCAGCGAACTCCTTGTTTGTTTGCAGCTTCGCGTTCGTCCACTCCTCCCATACGCGGGCAACCGGCGGCAGCTTTTCGCCCCGTCACAAAGACGTGAGAAGCACTTGAAAGTGCTACACGGGCCTCGCCGTGCTACTCCCGCGCTGCTTGCACGGAGACCACCTCGCGCTCAGAAGAGGCAAAACGGAGCGAAAGCATAAAGCTTTCCCTCCAGGGTGCGGCAGTCGAAGCGGCGTTGGCGACGCGGGAGTCGTCGGAAAGTGCCTCCCGATAGTCGTCGTCGGCGGCGGGAGCCATTCTGCGCGCCCGGCTTTTGTGCCGACGCGGAATTAATTAAAGTGGCGTCAAGTTTCGCCCCCTTATCTCTCGCGCAGCCCGTCATTAACGCGCGCTCTCTTTCGACACTTTTCACCGCCCCTCCCCGGTCCTATTTTCGTTCTCTCTCTCTACTCGTACGCAGCTATCACCTTGCTCCGAGCGCGGGCTTGTCCGCCGCGCTTTGTCCTCGTTAATTTCCGCTTCCGATGTCATTTTCGGCGACTTCTTTTCTTATTTTCCCTACGCTTGCCGCTTTCCCTACGGTGAAGAACTTGCACGTGTACGTGCAGTAACAAACAGCATCGCAGTCTTCTCTCGTGGCTTGGAGAGCGGCGCGGGCTGACGAAGCGGCGGGATGTGGAACAACTTTAGGCATACTCTGCTGGTATTCTTTTTAACGGGTCCGAGTCGCGCGTAATTACTTTTGTATTGTAAGCTCCTAATTGCTGCTGAACTGCAGATCTGACTCTGAAATTAAATCCGGAGTTAAACTAGAAGGAACACCTTACTTCGAACTTTTATTCCGCGAGAGGAGCTTAATGACTCTCTGGCGCCGCTTCAGCTAAATGTAGTGTTAAGGACAGCTTTTGCTTGAATATGGAATGTACGCAAAACTATCTTTAAGGAAGAAGAACAAAGAGCCCCGTCATATTGCAGTTCTAGCTAGGATGACAGTTCTAGAAAGGAGTCAGCATGACGCAACACCGAGTTTGATTACGAGAGAAATTCGGTCACACTGGTAAAACCATCCTAAAATATCGGCACAGCGGCAGGATTAGGAGACAACGCGGCGTGAGCAGGCTAACTAAAGGGTCAACCGAGCCACTTGACTGCACGGAACGAGTGCAATCGTTTACTTTCAGCAACATGGATATCCTGAAAGGGACCACGCATAATTTGAATCTTAAGTCCAGCAACTGGAAAACCATCTGATGTCGTGCTCTTTATCTCCGAAGAAAGAGAGAGAGTTTGGTCGGGAGATAAAAGGAAAGCCTGCTGACCGCACCATAACTGTATAGCATGCGGCTGTCAACTGACCATAGGTCGGCAGTGCGGCGAAGGAGGAGAAAGAACAGAGATATGACAGACATAGGAAGGGAGAGAGTGCTGATAGCTCTGCTAGCATGGGATGCTCGGTGAAAACACCATTGGAAGCAGGAAACTTCACATTACCTTCATCTTAAGCTATTCCTTCGACACATTGTGAAGGTAAAAACTGAGAACTGAAAAACTGAGTTAGCCAGAGCACGACGGCGCGATAAATATAACACGACGCCGGCGTAACTGAAGGACCGGTTGGACAAACACGGTAAGCTAGTTTCAGGCTCAAAACTGCTGTCGCAGTAGTACTGAGGCCTGTTGTCGGGCGGAAAAAACGGGTGTCGTATTCAGCGTGCGGCTACGTAGATGTAATGTGTGATGCGCTGGCGAGCTCTTCGTTCCTTCCCAAATTGTCGTGAGCTTGCGAGTACCAGTGACGCGTTGTATTTAATTTTCTTTTGCAGCTCCAAAAGGCAGCGCATAAAAAAATACATAAGAACAAAGAAAGTAATTTGCAAAGTCGTTGCTCCCCCGCCCCTCATCCTTACCCGCCTGCTACTTTCCTTTCCACGGTGTGAGAGTGGAATTCTAGCACAGGACAGTGAAATGCGGTCTCTTTGACCGTGGGGCATGGCGGAATGAGCGTAATGAGAGGCACCGCCTCACTAACGCCTATGCCCGCTCGCCCCGCGCTAATTGCTCTCTCCGGAAGCCAGAGGGAAGCGCCATTCAGTGCAAAGTTCTTTTCTTTTCCAGAAGCTTCTGCAAGCGAAGCTTGGGCAGAACATGAAGTACACGATCAGAGGAAAAAAAGAAAGAAAATGTAAGAATACCAAGATATCTAAGGGAAGAAGGCTGCGACCAACGTTTCGTGCGAGATTTGTTAGAAATGTTCCACGGGGCGATGAAAGAGGCTAGCGTGTTGCTATTTGATCATTTTGTGTCGCTCTGCTTCTCCGGTTTCCGTGTTGTTCATAGAGCAAGAAGAAAAAAATGTTCTATTTCGAAGGAGCTATAAAAAAAAATTACAGCCTCAAGTTTCTCCTTCGCTGTCATATTCCTTCTCACTTCGTGCTCGTTTCCCGAGGAAATAAATATAACAAGGAGCCGGACAAGTTGCCGGCATTTTTTTCTTTGACAAAAAAAAAAAGAAATAATTCTCCATCTGAATTTCATGAAGAACGGACGCGACACTAGAAACTGCTTTTACTTCTCATTAGTAGAACTAAAACGTTTCGCAAAATGTTATTGCCGACCAATTAGGCTGTCTTTTTAACTAAAACCATGTTGCAGTTAGTTGTAAAATGCCATACTTGTTTACTATTATGTTTGCATGATGCATTTCATAATCCTGACAATTTCCGAGGTAACGGCTCCTGGCTGTGTTCATTATTAATGTGTGCTTGTATTGCACATATGAAATTAAAACAGACACACATACATATTTAGCTGACACTTCTACATAATTAGTACATCAACGTAAGTAGGTACGTGTGTTATCGCCTCTTTATAATGAGCAACCATTTACGAATTTTATTGCTGTTTCTTTGAAAACTGCGTAGGTTTAAGAAAAGAGAGCATGGCATTTCATGTCGAGATTTGAAACCAACGACAAGTAATTTCTCCTATTAGGTCGAAAAGATTGAAACTTCGCCAATGAAAGCGTATTTTCATCACTTCAAGAATTCAAATGTTGCGTCCTAGGGCAATAAATAGAAGAGTGGTGAATACAAAACATAATACAAGGCAACAAGGTAGAACAAACGCATTGTAACGCCAAATTCACTCCTCACTGTATGGCACCGTACGTAGTATTTTGCGACAACGTTTCTTAGTGGTGGTTATGGTCTTGCTATTGCTTTGTCTTTCTCCTACTACTTGCTAATCCTAAAGATTTCCTATTGTCTTTCGGTAACTGACTTCATGTCCATGATTGGTGCCGTTTAAGACGTTATTTTGTTGAGAAAAGGTTTTCGTTGTCAGGAAAATGAAAAGGTGAAATAAGGGGGAACCTTTTTTTTATTCTTGTATTATGTAAGCGATTGAAGAGCGAGAATAGCTTTCAAACATGTTATGGTGCCAACTAAGACACGAATTTTTCGCACAATAACTTTACGAGTGTCGCGCATCTTTCCGAAAGAAAATTTCGCTAAAGCATAGAAATCCACATAAAAAGTGCATCGGTATTGCTGTTTTGCAAACGTCTTATGAAAAAGATGGGCTACAGAATCTCTGTAAATATAATGCTTCAAACCTTGCTCTGGAAAGGGAGTACCACACAAAATCCAACAAGCTAACGTACGACAACGTTGCGGCTGAGAAAAAAAAAAAAAACTTTTTGCCGAGTTTAATCAATGTGACAGACATGGAGCCTCCTGAAGGAATTTACCAGAAATATCTAAAACAGAAAGCAGTCTAGATGATCACACGTCAGCATTTGAAAGCAAAACTCCTTTGACTGCGGCGAATATATTTATTGAAACTTTTTTGCCATCAATCGAAGATCTCAACAGGATTCTCGGGTTAGTCGGGTGACGTACCACGAAAAAGAAACACGCTTGTAAATTCCGAGTTTCCGCCTTTATTCTACAATTACAAATTAAGCAACATCGCTAACTCATTAGTGCTAATCAAGCGTTCTGGATAAGACACGGTAGAAGGAAGAATGGAAGAAATATTTATTAAACTCAAAACATCTACTCTTGCACAATTTAAATGTGTGTGTGGGGGGGGGGGGAAGAGAGCTCGAAGAGAGTAGGGCTCCTGCAACTCCTCGCAAGCACTGCATCAAACTCAGAAAACTCAAGCTGAGGCTTCCCTTGTTAGTGCACAGGCGTGGCTGAGCATTGAAATACGGAAAGAATAATATAATATAATATAATATAATAATATATAATAATAATATAATATCAATAACATTGATATTATCCATAATTATGCAATATATAAGTCTGGGAAGACGTCGGACAGTAATTATCGTCCCCATAGCATTATTGCCGTGCCTCACTATTATAACGGAGAAGACAGTTCATAGAGGCATGAAGTGCATGAAGCAGCCCTTGCAGAATCAATAAGTATGCCGCAGCCGCAGAGCAGCGCATCAAGGATCGTCGTTTTAAACCAAACCTGAGTACGTATAAATGTATATACATCCTGCGGAGGAACACTTTGGATGCGCTGTGGTGCACGCCACCGCGATTATGCGCAGACGCGCGGAAATTAGCCAGGAGTCAGCTGTGCCCGCTGGCTCGCGACGGATTCTCGTTTTTACCACCGGCCACTAGACAGGCTGAATAAAGGCAGCCGAGGGTAAAGGAACGCGCGTGCACGGTGAGCGCTCTTCACAACCGTTCCTTTAAGCTTGGCGTGCACGCTTTTTTTTTGCTCGACTTCGCTATCTTGTTCCCTGCCGCTCGCTTCTCTGCTCCGCCTTACGAGGGCTTCTCCATTTATTCTTTCCGTATTTCAATGCTCAGCCACGCCTGTGCGCTAACAAGAGAAGCCTCAGCTTGAGTTTTCTGAGTTTGATGCAGTGCGTGCGAGGAGTTGCAGGAGCCCTACTCTCTTCGAGCTCTCTTACCCCCCCCCCCCCTACGCATCCCCCCCCCCTTCTTCACGCGAGCTAGGCGTACTTCGCGTCTTCAATTGCTGTTCCTATCGCAACAAGCGCGCACATTCCGCGTTGTTTGCGGGCGCCATCAACCCAGCATATGTAAAGAAGCGATGGAGCGGCGAAATGCGATAACGCACCCACTGCGTTGGAAGCGCAGCGTCGTCAGTGCCAGCGTTACCTCCGTTGCCACCGGCAAGTCATTATTCGGCCGCTTCGGGCAATACGATGCCCGACGAGGGAACGGGAAGTAAAAAAGAAAGGGCGTAAACAGGCACAGCGATAGGTCGAACTTAAGCGGGCGCCCACACTCGTGCCCCGATACGCTTGCAAATTAGAAATTTTTTACTGCCAGTGGCGCTCCGCATGTGTGGCCTTGCAGTGGCTGCGTCGCATGTTCGAAAATTTTAGATTATGCAAGCCGAGAAGCTATTGTCCTGACCTTTATCTCCTCGCTCACGGTGCAGTTCCGCGAGCTGCACGTTCTGGTCAAGTTTCGCTTAACGATGAAAACGCCGGAAACCCGAGCGGATTACTTTTTTTATTATTACTGTTGTTACAGCATGTCATTCGTTTTCAGATAATTTTTCGAGAACCAATAAATGGATAAACACAAGAAACAGAAAATTGCTAAGCCATTTCGAACTCTAACACCGTTTCCTTGTCAGCACTTTTCCAACGAACTATGCGGCCGCGTGCCGTTATTCCATGATGGGCGAAGTGGCGTTTTCTAACAAGCACAACTTATGTCCTGCCTAACAAGCATTTTGTCACTGGAATATACTTCAGTTTACACTGCCATTGCTGGAAAAACGCTCAACGAGTGGGCCAGTTATAATATAACGGTAGGCGTGTGCTTTTCTATTATTCTGTGATCATCTCAACTCGAGTGTTTATAAACGACCCTGGACAGCCATACCTACGGAGATCTATTGTACACATATCTTTTTTTCTTTAACCTAAATTCCAATTCATAGCTAGAAAAGAAATTTGAAGAGAAATAGCAGAATATGAACACGTGTGGTTCACCAACCAAGTTAAGTGCGCGAAGCTCACCATTGATTCTGCAGTCGCCTCCGGCACTAAACAGACTTCATATTTATACTTTTTGTGCGCAAACAAACAGGGACGAAGAATAGGGGCAACACAAGGAAAGCGCTCGTCCTTGTGTTGCCCCTATTCTTCGTCCCTGTTTGTTTGCGCACAAAAAGTATAAATATGAATATGTTCCAACTAGGCCGACTCGCAGTTATGATAAACAGACTTGTCACTGTTATCCTCAGAAACAGCTTCAACCAAAATATGTTTACTCGTCTTTGTGACTTTCCTTCTGGTGGAATTTTGGCCCAGATGGCCGCAGCAACGGCCACATACATTCACCTTACGGCGTATTCAGCAAAAATATGCAGTAGCGAAAGTGTGTTGCCCAACGCGGAAACCTCGCATTAAATGAATCCTGCAACTGCTTCCTCATCAGATTAACCTCTATGAGCAACTTTCTTAAATGCTGACCAAAAAGCGAGGCAACACAGCCACGTATCGCTGGTTCAGATGTTATTGCCTCGAATACCGGCGCATCGACGGCTGGCTCAAGGCCACACGCCTTCCTTCCCTCTGCACAGGTGCACTCTGCACAGCTTTACACCTGGCTTAATTCAAAAGAAGCGCGAATTTGTTTCTACTAATTGCTCACGGCAAACACCTTGACGCCAAAACTAGCATATCGTCTTGTGGTATTGTACGTTGAACAACTTGCTTCTGGAAAAGTAGGCGATACAATAATAGCTAAGACCTACATTAAGACATTGTGTTGTACCAGACGGTGCATATTAGCTTCACGTACAACAGAAATTAAACGAGGACAATCGAAAAGCACAGGAAAGACACACCACGATCATTCGTGCTTATCGTTTTTGTGCCTTCCGTTGGTGCTTGAGTTGCTGCGGGATTTTTACCTGATACCCACATTTCCAACTTCACCCTAATAAATCACGTACGAGTTTTGTTTCGGGATGAAAATATCACTATGCCTAAGCAAACTACACAGCAGTGGATTTCTGCTCAAAACAAATCACCTTCATCAATTCACACTCTCTCTCTCTCTCTCTCTCTCTCTCTCTCTCTCTCTCTCTCTCTCTCTCTCTCTCTCTCTCTCTCTCTCTCTCTCTCTCGTTTTTGCGCTAGCTATGCCCACGAAATGCGTTGGTCGGGCAGATGCACTGTATATACTATGTGCCGGTGCCCTGATACTCACATGCTCGGAACTGAAATCAGAATAAATGCTGAGCGAGAATCTAATTAATTCGAGAAAGCATACTACGAGTCACAAATTGCAACATTAAAAGTAGTGAGCTTTAACTCACATTTATAGCTGTTTTTTCGTTAGGAGGGTATTGTAGCAAACCAGGATCAATACCACAGAAGAAAACAGTCAGTATTTAACCATCATCCGTCTAAGCGCTGCAACGTGTGCGCGGCCGAGGAAATCTATGATTCCATGAAGATTTACAGAAGACCAACCTATTGTAAAAATCTTTGTAGGGTTACTGTAGGAAAATTTGCCCTTTACCCTTTACAGTGTATAGAAAGAGCAGCCAGACAGAGTATAGAGAAGAGGTGACGTTTTCTGTATGCTATGTGTTCTATCGTCGGGATGAAAATATCACTATGCCTAAGCAAACTACACAGCAGTGGATTTCTGCTCAAAACAAACCACCTTCATCAATTCTCTCTCTCTCTCTCTCTTTATCTATCTCGTTTATTTAGCCCGAGTCCCCTAATATGCTATTGTAAGTTTTAATGACGCCCCCATATATTATCTCAGAAGTCATCCCAAGACGTCTGTCGACGGTAATGCTAATTAATTTGCATTCGAGCATTGCAGCGACACATGACATTTGTAAAGTTACCTTTATTTAAAATCTGTAATGGTCTTTGTGAGACTTAGGTTGCTTAGGCTAAAGGCGACATGCACCGGTGTCGTCCAACTTTGCTATGGCGCTTACTTGCCAATGTGGTCTGTTGACGAGTCAGAGAACTAAGAATGACGACGATGAAACGACCACGACGGCATAAAAACGAATGCTTGGCGATGACTGTATTACGATGATGTAACGATGGCATGACATCGCTATGAAGAAACTGGGCTAACGACGGTTGTACGGCGTGATGGCGATGGTGTGGCAGCAACGGCGTGATGATAGCCGCACGAGGAAGTTAGAATGACGGCAATGGAAAAACCTCGACGTATTCATGACGGTTCTTTGACAACGAGCGCATGACGATGACGAAATGAAGGCGATGGCATGACAACGGTATTAGGACAATGTGATAAACAAGAGTGTATGTGGACAGTGGCGTGACGACGATATTGTGACGCAGCCTGCATGACGACGATGGCGTGACGACGACGGCATTATGAGAGTCGGATGACGAAGCTGGTGTGACGACGGCGAAATAAACATGACGGCATCATGATGGCATTGTGACAAGTAATGCATAACGACTTCATGGCGAAAATTTCATGACAAGAGTCGGATGAAAAAGCAAGAATGCCGACAATGCAACGACGATGGAATCACGACGACGAGCACGTACCTAGTGACCCAACCTATCAGAAAACTTAGGCTACTTGGTCGGCCTAGAAGGCGTGACGAGGACGGCAGTAGATTAGTAAGGCAACTGGGTCAGCGTAAGATAGATAGATAGATAGATAGATAGATAGATAGATAGATAGATAGATAGATAGATAGATAGATAGATAGATAGATAGATAGATAGATAGATAGATAGATAGATAGATAGATAGATAGATAGATAGATAGATAGATAGATAGATAGATAGATAGATAGATAGATAGATAGATAGATAGATAGATAGATAGATAGATAGATAGATACGCGTGAACTAGGCAAATAATGCTAATGTATTAGGTGGAAGCGCTACTTACGTAGGTACAAGAACTGTAATCACTTGAAAATGAAATTTAAAAAAAATATTGATAGCACCCGCAGAGTCTTACGCGTGTGTCCGAATTTCCATTCGCTGATCAGCTGAACCGCATGACCGACTGAGCACCTCTGAAGTCCGTCCTTTCTTGCGAACACTTGAATGGGCTCACACTGAACATCTGGCTTTGTCGCATTAAGACTATCCTTGTGGAGAAGAAAACTTTCTGGGCATAAATATATTGGATCCAACAGATAAATCTCTCGACAGCCTCAATTTAACATTAAATTATGAGGTTTTAAGCGCCAGAACCACGATTAAATTATGAGGCAAGCCCTAGTGCGGGGCTCCGGAATAATTTCGGCTACCTGGCGTTCTTTAACGTGCGCCTAAGTACAAAGGTGTTTTACATTTCCTCCCCATCGAAATACGGCCGCCGTTGCCTGGATTCAATCCCGCGACCTTTTGTTTATATTCCCAACACCGTGCAGCTCCAATTTCTTCAAGATGCATTTAGAATGGAAGTTATAGTAAAAACTGGTAAAATATATTTAATTAATTTGCTTTCCAGCCATGAGCGAAACGAAGGATCAATAGCATCTCAGAGGAATAAATCAGAACGCGTATAATTGTTCGATGATTCAAGGAAAGTACAAAAATCTCGTAAACTTGTACGCACGCTTATGGCTTATACGAAAAAAAAAAAAGAGAAACGTTGCAGAAAGAAGCGGAGATGGTCGCCTGGATAAAAATATTTGACGATGGAGGCAAATCAAATTATCATCGACTTGTTTTGGTGGAATCAAGGCAGTGTGACATCAACGGTGCGATGACAACGCAATGTCGACGGCTGTGCACGTGCGCCTTCTCCTGCCCTCGTTTACTCCACGAAAGTCACACGCTCCTCCGAACATTCGTTTTAACATTAGGCTGATCCCATACACTGCGCGCGTCGGTCAAGGGAAAGCTGTGGGAAGTGGGCTAGAGGAAACGGCTCGTATCAGCAGTAAAGGTGCAACGGACTTCGGCGATAAACTTGCAGCAGACTTCGGCGATGAACGTGCCTCACAAGCATCAGCCCTGACAGCAGAGAAATGGAAGATATTGCCATCACCGACAAACCACCTAGCAATTCAGGCACTGCAAAGCTCTCTGACGACAGCACGCGCAGCTGGTTGGCGTTGGATCACAAACGCGTCCCACAACTATCGTATTAAATTGGTGGAGCAAAAGCACGCACCTTTTGCATGGGAGAAAAAAGTCCTTCCACCGGCCAACAAAACAGAAGGTATAGCCAAAGAAAGCTATTAGCTTTAATCGATGTAGAATAGTTAGCACATGGGATGCGTTTAATACGAGTGGACAGACAGGCACATAAGATCATGGGATAAAGTGTTTTCCACGACGTAGCTTTAAGGGGGCCGAGCTTACCTTGGGAAAACTCTGAATTTTCCTGTTGTTGTTCTGAAAGGCACAGGGCAGAATGTAAGCAGCCCGTGAAGGAAGAGACAAAGGTCTGGAGTAAAAAACATGGAACGCTTTGTGTCATGGAAAAATCACGCAAGGAAAAAGCAGCCGGAGCGCTCACACGTCATTTGTCGGGGTAGCTTGGAGAGCGGTGTCAGAAGCACCTGCAGCACAGCAGGGTGACAACATCGACCGCAACGACTGCGTCGGGGACGAGACACCACACGGAAATGTCTCAGAGGCGACGCTGTTGCCTCGCATAGAACGGATCCCAGATCGTAAAGAGCCCAGCTGGTGTGAAAAGACGTCGTTGTGTAGCCGCCCTCCAAATACCGCTTATATTTTTTCTTTTTTATACGCTGTCCCCAGCACCACGGAAGAGCAGCACCAAAAGTCGTGGGGCTAGGAGTGCGCAGGTACTTGTATGGGGAGACATTTGAACGAACTGGCGACGGCGGGCATTTCAGCGAGGCTTACGTTAAAGTGTCTTGCTACTTACCTTACGTTAGTGCGTATGGTGCTAGACCTCAGCGCTTTCCTTTCCGTTTCGTCACTAAGCCAAGGCTGAAACAAGCATAAGCAATAAAGGGCAACAATAAAATCACACATGTGTCTCTTCCTGGCTTTGCTTCTCCTCAGGGTGAGTACCATTGCCAGTTGCTAATGCGCGTGGGCTGCATCGTGAATTGATGCAAAACACTGGGAATCTACGCACAATGACAACTCCTTCTGATGTAGCTGACGTACAAATTGTAAATACGCAATAGTAAGAGAAAGAGCTCGCAATGAACATTTCTTGAGCAGGTTTCGGACAGCGGAGGACACGTTGTGATGACAGTGTAGGCGAAGGCAAATGTAAGTATTTTGCCGATGAATGTTCCCACGAAATAAAACGCTGCCAAACGCCAGAATTCAGCGGGAAGAAACTTTCATAGGGAGATCAGCGCTGATGAGAACGCTGACACGAAATGGAAGTCGTCCCAATTAATCCAAATGAGAAAAACGAACGCAAGCAAATCAGCTCTAACTGTCGTTGATTAATTAGTGCTTTCAGCAAGTGGCAACCGCATGACCAAGTAGCAAGTGCAAAATGAGCAAATGGGTAAGTTGTAACACTACAACATTTTCTGTAAAGCTGCCAATCGCAACACCAGAGATGTTACTTAAGCAACAGTACATGAGAAATGACAAATGTGACCGTGTATTTTTGTTCGGAAAGAACAAAGAAGCGGAGATGCAAAACAAAACAATAACCCGTACATGGATGCATTAGGAGGAAGTGCTGTGTTCTGAAAGATAAAAATGCATTTCGGGAGATGGCTGCGTTAAACCTGCGCACGAGAGTGGTTTGTGTAGGATATCGCAGGGGGTCTTGCAGGGGAAACGGTAACAAAAAGGAAAAAGGAGAAAGAACAAGTTTCTCCACCGTCGTGGGCGAATGGCGAGCGAAAATGCATAGCAAAATATGTATATCGTAATCTGTAAAACAAAAAAAAAGCACTTCGCTATGTTAACTTAAACCGGTATGATAAAACGAGCAAGAAATGGGTCGTAGAATGTAATTGGACTCGGAAGCAGAGAAGGAATGGACGAAAGAAAATATAGATAGAATTGAAAAAACTGAAGCGTCGGCTGCCGCGATGCGCGCTCTCTTGGCGGACACGACAAAAACCGGAGCGATGCCGTTTGCCGGACGATGCCCGGTGCCTTCAGCGGGCACCTCTTCTCGGCCCGCGCCTTTGGTCTCGCTCGGTGCGGAACCAATGGCGGAAAGCAGAAAGGAAACCGAGGAGCGTTGGGTGATGGCGTCGCGGACAGCTGCCGTGAATTGCCCGGGGGCCACTTTTTTCAGCACCGGCACGTTTCGTCGTCGTCGTCCACCGCGGTCATCTTCCGCAGGCAGCTACCGCACATTCCTTCCGCTGCAGCTGTCTTGCCTCTTATTTCAGTCCCTCGCCTAGGGAACGTCCCTGTGTGTGTGCTTTCGTGGCGGGCTCTCTCTGACGTTCCTCTGCGCGATCGGGCCCAGGGATCGGAGGCAGGCACGTAAATGCGCCGGGACGGCTTTCAGCTTGAAAGGTTATATTTCTGCGAGGGCGAACCGTTTTCTGGGATCTTATTTTTCTCCAGTTGTTTCACTCACGCTTTCTAATATTAAGGCGATAGCCTTGGGTGTCTACGTTTGCGCTGCCCTTGGCAAAACTGTGGCGTAACGAAAAATGACGGACACCGAAAAGAGTACATAACTGTCAAAAATGCCCGGACTGACGTCCCATTTTCGGGGTGGGACCTGCAAAGAAAGCGTATTACTGGCTAGGAAAAGAAAATTTGGTACAGTTCGGTCCTGGTTGGAATCGAGCCCTGGCCTCCGGGGTGCTAGACGAGCACGCTTCCCTGAAACTACGGCTGCTCCACAGTTCTGGCTTAGTAAAAGTGTGCCTAGTGCGTGCCTGATTGCACACGCCACGTCGCAGCCACCTCGCTCACTAGTGCGTGCGTGATTGGGTTGCGCACGTGACCGTGCGGAGGAGGTGGTGCCCCGTCATGAGTGCATAAAGAGCGCGTTGATGACGTTCGGAGGTCTGCAAACAGTACAATGGGTTGGCATTCCCACATGTAAGCAGTGCTAAGTTCCTGCCAAATTTTGAGTTTGGTAATTGCTGTCGCACCAACTGGCGTTGGGTAGGAATGCGGGTGCGAGCGCTCTGCGCATTGACGTCACAATCGGAGCTGCGACGGCGGTTGTCGGCAGCGAGCGATGGAGCAGCGCGCACGCTCTGGCGGCTCGCGAAGACGGCCGCCCAAACACGCAGCTGCGGAACAAGCGCGTGCGGCTGCGCCTTAGCGAGGAGGCCGCCTTAGTGCCGCACCTGTACTTCCCGTTGCGGCTCGTTATGTCTTGTAGGAAGTCTAACCCCGATTGCATAACTTAATGCATTACCAATATGTCTTACAAAGAAGCCTAACCCCGATTGTATAGCTTCGTGTATTACCAAATAAACAGCAGGCTTTCTCCTTCTTGTGTTACAAGTGTTTAACCCCTGTCAAACTTCCTTTTTATGCGTAACCATGCTTTGGCGAGGCCTTTAGCCCTGTCACACGAAAAGTGTAATGCCTTGTACCGGCACAAAAGTGCATAAATACCAAAGTTAAGACATTGAATCCTTATGATGGTGTAAATGTTGATGACTGGCAGCTTTTCAGACATAAGGAGCTATTTAAAACTAAAATTAAATAAATAAAAAGACAATACTTATATAGACACGTAGAGCTCTTAGAATATGCATGCGTAAGCTCATAGTAAGAGTGGCCCAACTTGAATTTTAAGGTGGGTCAACTTGAAATACGGGGTTGGGCCAACTTTAATTTGGTGGTGGGCCAACGAAATTTGGGGGTGGGCCAACTTAATCTGAGTGGGCGCCAATTTGAAATTTGAAGGTTGGCAAACTTGAAAGGTGGGGTGGGCCAACTTGAATTAGGGGGTGGGCTAACTTACACTATGGAGTTTGGTCAATTCGAAATTTTGACGTGGACCAACTAAAATTAAGACGTGAGCCAACTAGAAATTGCGGGATGGGTCAACTTGAAATCTGGGGGTAGGCCAAGTTAAATTTCGGGGCGGAGCAACTTGAAATTGGGGGCGGGTTAACTTACATTTGGGGGTGGGCCAACTTAAATTTGAGGGTCGGCGAGTTGAAATTGGGGGCGGGGTAGCTTAAGTTTGGGGTTCGGCCAATCTAAATCTTGGGATGGGCAAAGTTGAAAGCTGGGGTTGGGCCCACCGAATTTTGGGGGGGTGTGCTAACTTAAGATTTTGAGTTGACCCAATGTCTAACTGAACGCTGCTGAGCGTCCTTCGAGTTATCAACACCTCGCGGGCAAGCGAGCGCGTTGAGAAACATTGGCCGTATTCATAACGTTCCACCAAGGCGCAGTCTGAACGCAGAGGAGACCTTGGGTGGACTAGAAACAGCGTGCATAACACAGGCTTGCGCGAGCGACAGGGAGGGTGACACGGCTTCGCAGTGACGCACTGTCCCCTCACGCAATGCCTCACGCGCAACTGAGGCAGCTGGTGCTCCCTATGTCGACCACTCGGATCCGATGAGGCGCGCTCTTGCCCGGCGTTCTGGCTCAATCGGTACGATTGCACTGAAGGGGCCGGATGCGGCGAGAAAATCTGGGAGCTGTCCGCGAAAGCCTACACATTCTTTGCCACCGGAAAGATCACGGGTAGACGCGCATAAGCTAGGGAAATCAAGTAAGCGAAACCAAGCGAAGTCGAAGTCACGGTTGAACCAAACAATGCTTACGCAGTAGCATACAATTCTGGGAATTTCCGTAGTTCTTCTAATTTGTTTTACTATAACCACATTGCGGAAAAGATTATGCGTGAAAAAAAAGAACACTCGGCTCTATTTTTTTAGTATATTCATTCGGCGCCTAGCTTCATCTGTGTCTTCAGATACACTGCCATGTGAGTACAACGGAGCATCCGTGCGCGCTAAATTATATTGGATGAGGCTTTACGACCCACCGCTAGCCTGCGAGGCGTGTGGTGACGACGATGACGCGACAGGACTTCGCGCTTCGAAGTGTGCTCTGTGACGAATGCCCGCTTCGTGAGGATGAAACACAGTTCATGCGGAGACATTGCGAAATCTAGTTTCACGCCAAGTGAATAAATTAAGATAACGATGATATAGAAAAATGTCGTCTCACTTCAAGGCATGTCTTGTCACCCTAGCATATTCCGGGGTCGATAAAAGTTACGAAAGAGAGTCAGGGATACGCTGGCCACTTACCGATCTGTCATATCATCCGAAACGTTCGTGTACAAGGTTCTGGGCGCTCATTAAAGGACCCATTCAACTCCACGTAGGCAAAATTAACAAGTAAAGCCACACTACGGCATCGAACTAGGCAGTTTTGGGACGTCAAACCATTTTATTTGTCGTTATGTAAATCGTGGCATGTGACCGTTAAAGAAAGCGTGGCTCGTCCACTGTGCCACGAAAAAGTGAGATGCTCAGAACTGCAACGACTACGGAGATGTTGCTTCAAGTCGCGCGAAATGAAGACCTCCGCGATAAAGATAGATGCAATATGGGGGCCGAAGGGTATGGATTCGCTATACGCGCAATGTGCTGCCAACGGGAAAGAAGAAATAATAAAATAACATTAGTTCCAACTTTCTCGTTTGTGAAATGAAAGTATAGGCCAGGTCAGGACACTGTCCAAACTGAAGGAGCCATTTGCTTGATGAGCCTCATTTCACCCAGGAACTGCGCGGAGGGGATTCGGAAGAATGGTCGAAGATGGATTTGTCCATCTGGAACTTGCTTAATGAACGTGAGTCTGAGCAGAGTTCGGCAGTGAGCCATTTTCAGTTTAGGACAGTGATTAATGTTCCGATAGAGATCCATACAGGGGCAGCGCCTTGTATGCATACATATGTTAGTACGCTCTGTGGAACATCGATGTTCTGAAGGAAAGTTTCCGCAATGCAGCTTGACCGTGTTGCTGATGTGTCGCCCAGATGAAACCAACTTGTGCATATTTTAGTGACTCCCGTATTGTTTACTGGAAGATTATGCGCAGAGGTCCTTTGAACGTATTCGTGCCGAAGAAAGTAAACTGAAACCTAAAGTCATTAGCAACGATTAAAAGAGCTGCGAGCCAGAACGCAAACAGGGAAATTGAGTTGGAAAGCATTTTTAGCGCCAGCGAAAGAGGGCAGAAGGGAGACGACACCACAGTGCGTCTGCCTTCTGTTCTCTTTCGTTGGCGCTAAATATGCTTTTCGAGTCAGTTTACGAACACGCCAAACAAATGGCAATGCTGTAAACTGAGCCTACGTTTTTTTCTCAGTCGGTTGTGTTGGCTTGCGCCGTCAGTCCATTGTGAAATCCGATACCAACTCGTGAAGCTGGCGATTTCGCTCGCTGATGCAAACAGTAGAAACCTTTCGTGCCAATAATACACCGTCACCGTTGATAGCAGCGCCAAACAGTGAGAGCGCGAGATAGGCATTTTGATTATCTTTGGGGTACCGATCGATATAGTCCGTAGAAGAAGAGCTCTATCAGGTGAGAAACCTCGCTCTCCCCTCCACGCCAGCGTATTCAAGTCATAGAGGAGTGCACTGAGGCGCCATCTGCTGTGCGAAATTGCAAATATCGCTGCTGAAAAAATTGCAAATATCGCTAAAAAGTGCGCCTGGCTCACGCGCACAATAGCGTACGGAAAGAAACCAAAAGCTCCTACTTTCCTGCCGGCTTCTCAACACAAACGCTTGGGTTACATTGCGTGACACATATGTAGCACAAAAAAAAAACAAGACAACGGAAACACCAAACACGATGCTGAAGGGACGGGTGATGATGCAAATATGTCAAACTACTCAAATAAGTTAGCCCAATACTGCATTTAATGAGTACAGAGCAGCCAGACATGAACCTGCGAGGCTGGAGAAGCTGTACTGCTGCAGGCAAAATATGGACAGCAACTTCAGGTAAAGTGAAGTTGTCAGAAAAAAATGACGTAACAAATTCACGTGCATCGGAACCTTGATCTTCTGCCTTTGTTAGAAGTGCCCTCGCGTAAACTTGCTAGCCTTCTTAGGGAAGAGAAAAGTTATTATGTCTACATAATGGTGTATTTCAAAAACCGATATGGTACTCGTATATTCGTCTTCGCAAATGTCACAGTTGTCGAGTCAGATGCAAAATGCGCGTTGTCTGGTGGGAGAAGGTGCTCATTTAGTTTTAGCCGTCGCCAAGATTCGTCTGCCTTCGTGCGTGGAGCACCGTGAATTTTCTCCGTAACGTTTCCCGCACTGCCGTCTTTTTTTTGGAGGCTTGAGCTACTACTGACAATGTTTTCATGAGAGCTCAGCTAGCCAGCGTTCAGGGATGTTGTTGGAAGTAAGGAATGCCAGTTAAAGCGCGCCCTCGCTACAGAAGAGCGACAGCACTGAGATAGTGCCATCGCACTACCGCAAGTTAGGGAGCTACTACGATTAACCAGCCCATCACGAAGAGCAGTTATTAAGCGAAGTATCGGGCACAGATGCGGTCATTTCAGATTTCGGACTTTTAGGTACCTGTTAATGCGCGTCGCATGGCAGAGTGCAGTAGAGGAGAGAGAAAAATAACTGGGTTCTTATAAATGTAGAGGACATAACTGAGCACAGCGACGGAACTTCAAAGAAAGAAACGTAAACACACGGTAACAAACACTCGCTAACGAAGTCTATGTTCGAAAGGAAGCGATATACACGCATGTGCTGTGGATCAGGGTACTTCAAGAGGAGCGCTTTCTGCGCAGATACTGAAACCGGCGAACACATGAGATACATGATGCTTTTTCCATGCAGTGCAAGGGATGTCAAGCACGGCTTACAAGGAGGTTCGATATCCCCTGCGATTCATCGATTATCCTTAAGATTTTACTGATTTGACACATGCGCCGTTAGGAGAACCTGAGTCCTCATTACCTCCCCCTTCCAATGTACCTGTGAACAGCGAACATATTAATAATTCTTTGTAAATGTTTACATTAATACGCTCTGGAGAGCCCTGGTTGTTATTTCTGGTACGTATTCGCTGATATTGAGCGAAAGTAATTTTCTCTTTACCATCGAGAAATTCCGCCGGCATCGTAAGAACTAGCCAGCGAGCAAGATGGGACAACTAACTAGAGAGCAGACATGCTTTGATTCAGATCACTCCTGTGAGTGGTACTGAAAACTCTCATAACGTCCATGTTACGAGATGCCAGAGCGTAGAAACTTTGATTTAAAAAATGCTTCTGCATGCCCAAAAGTTGCATCGAGGACACGCTGTGGCTACGTGGAGTGTTCACAAGCTTGTAAGTTTGCTTTTTATACCTGCCACTGCTTCTTCACACACTCCCAGTGACACCTGCAGCTTATGTTCGGAAGGGATTTCTCCCAGTGTAAAGGAGAGGTGGTGCAGCTGTCGCCTATCACCAATAGCGGCACTGCCTAGTCACCATCGCGTGCGATGACGCTTCTTTCAAGGGAAACCTTATATTTTCTGTTGACAAAGGACCCCCACGCGTGCCTATGCATCTGAGCAATGCCTATCCGGAGATGGTTCCTGTAAGCTCTACAAGCAAATATATCTTTTTATTAAACAAATAAAAGGGTCTACGAGGGTCGTTCAAGCACGTGGCGCCTCGTACAACTGCTGTTTCTACTCTACTTGGGTAAATAGTCATGAGAAATTTATTTTTAATGATAATTTTGAGATTTCGCTCCAAAGCAAAGCTAGATGTCGCAAATACGTAAATTGCAGTATATAGAGACGTCTCGATCGAGTCGTTCTTATCAAGTGCTTCGTTACTTCCTATACGCCATTCTCCTATGGCTTAATAATGGTAATTTTTTCCAAGTTGGGTGATTAAATAAACTCTTTTTAATGAAGGTTAAAATTTACTCACAATAAACAATATGTTGTTTTTTTTAAGCTACCCTTGAACAAAACAGTAGTTTGACAGCCTCCTATCTTAAGAATGTGACTTCAGAGAAGAAAGTTTTTTGTTAAGCGCTTCTTAACGTGAATGCAAAAAGCGCAACTGCTGCTATGTTGAGAGTATAACGTTACTGAAGCATGAGTGAATCAACTTTCATCATGAATGAGCCAGCGTTACCCATTAACTTCATCTAAGTACAGAAAAGGTAAATCCACTTTGCAAATTGATAAACAATATTGCAACGACTTTCTTAACAGCAAAACTCTTTTCTAGAGACACTGGAATCACTCTTTCCGTAACCACACGGTTTTAAATAAAGAAAGCGAAAGCACATAACTAAACCTGACCAGAACGAACTGAGCTCGGGCTGCTGCCAAAGGAGCTGCTCAGGAACACCCAAAGAAAGAGATAAAATTCTCTCCATTCGCTTTCTGCGAGGCACCACAAAGGCCTTTCGTTGAAGCGCACACCTTTTCTCCGATCCATAATGGCTTCCCGAAGGTGCTTTCCCTATCGATGGAGAAACGAAGTTACGTTTAGTTAGGTCAAGTTGATGTGGTTAGAGTACACCCTCACGCCGGGCCCTAAGGCCAAAGTGAACGGCGCCAAAGTGAGGCAGCATCGCAGCAAAAAATCTCGGCCATCGCCGACGACGAAGAAAGAACCAGGATCTCGGGGGCCTTTCAGAAGGAACCAGCGGCGCACGCCCTTCGTATAAAGGAGCGCGCGGTAGAACACCCAAGCAAATGGGCACAGAGCGCCATTCCACCAGCGCCGCTGCTGCCACGACCAGCACGAATACTCGCGAATGTTCCCTCTCCTCCTGCTCGTAGCCGTTCTTTGTCGTCGTCTTCACTTTTCCTCAAGTTCCCTTCCTTCCTTCTTTCTTTCTTCCTTCCTTCTATTTCTTCTTTAGTTAATTTTTTTTTTTATTTTGCAGGGCGCATTCCTTACCTCCAGCCGCTTGCCTGACTGCGGCCGGGAGGCTGTCCAAAGCACGCGCTTGCGCACATGCACAGTGGGCACCCTTTTTCGTCGGGGCGTGAGCATTCACTGAGCTCTGCTTCCTCTGTCCTCATTTTTCTCCCTTCCTTTAAAGTCGAGATAGCGGACAAAACGGGAAGAACGGTGCCTTTCACCTCCGCCGCACCGTGAAACCGTGACGGAAACGGGCTTTCTGACTTTCTTTGTCGTGAGTTCTCTTCCCATCGAAGAAATAAAAGGTTAGAAGAACCAATGTGAATACACTCCTTCTTGCTTCTTCATCACGCATTTCCCCTTTCACCTCCCTTTCTCTTTCAAGCTTTCCAAAGTGCTACTTTGTTCCCACATGGTAGCAGCGTCAACGTTAATTTTGCTGTTAAGACATATATTACCAGCTCAATGTTCTTGGAAAAGCTCCTTTTCTTTCATAAAGGCAGGGCTTCAAAGCAGTCGTACTTTTAATTTGTAAAAAGTTTTGATAAAGTACGCTGCACAGCACTGTGTTTATATGTACATGCCATCGCACACGTTGGAACCAACGAAAACAATCAAGATAAACGTAAGCGTGTTGGTTCTCTATAGGTGAATATCACCATTCGGCCACGCCACTTACTGATGTTGGTTGAACGGATATCGAAGAAATTTATACGTGCTTAAAACTGGCCCGAAATAAAGCATCAAAGTCCGCTACGATGGGTGATCTCTTCACCTTGCGCCACCTATCTTTCGTCTTCTTATTCTTCTCCTTTCGTTCATCGTGTTTCTGTCTGCTGCACTGAACACGTCGCCTCCTGTGGTGGCGTCGGATACACCTGTCAAACCCGCGTCGTCTCACACTTTTCTTCCTCCCGGATTCCATCCGCTCTCGCCTCCGTATGCTGCACTTCAAAATCGCATTCCGTTGTTCCGCATGCTCGGCTTTTCCCAACTGCCATCCACACATGTCTGAAAGGAGAAGTACAACACGAACGAAAAAAAAGCCACAACGCCAGGGGGCGAGGTTGCTCGTAGGGGCAAAAAGGAAAAAAACGACATCCCCAGCTGTCAGCGGGGCAGGGATCACGCGCGTACGTTTGTGCAGTTTTCTTCTGTTTAAACACCGCGCAGGATCCCCGTCGAACTATCGGGACAGATGCTGGAGCATTGCTCTGTAGCTTGAAGGAACGTGATGTTGGGCGCCCTCGTCGCTGTACTTTTGATTTATATCCGCAGTTCTTCTTTTTCATATTCTACGGATTTTAAAGAGGTAAATAGTCTTGTGTCGCTTCAATGATGATGTTTAACCCTTTGAAATGCATATTACTTATGCAAACAAAAATTATGAACGAGCACTGATCCTGCTTTCCTAGGTCAAGATGAGAGCGTGAACTCAAAGCCTAAATGAGGTTTGTTTCGAAATACTGCATAATAACTAGTTCGCATTCAACTGCGTTTCAGAATTCTGAAAACCCCTCTCCGCTGCAAAGTGAACTAATTTTCCTGCAGAGATTTCGTTAACAACCTTGTCCAATAATTTACCATAACTTAAAATAAGTTCGTAGAGTGACTCCATGAATATTTATCCGACGCTTTCCAGCATTTGCAGAGAAAATGCAACATCGATGTCAGCCCGTCACGTAAGTCCCCTGATAATCGTAGTTAATGCTCCTGTCACATACGCCCATGGTCATGTGTACCCGTAATGCCCTGCTGCAGAATTATTTCCGTTTATCGGGCACTATAGCGAACACAAAAAGAATTGAAACCTACAATGCCACAAGTAAAACAAATGAATTTTTGTTTTCTATTCGCAGCCTAAGCATGAAGGCTGAAATCGAATGGATTAGCCTACGTGCACGTCTTCGGCCAATACAATACATTAAACCATTCTATGTTGCGCGGCCGTACTAGAATAATTTAAACACTTCGTTTTTATCGCCATACGCGGTATCCAAACATTTGTTTGCGCGTGCATATGCATTTCGTGTGCTCTTGCCATAGGACGTCGTGGCAGGTAATTGAAACGCGCATGTACCACTATCATTCGATTTTCTCGCAGAATCCACTTGGCGTAGTATTATCCCATTGTTTGGCGTGAGCATGCTTTGGAATGTTTGTTCCTTCCTTAAAACAGATCTTCCTCTATAATTTGGACAAACCCCGTTCTCAGAATTGGGTCTGCGCGCGTACGTGTTCGGATAATATTTCACCCTATTGTGCTACTCACGCCCGTACCCGTGCTGACGCTCTGTTATTATTATGGAAACCTTACGCCCGCACCATGGCCACCCGAGCCGTTTCCGTTTTAGGAGACTGATTGGATCCAGCCCATATCTTCAGGATTGCCGAGTGGGAGTCCTAGGCATAAAATGTTATGCATTTGAAAGGCCTAGTCTGTTATCATTAGTCGCACAGGCGTATATACGCAGAAAAACAAGCACAAAACACCATTTATTTTCGGAAGCCGTCTGGGAAAGCAGAATATGTCTCAAATAAAGAATGGACATATAATATACTCAGACTTCGTACAATCGTGACATGCGGCTAATTAACTCGCCAGTAAACGTCTCCCCCCCACTGTTTATAGAGCACGTGCACTATCCCTCAACGTAATGGTTAAGTTATCTACGTGCGTATAGATCCAGTACGTAGAAGACTGTGAAAGTTCTTGATGAAGAGCCAGTCCTTATCGAACAGTGCGTCGTGCCCACCCGAGCCAGAGTAATGAAGCACCGCTAGTTTGGGCTGATAATATACTGTTTTATCGCGACCAGCCTTACGCATCAGCTAGGAATAAAAATGCGCTGCGCTGCCGTAGTGCATGTTTTCCCCACCAAAGATACACATGCGTACAACTTCCCCATTCACAAAGTTCTATTGGGCGGCTAGGTGAGTTTCAGTAGGGCTGCAGCTCAGCGCTAAACCCCACTAATGAGGAGATACAAGCCGTAGGCGCGCATTGTCCATGCAAGATGCGTTCCCGTGGACATCAGGGGGGGGGGGGGGGAGGCGGTATTCTGTAAGAGTCCACCTAGTGGACTTTCTATTTCGGCCACTGCTGATTGGATGCAGCTGTACGAGCGAGGGGGAGACGAGCGGCCGTATAGCCAATCAGCAGCTGCAGAAATGGACAGTCCACTAGGTGGACTCCTACAGGATACCTCCCCAGGAGTGCGCTCCGCACCGTCGTAAGGCGCGTCTCTCTGAAGAACGGAAACTTTGTACTGCACTTCCCTAATGCTAGTGCCGCGATGGCGCACTGCGGGCAATTAAAAAGAACGCGAACGCGTAACTTTGCCCTAGCGTGAGTACCTATGCCAGCGAAAAAAATACCACCTTTCAAAGGTGGCCACCATCATACTGGTAGTATACTGTTTTCGGGACTCAACCATTACGAATAGCTTCAAAAATATTGACGCATTTCCATGGAACATTCAATGCATTGCTATTGACGTTCTTTATCGCGATGTCCGAGAAACAAATTAGGTGCGCCCTGGACACGTTACCGGTTTCAATTTTCCGTGTTTTTCGTCAACGTATGAACTCTTGCATCCGTAGAAAAGACACGAATAGAAGCAACTCGAAGGAAAGCTGCAATCGAAGCACTTTTAGAGAAAGAAATAAGAAGCGCATTTACAAACATAATCACGCAACTGCAGATAAGCACCCGCCCTAGTAAGGTTATTAGAAATGAACGAAACAATGAAAGAAACGAAGGAAAATAGAGCATAAAGAAACAGGTACACATAACTTATCGAAAGTCAGTGGGCGCGACGGGACGGTTTGAATATGCTTTTTCCTGCTTTCCTCACCCACACAGTGGGCCTTGGGCAAAACGCGACGAAAATTTGTGTGAAAACAGAAAACAAAAAAATCATGGTGAAATTTCACTCGAGTTATCTAAGAAGCATATCTAAGTCAGCGTTGTGTCACTTCCTCATGTTGACGCGTACGACCCAACGTATGTTGTTTGCCGCAATTGACGAAGCATTAGGCGTTTGATTAAATGTAAGCTTTACTGACCATGTAATAAGTTTTGGCACTTCATCTGGCCAGTACAAACCCTCATCAACACTTATCAGTTGTTATGAGCTTGATCTCACTCGATACTACCCTGACCGACCCTTATCAACATTTATCGGTCGTTATCGACCTTATCGGACTCGATCCATCTCTTTTCCATTATCGACGCTTATCAGTCATGATCAATTTTGTCGGAACCGCTCTGACCCTTATCAACTCTTATCTGGCCGTGTTAACATTATCAGACATGATCCGACCCTTGTCAACCTTTATCAGTCATTATCAAGCTTATCGGACTTGTCCGGCCATCATAAGCCCGTATCGCTCTTTAGCACCTAATATATTCGCGTCTAACCATTATCAACCGCGACCAGAGTCTCGTCATTCCTTATTATTCTCATCAGCTCATTGACTGATTATCTGTCTGTACTGCGCGACAACACCGACTACGCGGTCCCCCACATTCAAGTGGTTCAGATATATTCGCCTTCTGCAAGCGTGGGCGTTTATAGCCCAGTGGGTCAGAAGAGACTCGCCTTCAGGGCGTCGTCACGCGTCATCGACGGTTTTCCTGCGTGAGTTGACACAGAAATGCGCACTCATTAAAAAAAAAAAGCTTAACGCCGCAGCTTGCGCGGTGGGTCAGTGTGATCGAAGTCCGCACAACTCTCGCACGTCGGCAGCATGCTTCACGGAGCAGCCGAAGGTGGTCCAGAGGCGGCACGCTGCTGGCATCGACGCGGGCCGAGCGGCGGTGACCGCACGGCCTCTGCTCGCCATGCAGTGCATGCACGCGCGAGTGTGCCGTGACTGGCACGCCGATTCCGCGACGCCAACAGACTCCCCGCCGTGGCGCGTCTGCTCGCGTCGGCTGTTACTCGGCATGCGGGAAGCGTAAACTGTCCTACTCAGCAGTGGCCGGCGTCGCCCATCGCGAACCAACGCAACCGCCCCTTTACGCATCCCTTCCCTTTGCCCCACCCCTCCCTCCTCCCCGCCCCGTCGCATCGTAAACACGTCACCTTCTTTCTTTACCCACTCTCGTGCAACATAACACCAGCAACGTTCTCACTGTGCTTTTGCCGTCCACTCGAAGAGCAAATGATCGGCACGTGCCCATTTCTGTTCTATGCCTTTATGGCAGCGATATTTCTTAGTAGCGGGGGAAACTGGAGGTTAGCTGATGAACGTTTGTATTTGACAGAACAGCGACGAATCAGGCAACAGCTAAGGATAGTCTGTACTTCCCTTAGTTCTCGTCTGATTTAGTGCTGTTTTCATCATCATCATCATTTATTGGACCCTTTACAGGGTATTACATAAGGGGGGGAGTCATCATAGACATACACAAGTAAAGGATGTTACGACAAGAATGAATTGAAATAACACAGGTTAAGTAATGCAGCAAAAACAAAATAGAAGTACAAGCGACTTCATATGCCACAGCACTTGGAATGAAAAGATAAATCCTTCAATTGTAATTTACAAAATGTGAAAGCAACCGCTCTTTAAGGTTTTCAGGATCATGCTCCATGGCAATTGTATCAGGGAGTTCATTCCATTCCAGCACTGCTGTGGGTAAAAAAGATTTATTGAAGGCAGAAGTTGATCCATACAGGCGCTGTAAACTGAGTGAATTGAACAGGCGTCGTGACGAACGTGCTGGTGGTAGAAGAAGTGATTCGCGCAGATGTTGAAAATGCTAGTAGAACTTGTGGAATAAGCATATACGTGCTATCTTGCGTCGATAGGCTTATTGTGGGTAGATTGAGCTGTGACTTAATACTACTGATACTAGTTTTGTAGTCATATATTGAAGATATCGAGCAGCACGGTTCTGGACCAATTCTATTGCATCGATTAGATATGTTGGATGTGGAGACCAAATCGCGGAAGCGTATTCAAGTTTTGTTCGAACAAAAGTTTTGTATGCCAGTTTACGGATGGAAGGGGGTGACAACGATGATGTTCTTCTGATGAAGCCTACTGTTTTAGAGCTGTCGGCGATCAGTTTCGTGATGTGCTCCGACCAGTTTAGATTGTTAGTGATTAGAATACCGAGGTCGCGATACGTTTGTACTTGCGAGATGTTGACTGTGCGTAATGAGTACTGATGGGTGATGTTAGTGCGCTTGCGGGAAATTTGAATAAATTTGCATTTAGAAATGTTAAGCTGCACATACCATTTGGTACACCAGTTATCTATTAAATGCAGGTCGTTCTGAAGAAGGGCACAGTCGTCCGCGAAGAGGCGTATAGATGATGAAGTACCACAAGGGAGGTCATTAATATAGATGAGAAAGAGAAGGGGACCAAGGACTGATCCTTGTGGAACTCCAGAAAATACCTTGCTTGAGGCTGAACAACATCCTCCTATCACCGTGTACTGAAGGCGGTCAGTGAGGAAGCATTTAATCCAGGCTAGAATTTGCGGGTGTAGGCTGAGAGAAGAGAGTTTGCAGATTAGTCGTAGATAGGGAACATGACCGAATGCCTTTGGGAAGTCTAAGAATATTACATCAGTTTGAAACAATGAATCTATGTTTAAATGAAGCTCGTTGGTAAATTCAAAGAGTTGCGCTTCGCAGGAAAGACCGCAGGAAAGTATGATGGTGATAGCGGTTTTATATTGCCTTTTTTTTTTTCTGACGGGAACTGTGACCAATATTTACGCAAAAGAATGAGCTGGGAAAATAAAGAGAACCGCACTCTCTTTAATCTGTTCTGATAGCGTACAGTGGCGGCGCTACGTGCCATATTCGTTCCACAGCAGTCTATCATAGAGAGTGAGAGAGAAAAATTAATTGCGGGGAGGAAAAGCAAGATATTTTCTGAAGCAACTTAGAGGAGCCTAACTCAGCGCCCAGCAGTCTCCTATAATGTTCACAAAGCTTCATTCAAACATTCCTTGCCCCGCCTCGACAGCCTGTTCTCGGTTACACTTGGTGCGGCGCGAAAATCGCGCACGCCTGCAAGACAGCCAGAAAAAGAAACTGACGAGAAATTTCGTTTCATTTCTTTTCCCGTCTTTTCATACCGCACCGTGGCAGCGTCTGTCAGTAAAGGCCGGGACTTAATTGAATCCGCACGTGCCAATTACGATCGGGCCGTTTTGGAAGCACACTTGACGGCAGCGACGCTTCTCTTTGCGACTCCCCCCCCCCCCTTTTTTTTTTCTTTAGAAGGTGGAAGCGCGGATTGGGGAAGTTAAAAGGCTGCCTTCAGAGATTCGGGATGTAGATCGCGCTTTCAGCAATCAAGGCACTCTGGGCCCTCATTTCGCGGCCCTCGACGGCGCTGCCATCGCGCACCGGTTGCCCTGGCAGCGATAACACGTACGCCTGCGCGCGCGCCACCTAAGCGCTTTTATTTCGAACAATAGGAGCCACTCGCGTCGAAGAACGGCGCTGCTGCATCTATTAATCTAAAGCAATACGTTGTTAATCTCTTCGCCAGCACAAAGGAGCTTGAGAGGCGTCGGTTGTTTCCGTGTCGCCCCTTTCGGTGTTGCGTGCACCGCCGTAAACATTGGTCCTTCGCAGAGGGCTCGTTTCGAGGAGTTCTTTGCTGCGCGTTCTATTCTTCCGCGCATTGCGATAAATTCTGTAGTCGCTCGGCAGAAGAGCACTTCAATTATTGCGTGTTTTTGAAGTCGAAGATGCTCGGACCGTGGCCACATCCGTCATTGGCATGAAAAGCGATTCGTGCGCTATAGTACGATAGTTGAAGGGCACCGGCTGAAGATAGCGTTGATAGTTTCCCTGTGTATCGTGTCCCTTCCACACGCACTGAGTGCTTACTCTCTCCCCTTTTTCCTCTTTCTATTTTCCTTTCCCCCACTTCTAGTGTAGGGTAGCAAACCGGGTGCTCTTCTGGTTGACGTCCTTGTCTTTCCTATCCTTGCTTTCTCTCAATCTTGAAGGCGACAGCTTTCTTGAGCTACTTCACCCACTATACGGATGGACGTCGGCCGATCTCGCACCATACAAAATCGGGATGAGAATAAAGAGAGGAGAGGGAAAGCGCAGGTGCGGAGGACGAAGTCGTGGTATCACTCGGCATTCGGGTTGGCAAGGAGATCACCGCATCGCGTGTCTACTGATGCGCCCGTGATGCTTCGTGACTTGCGGATGGCACGCGGTTGCGGTGCAGGTTCCTCGTGAAAGCTGTCACTGACTCTGGCAAATACATTCGATGGTTATTAGGTATATGTGGGTATTATTTCCACAATTTGGAACAGAGCGGGGCACCCGTCTTGCAGCACGCGGAGAAACCAGTATTTCCTAAAGTTGCACGACAAGTAAGACCTTCGAATTGAATACTAGTATTTTTAGGAATACTAGCTTCGAATGCCAAATAATAATAATAATAATAATAATAATAATAATAATAATAATAATAATAATAATAATAATAATAATAATAATAATAATAATAATAATAATAATAATAATAATAATAATAATAATAATAATAATAATAATAAATGCTGTTTTGTTCTTGATGTACGAAAACAATAATCAGGAACAGGAAAGATGGAAGGAATCTGTTTTTGTTTATTTCTCTTCTTTTTCATATCACGCACGCACAAGTTTGTAGAAAGGGGCAGCTTGCAATTTAGAAAGCTTGCGAAAGTTCCAGGTTGGGTTGCGGCGTGCACATGAGGCGGCCGGTGCACTCTGCGCGTCGACGCTTCTTCACGTGACCGGTGGGTCCTAATAACCGTAACAGGCTCGTATAGCCGGCCATTAACCAATAAGCAATCATATCAGATACCCTATATTTCCAAATTCGAAAACGAACTGTTCGAAATTCGAATATTCGCATACCACTCATTTACTTTATGGGTCCCGTCGACTTTCTTGTTTTCTTTTTATCGCTAATTTTCGGTTAGTGTCTCGCTTGGCGGTCGGCTGCTCCCGGATACTCGCCGGGGTAGCCCAGTGGCTACGGCGTTGTGCTACCGAGATCGAAGTCGCCGGTCCGATGCTCGCCGCTGCGGCCAGATTTGGATCGGGGAAAATTTCAAGAGCGCCAATGTACAGTGCGTTGGGCGCCTGGTGAAGGAACGCCAGCTGGTCAGCACTAATGCGGAGCCACCCCCCCCCCCCCCCTCCAGCAGCGTGCCTCATAATCAGATGTAAATCCGGCACGTCCAATCGCAGAATGTTAATTATTTCCTTGAAACATTAATGCACTTCTTTTTCTTTGCGGTTCCATTGACAACGCATCCACAGATAACGCGCGATTGAGGAGAAGCAAAATGTAAATTCATCCCACGCGTTCCCATTTGGTTCGCTATCAAAGGGATTGTGCAATCCCTGCGCTGCCGCCATAATGCCATTATTATATTTGAGCAACACGTCAAGATAGGAAAGCCGAACGACTGAAGGAGACGCAGCATTCCCGCAGCATACAAGCACCTATTACGAATACCATACACACATAAAATATGTATAGAGGATAAAAAAGAACAAGCATTCAGAAACGGATATGTGCGATGAAATAAAGATAGGGCTTCCGCAACATTTTCTTAGCATTGTCGATCTCGCAGCGAACAGACCACATTCAAGCCTATACGCATATGCCTTTAGCTGCCTCTTCTTGTCGCAGTTCTTCTTTAATGATTTGTCTCACACGTCCACTGAGGGAAGTGCGACCTAATTTTCGACCTTACATATATGAGCGTGAACTTTTTGTAGCAATTCAGTAGTAGTGTTGGCGATGATGTTGTTATATTTAAATTTCATAGATGTGACTACACCATTGCTCGTTGTCTCCTCCTAATATTTTGTCGTTCGATACTTTGGTCCTATGTATTAACATTTAACAGTTAACCTAGCCTCTGCTTATACACTGTAGTAATGAATTCCAAGACGGCGGAGAGCACATTTCTGGGAGGTGGGTCAGTTGCTCTGAAAAGCTGGAGGTCATGCTCGTTGCGGAAATGCCTAAAAACAAAGCTCATAGCTGTTGCTCAGTTACAACTATTAACAGCAAGACTACTGAACTGGCTTCCTTCTATACGGACAAGGTTTTGAGTGATCGTGTCTTCGTCGTGCAGGGGATGATGTTTCAACGTACGGCAAGCTGTGTAGTCATTATCATCATCATCAAAAGTATCACAAGCATTCTCATCATAGTCCTCATGATATTTATCCCAGCGATCACCCAGTTAACAGCCTACTTATCTTTACTACAGGACCAACGCCTGTTCTATCAATTTCTAACTGCTCCTGTCGTCCTTAATCAACTGTCTCTAATATAAATACCAATTGATAAAATTTGGACGAAAGAGTGTGACCTTGTCTACTCGACATGTAGAGAAACTCCTTTTAAAGAAGAAACTAAAAAGCACACATGCAAAGGCGTAAAACCAGCAGCTCTCTATCATCCCCTTTTCAACTTAAAAGAAAAGTAACAGAAATAATCTTCACGAGTCTCAAGCGCACATGGCGTTGTGTGCCTAGTTATGACAACAGAGGTAAACGAGATCCTTCAATATTCAGTCTGCCTTGTGAAACACGTTTCTTTTTTTTTTCGTCTTTTTAAGTACTGAACTGGGTAATTAGTTTATGCACACATGTCCCAGATAATATTACGTGACATACCGGAAAATTTTCTTGAACAAATTTCTCTAATATGCTGGTTCTCGAATATGCAGCGAAAAAAAAAGAATAAAGAAGTAGCATTGAAAACGCGAACAGTGCCGCTCGCCCACGTCTTCATTGCGTAGGTTTACACTCGCTGTTCCGTGCCTCATTCCCCGAATAATAAAACGAATAGCATAGTGTTTGCCAGTGTTCATCAAAAAGAAAACGAATATGAAACCATTTATTATGGAGCGAGATATGTCAGGAGTGATAGGATGATCTTTCAAAGTCGGTTGCCTTTAACAAGATTCTGGCTTTTCGGCCTGCCGTGTTTCTGCAGACAAGGAACGTGCGTATGTCATTGCTTCACAATCTTGTTACGAATCTAGCAATCAAGTTTTATATATCTGTCATAGGCGGGGAATTCCGCTCAAATATAATAATTGAAGTGAAAAAAAAAGAACTTATTTACGATGAGATCAGTGGGACTTTGTTTTTCGGCTGGCTTCCCTCGCGGCATCTTCGACGAGTCTTCTTCGGAAATTGACCAGTTTTCACGGCTTCGAAGCTTGTCGAGCAGACATGATTATATGGTAGTGAAAAAAAAAGGTTAAAAAAGAAGGAACATGATCAGCGTTTGCCGCGTGAGAGCTACTGAGCTGCTGGAGTGCGAAAAGCAGCATAACATTGGCCATGCCTAAATTGACGAGAGAGCGAGAGCTCACCTGCTGCTTACAAGAAAAAAAAGAAAAACATATTTCGTGTTATACACACACTTACTTCCGGGTCCCACGTTGTGTAAACATGTTCCCTATCAGAAGAAGCCCTCTTTTAGCTCACGCGGAAAAGCAAATGAGCAACGAGAAAGGTAGGCCTACATAACTTCACAAAGACTAAGCTATGTGTTTTTTCCCAGCGGGAAACTTTTTAGAGCGCCGCCGGCATGAGCCTGTTTTCCTGCATCTTCCTGTCACCGATACCGGCACACTTTGGAGCAGCCAACTGCGCACTTCATCTTTCAGAGCCGGCCGAGAAAATGCGCATGTACGCCGTGCGTTTGACGTACTTTGTTTGGCCTCACTTACATAGTCTGCTTCGTTGATCTATTTTTCTGGAGGGCCTTTTTATCGTCTGCCATCGCCTTTACAAAAGCAACGAGGGCGTATGTTTTGCCCGAATGTACTGTGTTCAGGTTTGAAAAAGCAAGGAGTTCTCGTGACGTAAAAGAAACTTTTCGTTTTCGATCCAGCGAGAAACGAAAATAAGAGTCCGCAAAATGCAGTTTCTGTCGCGCAAAGTTTTTCAGTGTTCATTTGTGCTTTCTTTGGGCCTATAGAGTTATAGCTCCCACTAGCAGTGGGAACGTATGTTTACAGCGTCTAAAATGAGAATAAGCCATGTATTCTCTGTTTGTTTATATTCTTTACTTACGGCTGTCAATGTGCGTACTGTTGAAACTTTTCCTTTCAAAACTGTGCGTACTGGTGAAAACGTGGCTCGTAAACGGAGATTGGGGAGCTGTTTCGAACATGTGTGAGCTACATTTTGTTGGAACACTTGAATTTGTGACATTTTTTTAAACTTGTCTTCAACATTCACCCAAAAAAACATCTAATTCAAATCTCGTGCGTTCAATTTTGCTGCTAGATGTGAATTTTCAATATTGCAGAGACGATGGCGGCTATTATACAAACCGTGCTCTGTGTTTCGAGCACTCGTGTAAAAACAAATGACCTCTTCCCTACAGGTCGACTTCTCAACAGTCCTAATACACTATGTCATTAGGATATATAAGCAGGCTCCTTGCAAGTCATAATAAGGCGTTTTGCCCTCTAACGACTCATGCTTCACCGCAGGCTAGAAGATTGGCGTAAACACAAATCATATTTCCTTTAAAAGCCACACCATTCCAATCCAACTGCAATGCTCATTAGCACCTGTACAACTTAGCGAGTAGCATGAGCATGATTACAGTGTTACAGTCAGAGTCACGCTAGAGTTAGTTAGCGACATGCATAGCTGCGGCTCTTATTCGGGCAATGCGCTTTCTTTTTTTTTGTCAAAATGCATGGCGTATACATAATGACCATGTAGCTTCCAGTGACTACCCTTTGCTCTAACAGTTTTCTCAATCAGGTCGCTTTAAATGTATTCGCTGTCTTAGAAATGGCGAGGCGATGTGCAATACACACGGGTACAGCAACCTTCTATGAGTTCCCATATGATGCGAAGAAATTGTTTTTCTCTAGTAGAGCTAGCACTGAAGCACGACACATTGACAAAGTGTGCCGCCCTGTGTGATCTCCGCGGTTCATCGGCTGGAACATCAGCCTGTTCGTTAAAATATAAAATAATATGGCTCCAACTCTGAACCAACGAGACTTGAGGTAAGATGCGAAATTCTTAACGCATATTTACGTACTCCTATGTTGTATACGCTTAATTGGCTGCTTCGTTTCATGCGTGCGATGTTGGTGTATGTTATACTTCTGTTTGTAACCATAACATTTACCTGCCCTGGACTCGCAACTGCGCAGGAGGAAGGACCTTTGTAAGGCTGCAGTGCCCATCTATTCTTCCAACCCCCTTGTAATTTTCGTGATGTAAGAAAGAACATTAATTAGTTCACTAATTCATTGATTCATATTCATACATTAAGCGATTAACATGCGGCTCGACACCGCAAGGTGTGCTGGCCAGGCAGCACCCTGGTAATATTGCGAGGGGAATTTGAATTCTCCGGCAAACTGTTGGAGCCTTCGGACATACCAGGGCAGGTTGCGAGACTTCAAAAGTGAAAAAAATAATCATAAGTGAAACGTACATTTGAAGACTGCGGGAGCGATCAACTTCAGTTGTGCGCACACAATGAACCGACCAGATATGAAAATGCGCTGTTTACTGCGATTTCAGTCGGGAGTGAGGACTGTGATTTTTATCTTCGAATACCACCTATACATAACGATGGCGAACGCAACTAAGCATATTATTTTTGTTGTACCGAGACGACAGCGGAATACGACATTTAGTATAGAGCAACCATGTACTTCCTGCAAGAGCAGTGAGCACTTTAGGCACGTTTTCACCTTCGGGACAACAGTAAGAGAAAATGGTCTCACAAACTCATTTCTTCCTTCTGGAGAGTTTCCAGCTGGTGGTCGTTACGCTGCTGGATACTGTAAAACACGGATCGGATGACTGATAATCATGCGTGATTTTAATCAAGATGTAAACTACAGCTCAAATCGCCAGGTCGTAAAGACCAGCCTGCGAACCTTGTGTATCCCTTGTGTGCAGCACTATAACGTGTTATAAGTTAAAACAGCTGAGAGAACGATATTCATGTCAACAATACTGGCAACAGTTGCCTCCTGTTTATAAGCGAAACGCTTAGCACGCGATTTGTAGGTCGTTTTGAAACGCATTGTCAAGGTCTTCTGCCGCAAGCCACATACTGGCGGCAACGTCCACATAAAGGAAATCAGGCCTGAACAACGGCACACGGGCAGCAGTCTCCTCTGAAACATTGTGCACATACCTATAAATATAGGTAATGAAATTTAATACTAAACGTAAACAATTGGATGCCGCAATATCATGGGCGTGGGAGCTGTTCCGGCAAGCAAAACTGATCGATTCACGGATTGCGGCGGCGCAGCACTTTTCTTGATTGGAGGACAGCTCTGGGACAAATGCACGCTTACTGCGGTGTTTAGCCACAACTCAATGCCAATTTGTCATTATTGCTTTTCAATTGATCCAACACTGGCAGCATGGCCACTCAATCAAACGGCTCGAGGCGCGGCTTGTGAGAACTCGATGCCATACACGGGCGTGGTAGAGGCTGCCATCTTTACAGGGACAGCCGTATTTTCTTTCTTTTTTTGTTCATACCGGGCATTAGCCGAGGGAGTAACCGGGACGCAATTTCACTAGTTGATGCTCCCTCCATAAGAGCGCTGTTGTAGTCTCTGTCCTGGTTTCGCGTCTGCTGAGCCATTGCTTCTTTTCCTGAGGGCTTGCATCATTAGAGTAGCGCAGAGAAGCGAACTCTCAGCAGCGCCGTAAGAACAACAGGGTAAAACAACCTCTCTCGTTTTTACAAGCATTAGGTTTGCACTTACCTTCAGTTGACCCAAAGCTCTGGGCGCCTATCGCAGTCAACAAGCTTTTCGGATGAACAAGCTTTTCTGTTCGGTACTGTTCTCATTCGGTTGCTATGAAATGATTGAGCTAGGCAGTATCTCGAGTATTCCATATCTTTCGGTTATAGTGCGAAAGTTAAGTAACTTTGTTACTAATTATTCAGAATATTAAGTAAATAACCAGAAAGAAACGGTAATATGGGTAATTATAGTGAATGACTGCCTGATGTCATCTTTTTTCTCTTTGCTTTTTCTTATATTTTGGTATTCCTTTCCTTATTTTGGGAATGGACTACTACTGTATTTAAAGAAAAAACATTTATATGCTAATACCATCAGTAACGTCATGAAGTTCCGAACAATGCAAGGAAAAGCGACGTAGCATGAGTATCGAAGCTTCCAGTTATGTGTTAACGAAACAAGTATACTAGGCTTTAAGTAATGTGCCCGAAACTGCAGCATAATGTTATGAGAGAAAAGAAAATCTCAGCGCAGCGACTCTATAGGGGTTTCAGCAACTTAACGCGAAATACACGTTCGCGTCAGTATTTTTACAGTGAAGCTGTACATGACTAGCCAATTCGTCCGTCCGTCCGTCCGTCCGTCCGTCCGTCCGTCCGTCCGTCCGTCCATCCGTCCGTCCGTCCTTCGTTTGTCGCCTGTACGCCGTAAACTCCTCAAGCGCTACCCCGTGCGCATGCACGAAAAAAAAAAATAAGAAGACAGGCGCGCCACTGGCTGTGCCACTAGTGATGTCGTTGCTCTACGTCACAGCTAAGCGCGCGAGCGCGCGCAGCAGGTTCTCTCCGTGTGCGAAATGCGTAGGCCTGCGTCATGCGGTCCTGAGGAGCAGGCATATTTCGATCAGCAACGCAGCGAGCAGAATCGGGAACGAGCTCGTCTGCGCCGTGCCGATGCCGCAGTCCGGCCACGAGAACAGGTTCGTGCAGCCGAGCACAAGCAGCAACTGCGTACCGTGAATACGGCAGCCTACCGAACCGTCGTTTAATGAACCGTCGGGATTAATCAAGGGATAAAGACCGGGGCCACATGTTTCAGCTTCCCTGGTTAACCATGTGCACGGAGTGCTTGGGGGGTGATTTTCTGAAAAGTCAAGACAAAACTATATTCTCCTGCTCTGGCCATCGCATCGTTTCGCATTTTGATATTCTCCTTAATGTTTCGTCAGGAGTTGCACCAATAAAAACACCTCTTTGCCTCTGTGGAGCTACTGAGGCATATTCCCTGCATATGTTTTTTGCTTATACGCATCGTGATGTGACAGAGGCAATTAAAAGTAAATTGTGCGGCACAGTATTGCAATATTCTCGTTAAAATTGCTCTACTCATAAGCCTCAGCACTGCGTGGTGCAAGACTACAGGGCTTTCTTTTTTGTCTCTACCTAATAGAAGCAAATAATGGATTGGGCATCGCGATCACGCCGCGAGTGCTGCTAGTGGACCGCATTGCTAAGAGCTGCTAGGCATGGTACAACAACAGGAGTATGAAAAAAATTTTATCTTACAAAGAAACCATTTCAATAAAGAAAATAGCTGCATTGTGCCAAACAATATTAAATACTGGACCTTTACGTTTCAGAACGACGACCTAAGCATGAGGCGAGGCGTAGTGAGTGACTGGGCATTAATTTTAACCATCAGGGGTTTCTTACCATGTACCTAAATCTAAATAGCCGATCGTTCTTGTATTTCGTCTCAACCAAATGCGGCAGCCGTGGCCGGGGATTAAACCGGCGTCTTCGAGACCAGCAATACAACGCCACAGTCACTAGGCTACAACGGTGGGTTCCATTATGCCAGCACAAACGACCTAGAGAAATATCTGGGAATAGAACCTCTTTTTTTTTTATCCAGATTGTGTATAGATCGCGCGTATTCTTCAAATGGAAAGGTAACAGTTCCATGAAGTTGCTGGCTCAAATCCTTTACCGCGGATCACATGCGATGATTTCGGAACTTCTTTTGCGGTCGTGAATGATCTTTTTCTTGTAATAGTGCTCCAGGGACGTAATACTTGTATTGTTGGCATAACGTTTGGGCTTCTAAACTCAGCCGCTTGCTTTCTCAGACGATGGTCACAGAACTACGCAAACTACAGCACCACAGTAAGGATGTGTTAGAACTCTATTCATACCAGCTCAATCATCCTAAACACTGCCAGCAACAAACCTGCAACCACCTTGCCCTATTGGTGAAGGCCTTGCGTGATCATTTATAGCGTTAAAGCTCGTTAAATATAACGAAGACATCACTAAAGTCTGTAATGAGGATCATGCTTAGGTTCTCGTAAAGATTTCATGGGTTATTTATGTACGTGTCCAGAAATACTGCAATCCCCTTAGGAAATTTGGCGGGGCGCGGCAGCGCAAGGTATAAAGTAGACATTTGCGAGTATGACTGCTCCGAAGGTAAAAAAAGAAAAACACGTCCAATGATACAAGCAATGCAATACAGAAAGCAAAACATTGCAATTTTAGCAGCGAGCTCTCAGCAGCGCTACCGTCGGATCAGAGGCACCAGAGGAGTGGGCTGGCCCGCCACATCGCGAAGTCAGGCCAACCCCAGAGGCGTAACTGCGATCACTCGCAGCGCTAGCGCGTCATAGAAGAAGGGCGGCATGAAGTCGGGCTTGTGAACGGCCTACGCTCCGCATTTCTTACCTCTCGAATGCATCGACGACACACCCGGTGCGCACGAGAGGACCACCAGCACAGTCAGCGCGGCGGTCGCGACGGTTCTCGCTATCCACAGCGAACGGCGCCGGCGCCAGTTCGACGATGCTGGTCCACGCATTGTTGTCGTCGAGCTGCGCAGATATCCAGAGAAGGCGGCGGCGGCACTGTGCGCTGCTGAAGACAGCGTTCCCATCGCGCACGGCACGACCAAGGCGTCCACGCCCTCCCCAGGCCCCATTAGGGCCCGGTATTTCGGCCTGGCCACTTTTTCTGCACTCCTCGCGTCAGCACATCACGAGACGGGAGGGAAAGGTGTTACGAAGACGCCCTTTCCCCCACCTTTCCCTAATCGTAATCCGGCGATATTCACGACACAAAAGTGTTGTTTCTTCCCACGACACCCTACGGGCGCGTTGTGTCCGCGCAGCTCTCGTTTTTATTCGATCACAGCCAAGGCGCGCTTCTTTACCTACGCGCCTTCCTGTGCCGGCATACCATTTGCGTCGTTCACCAACCGGGTCACGCAAATATCTGAAGCGTCCAGCGGTAGGTCATTTGGTCACCGGTGTTCAGACTACACAGTTTGTTAGCGGATTCAGAGGTTCGCACTCACTCATCAGAAGACAGCGGAAACGCGCAAAGACAAAAGTGGCTATTCTGCACGCAAAAATACGTCGTGTGCGCGAAAGACGAGCTGGCAGCGGCTAGATGGGATGAAACGTTTTGAGAGAACCGCGCACTGTAATCCTCATTGCCGATAGTGAACCGTGGGAAAACACGGGTAGCGTTTGTTTCCGATGCGACGGCGGCTTCTACACTGTTCGGACCTCAACAACAGCAAAGAAAGAAAGAAAGAAAGAAAGAAAGAAAGAAAGAAAGAAAGAAAGAAAGAAAGAGAGAAAACGGTGGTGCCCGGCTGATGTCTTCGTCCCAGGGAAAGTTGCGTGCAGCGCACACAAGCACACACGTACGCGCACAACCCACAGCCTCAGCGGCGACGTGCTTTCGCGACGCGGGTGCTCGAAGCCGCCTGTGAAGCCAAGAGCGGTGACGACAGACTCCCTCCGTGCAGAGCGAATTGAGCTCCGAGGAAGCGCGAGAGAGCCAAACAAAATGAGAAAGGAGATGCGGCGAGCAGCGGCGGCTTCTGCAGGCTTCTCTTCTTGGCACGTCGCGAAAATATTCCCGCCGCACGGGGCTCTAGTCCGGGAGCACTGAGCCGGGTTCTCGGGGGCGCACTTGGACCGAGCGGCGGCCGCACCGTGCGTTCCCATCGACTCTCAGCGGGCGAGAATCGATCTGGACTTGGTATAGCTGCGCCATCTCTCGCTCACGGTGTGAACCTGCGATTGAGGATGGGTGGCCTCGGTCGCCACGCGGGAAAAGAAAGAAGGGGCGCGTTGATGGGCAAAAATAGAAAGCAAGAGCACTGCGGCCAGCCAATATCACTAAAGGTTTCTTCGCCTGCGTTCCCAGGTTTGGCGTGACTGCCGCTCCTGCTGGCTGCTAGCTACCACAGTGACACAACAGGTGCATAATTCTCGCGTGTAACTGGACATGGGTCGTGCTTATACGGGCATACCCCTGTCATCGTCAGTCTTCCCTTAACACATATCATACTGTAACGTGCACGATATCACTGGACTGGGAAGCAGATGGAGCGTCAGGGGCGATCTCGTAGGTGGCGGCAGTCACGGCACGAAGCACTCGGTATGGGCCTGTGTAACGAGACAGCAGTTTTTCTGACAGGCCGACCTGACGCGACGGAGACCATAGAAACACCAAACAAACAGGCGGGAAGTGCACACCTCGGTCTCGCCGGTCGCACAAGCACCTTTGACTCTCTCTAAATTTCAGAATGCGGTAACGGGCGATTTCCCTTGCGTGGGCAGAGCGGGCGATGGCGTCAAGTGCATATTCACTGGTCGGCGCCGCGTGAACAGGGAGGGTTGTGTCGAGGGGCAGTGCTGGTTCTCGACCGAACAGAAGGAAAAAGTGGAGAATAACCGGCTGTCGTGGCGCGAGGAATTATAAGCAAATGTGACAAACGGTAGAGCAAGGTCCCAGTCAGTGTGGTGTGAAGATACGTAATTCGCGAGCATGTCTGTGAGAGTGCGATTGAGGCGCTCCGTAAGGCCATTTGTTTGCGGATGGTATGACGTGGATAGCTTGTGCCTCGTGGCAAAGGACTGCCGGATGTCTGTGATAACTTTTGATAGGAATGTCCGCCCACGGTCTGTGAGAAGTTGTCGCGGAGCTTCATGTAATAAAATCACGTCGCGTAGAAGAAAATCGGCGACATCTGTGGCGCAGTTTGTAGGAAATGCTCGGATGATGGCGTAGCGCGTGGCGTAATCCGTGGCCACAGCGATCCACCTGTTCCCAGAGTTAGAAAGAGGAAAACTGCCAAATAAGCCCTAACTAACCCGAAAAAAAGGTTCCGCGGGAATGTCGAGTGGTTGAAGGTACCCAGCAGGGAGCGTCGATGGTGTCTTGCGTCACTGGCATTTCTCACACGCAGCTACGTATCTTCGAACGTAGGGAGCAAGCCCTGGGCAAAAGAAGCGTCAGCGGATCCTTTCGTAGGTACGTGAAACACCCAGGTGACCGTCAGTGGGGAGGTCATGAAGTTCGTGGAGAACAGCCGAGCGAAGGTGTTTAGGAATTGCAAGGAGTAATGCAGGCCCGTCGGGGTGAATATTGTGGCGGTAGAGTACGCCATCTTGAAGTGTGAATAAGCGAAGGGAACTTTCGGCAAGTCACGCTTCCAGGTGGTCAATTAGGATACGCAAGGACGGGTCACAACGCTGCTCATGGGCGACATGGAGCAGTGGAAAAACGGAGAGAACACAGGCGTCGGTGTCAGTATCAGACTTAGAGGTGGCGTCTTCGACTGGGTAGCGAGAGAGGCAATCTGCGTTCTGGTGTTGGCATGCCGACTTGTAAATAACTGTGTAGGGATATTCTTGTAGGCGGCCGGCCCAACGACCGAGCCGGCCAGTAGGATCCTTGAGCGACGAAAGCCAACAGAGCGCGTGATCGTCTGTGATTACTGAGAAGGGCTGGCAATATAAATATGGGCGGAATTTTGAAACTGCCCACAGGAGTGCAAGACTTCCGCGCTCGGTAATCGAATAGTTGCGCTCTGAAATTGTCAGGAGCCAGCTAGCATAGGCTATATAACGCGGTCGAGGCCGTGTTGGCGTTGCGATAGAACGGCGCCGATCCCATAACCACTGGCATCGGTTCGGACCTTTGTAGGTGCGGACGGGCCCAAGTGGTCAGGACTGGTAGATTGGTGAGAATCGCGATAAGGCTTGAGAATTCGGCAGCCTTCGTCTTGCTGAGATCGCTGAGCAGACGCGTCACACCGTGGTGCCCGCCTAATTTCTTGTTTCGATTCCGACACCGCTTGTCAACGGTGCTGTGGATAAACATAAAGCTTGTAGGAGGGTAAAGTTGCTAACTTTGTGGTGGATGTACATCATTATAGCGCGGAATTACACGTTGCATACTATGAAAGTGAACACCGCTGTACGCATCGCCGTTAGTTATGCAGCTTGTTATTAACAGGTTCACTCAAGCATTGCATCAAGATAAGTCGAGCATGCGCGTTGGATCTGCATAATATTTACTGCAGTGATTAATAGAAGTACCATTATTGTTAACACTTGTTGGACTTTGGTTCCCCGCGCATCGTTCTATCAGATACGCCGTGCTAGAAAACGCAGTGAAAGCGAATGATTGCTTTAGCACTCAAATATATGAAAAGAGAATGTGTCGTTTTCCGTGCACGCATCGGCATGTGGCTGTAGTTGCGTTCGAGCGTCCCACCCGTTGCATCGCGTTCTTTATTGAATGTTTTAGAGCCCTTCACAGGCTACATATACATGACGAACATGTACAGGAGAGAGTGCGCGCACCTGAACTATGGCGTCGCGCTACATTAGTTCACCGTCTCCCCACAAAAATGGATAGAGGAGAGCATGAGGGCCGAGGAGCGGCGTGGACGCGTGCCCTCGAGCGCTATTATGGTGAACAAGACAGCGTGTACTACATTGACATTGCTGGCCCAAACCACAGGGGGTAGTACACGGCTGCAGTCCTCCACCAACAACGACAAATGGACGGGCTCACGTTCAGAGCTCCTGGCCCAACACAGGCGGAGGAAAGGGGCATTGCCCTGGTTGCTTCCGACCAGTCTTCCAAAAATATCATTATGGAGTCTCGAGGGGCGTGCCATAACTACGCAGTCTGAAGGATCACACCTCTGGCAGAAAGAGTATTGCGCTGGAGCATGAAGAAATTAGATCCTTCGATAAAACATTGTGTGGGCTCCTAGTCACCACGGTTAGGGGGAAATGAGGCCGCGAATGCGGCTGCCCGAGCACTCATATACCACGTGCCTCCCGCAGACTATATTGACCAAAATGAGGGCCAACTCCCTACCAGATTTAGAGAAATTCTAGATTAGTATAAAGATAGTCATCTCCGATAACCTATGTCCGATAAGGGCTCGGGTAGGCGAACGAACGCATGCTCCTGAGACCTTTCACTAACGCGATGTTATGCTCGGCTATTATGAAACGGTTTGACTCTATGCTCACCGGTAGATGCCAGCACTGTGGCGAGGTAGCAGATACCTACCACATGGCATGGGCTTGCCAGTAAAATTCAGCCTCAACCTCCCAACACCGACCCTACACGAGAGGACTGGGAGGCGGCCCTGTTAGGCTGCTCAGACCTTCAGGCCTAAAAGGCCTTGGTGCAGAGAACCAGGATGGCGGCTTCGACCAGTGGGATCCCGGACTAGGGTCACTACCTAGTACGTGGGTTCTCACTATAGCGGTCCACACCTCTCTTTATTATGCAATAAAGACTTTTTACCACCACCACCTGGTCGGGCTTCTCTGGAAGACCAAGTACCACACTTTGATCAGTGCGATGTCAGTTTTTACTGTAAGATTTTTCTAGGCAAATTGTTTAATTCAAGAGAAAGAAAAACTCTTCGCCTATAGAGTGCGCCCTTAATTTTTTATTCTTGGGGTGTGACGTCGCTAGGCAATACTGGCGCTTTGAGGAAACTCATATTAGACGACTCCAGAATAATTTTAAGAACCTGAAGTTCTATAACTTGCGCCAACAAGCACGCTGTATGAGCAAACTTGCATTTCATTTTAACGGAGATGCGCCTTTCGTGACTAGGAGTCGAAACCCCGAGGTCGTGTTCTGAAGCAGGACACCATAGCCGATGAGTCCTCGTGGCGAGCAGCGCGTTCTTCACCCACATAACTCACCAGCATGCCCATAGCGTAGCAAGCTTTCGCATGTGCTACAACTATAGAGTGTTCTCGTCGATTGTGTTTCATTTATAAATTTGATTGCACTTAGCATTTTTCTTTTTGGAGCAAACCGCGATTTCTTTTGACTGTGTAACCGTTTTCGTAGGGGCATCCCAAAGATAGCGCAGCCTAAGGCAACGGTAAAGATTGCACCGCGGTACGCTAGCACCATGCGGTGATGTCCGTGGTACGAGAAGTGTTTTCGCATTCTTCTCTCGTGACAGCTTTTCTTCATAAACGTTGCCGTTGAGACGTTGCGGGGTGTTCCGAACTAGTCCTTCATGAACTGGCACTCGATGTAGCAGTGGGTTCCCGCGAACGGGTGAGACACGATGATAAGGCGAGCGCCACCCATAACACATAGTGAAAGATATTGCCACAAAGAAGCAACTCTAAAAGAATGCTCAACGCATTCCTGGAAAGCAAATAACAGGGGTTGGTACTTCATTTCGTGACGAGTTCTTTTAAACCAGAAAATGTAGATGGCGTCTAGAGTTTCAACTGCGCTGGAGGCATGTCCTTAAGCATATGACCCACGCGATCGACCCAAACACTCTGCTTGTCGCATCTAAAAAAACTCCAGGAAAATCTATTGATTAACCGGGCAGAGGTGGAGCGTGCGCTTGCATCTGAAACAGCTATTATCTTTTGGATGACCTAGAACCATATAGACGCGGTCCATACGGGAATAATGAGGTCGAATGTCGAAAATGGTTGAGTTTCTGTGTGGCCTGAGTGGCCGAACAACGGAAGTAGTCCTGTGAAGCTCGTCACTATTACGTCCTCGCACAGGCTTTCACAACCACAAGCTCGCAAAGATGGCTTCACTTAATTTCGCTACCTTCAAGAGCCCCGTAAAGAGCGCATTACATAAGCGTAGGGTCTCAAATAACTTGATCGTCGCGACACAACTTTATGTACAGAGAGACGCAGAGTTTGAAGAAGTTGTTGGGTTGGTGGTTGGTGCGCTGTGACTGCTCGGCAAAATAATGAAGCGGAAAAGCATGTATAAGCATTGACATAGGGTATCTCAACAAAGTTGAACGTAGCAGTCAATCCAGTTAATCATCCCTGAAGCAATGTTTGCGCGCATTAAGAATCGGAGCCAACTCTGATATGATAGCATGAATAATAAAATGAGTCGGAAATATTAATGACAGACGCCAATTCCAACCATGAGAATGCGAACCATACGATCGAGGCGGCCAGGAATTGTGGGCTCGATGTACAGCCGCATTTAGGTGGGGCCGCGAAGCACATACGGTCCTGTACTTATATTTAAGTGCTTGGTAAATCAACCCAGCAGGACAAAACTAATCCCTCCATTAAGGCATCATTCATGGCCGTAACGTTCCTTCGAGACATTAAAAGCTATGAAGGAATGAATCGATAATGATGGGAGCGAGGGACAAGGGAGGTATGAGTGTCACAGTGCCAATGATTTCAGGGAGTTATCGGAATGGTACGTGTAATATCAGCAGAACTGAACGCGATTGCTCAGCTCCAAACTCATTTAGTGCGACAGTAGCGGCCTCTCGCATCGGTTAACGCGGTATATACAAAAAAAAACCTCTTTCCTGTGATTAAGGCAGCGTCGTTATCGTACGCCACAATATCACCTAATGCGGCCTCCGATATAAATGCACAGGCGCCACCGTACTCGGAGTTTGCGCGCTGTATAGGACTCCGCACCACCGTGACTACCTGACGCCACGGCTCCGTGAAAGCGTAATGGTTAGAAGCGCGATATTTACAGTACATGCCACATGGGCACTCCTTGCGTACGCTCCACCCAGCCATGGATGTGGGCTTCAATATAACCTACAAGTAGATATTTTGCAACTACGAAAATTTGCAGGGCCAGCAAGTCATTATTCTTTGGTCTGTGACCGCTAAAGCGGCATGCATACCTATGCTCCCTCCCGCCTTGCCCAACCGGGCGCTCCGCTCCCACTCGGTTGAACCCTCTCTGTTCGAGTCCTCGTGTAGAAGCATAGGGGAAAAAAGCATGTACCGCAGAAGTCGAAGGGTGAAAATGTATAGAGGTTAACAGCACAGGTGCGTCTCCATTGCTGAACAACGCCTCGCAGGGCTGAGCATTCGCAGAGGGAGCCCATGTGGCATGCACTCAAAAAATCCCTTTCTCAATGTTTAGCCTTCCAGGCTCCCACATGCGAATCGTCGACGTCAGTTCGACCCCCAGTGCTGGCGTCGCGCGAAGTTTTGTTTCTGTTCACGATGGAGTGAGATTGAGGTGAGTGAGAGAAGGAAAGAGAAAGAGTGTAGTGCCTTGTATAAACAGCTCATTCTCAATAGACCGTTTTATTGAGGGCACCGCCATTTTGCGATCACAGCGCTTTCTAGCGTCCGGGGCCAAGCTGGTATGTGGAATCGCACTGGAGAGTTCACGGTAAACGTGCTCTTGGCAGTGAGTTTAGGCTTTCGCGTCTCCATAAAAAGTCTGAAGTTTTGTTTTTTGCGCTTGCGAAACTGCTTAGCGTGTCGGTATGGAGCTTCGATCCCCTATATAGCCGTAATATCGAACGGCGACGGGCCTACAGGCACTGCTACAGCTATTCCCGTGATCGTAATGGGAGGCGAGTCAAGTCTGAATATTGTCGAGACGTAACATACATGTAACGTGCTATTATTATATATCTAGCCTTGAACTCTATTAAGGTACCACTCAGTTGGACAATGAGCAGAGGTGTCTTCTTGTGCCATATGGTGTGCCGCAGAAGTGCACCGTACGTCTGAATTCATGCTACTAGCGAAGCTCCAAAGGAACATGTCTTGCTAGCTTTCGTGCTCGTAAAATTTTCGCAATACGATTTGCTCAGAACTTGTTGCTGGGCGAGTTCTGATGCGCGTACGCAGTTGAGATCCAATCAGCTCAGCGTAGCGTACCTGCCACCTGGGCACCAAGCTTTAGAAAATAAAGAAATGCAACATAACTCGACGGGAAGAGCATTTAACATGGATAGAATGACCTGACGACAGTCGCCGTGAATAAGCCACGATCAACGAGACGCGCGCGACGCTTTGAGAGAGAGAGAGAGAGGAGAGAGAGAAAACATTTATTCGGACCATCGAGGTGGTTGCTCTTGAGGTAGAGTGGGTGGTGTGCTCATTCCAGGACTCCATTAGAATATGCGCGCTGTTAGGCCTCATGTGGTGCCTGTGCAAGAGCACCTCGGTGACACGAGAAAGCTGAGAAACGAACGATTGCTCTTTGCAACAGCAACTTGATTTCCTGAAGTAATGCAGTGCGCGATGCACGGTGTCGGCCAGACAGATCGCCGGCAACATACGGAAGCACGGGAGAGCCCATGTGAAATATAGGGTATCTTGCATACGGCCTAGAATGGTTTCGGTTACAGAACAAAAAAAAAAAATAACAAGCCTTCATTTTCCTTGTTGGTACGTACTGTTTTGATAATACGTACGCAGTCAACTGCCACCAGAACGTTGGTTGCCAAACATGATAATGGCAGAACACATTCGCACAGAGTAACTTCAATGTGCGTGAACGAACAAATAGTAGACTTCCATTCGCCCTAGTTCACCAACTCGAGTACGCTGCTTTACTTCATATCTATCCATGGTGATCATGGGTGCCGAGTTCGTCACAGCGCGCTTGCTGGAAACAAACTATTCTGAACATACTCGCGACGAAGCTGATGGTGTCATGTCCTTTGTGTTTACTTTGCCAATCCAAAGCGTATGCTTGTGTGAAAGCGCAGCGGCGTAGTCCACGGAGTCGCCAAGATTCAAGGTGCGCTTCACATACCCTTTCGAAAGTTGCAGCCGAATACAGCACAGTGAAAGCAGTTGGCCTTAAGCCATATGACATCGCAGGAATCACAGACGGAACACGTGAGACCCGCAGTAATTGACAGTGACACCGCCACCGTTCCATCTAATCACCGAATCAGCGACGATGTGTGCTCGGACAGTGAAGTTCATCTCGCCCAGTTCTGTTCAGCGCCACCGCCTTTATATATATTGTAACGGATACGAAAGGCGCGGAGAAGAAGAGAGAAGAGAAGACGAAGAGAACGAAGAGTGTGAGAGGCCGGGCTGCGCTACGATCACGCTACGATCGTCATCCATCGCCTGTAAATAAAACCATTTCTTCGCACAACTCTTCGTAACAGTTGTGGTGGAAGGTGCGGGGTAATCGACACCCGAAGACGGAGGCTGAAGCAGAAGTTCGTCGACGGAGCCGTCGCTTTGCTGGACTCCCACCGAATCTACCGGAGTTGAATATGTCTCACGACGCAGACGAACAACGGCCCATTCCAACAGCTGCGCCGACAAGTTCCGTTCTACAACTGAGAGATGCGCATCCCTTCGCCGGAAGATCGGACGAAGACGTCGAGGAATGGCTCATCCATTATCACCGGGTGAGTGCTACCAACAAGTGGAACAGCACTTCTCAGCTTTCGAACGTCGTGTTCTTTCTAACGGATACTGCGTTGTTGTGGTTCGACAATCACGAGGAAACGTTTACAACATGGGGAAGATTTGTTTCCGAAATCAAAGAGCGATTCGGCCACTCCGCGACGAAAAAGAAAAGGGCAGAACATAGCTACTGCAACGTGCGCAAGTGCCAGGCGAAACCTGCACGACCTACATTGAGGCGGTAATGAAACTGTGTTGGATGGTAGATTCTGGAATGTCTGAGGAAGACAAAGTTGGGCACATCCTGAAAGGAATTGCCGAAGACGTTTATAATTTCCTCATCCCAAAGGATAACCTGGCTTCCGTCGCTGACATCATTCGGCACTGTCATACTTTCGAGCAACCGAAGACGAGGCGCATCACGCCGAAGTTTGGCAGGCTAGCCAATGTGACCACAGTTGCAAGCGTGGACAGCAACCAGCCCCTCGATCTGGCATCAACGATACGACAAATAGTTCGGGAAGAGCTCAGCCTGTACGTGCAAGTGACACATCCAGGCACTCATAGCTTCCGCCTACCACCAGATTTCGAGCCAAACGTGGCATCCTTCTCCCCGTAACCTGCGCACTGGGCACTGGGCACTGAGGATTATGGGCACTGAGGATTATGAACTCGCGCCCCGACAGCAGCCACGTCTCTACGACAGAGGCCCTACTTACGACACTCGGCCATATCGAGAGCAGCCGCGTTTTTACCCCCGAGGCCCAGTGACTTCTGTCAGGCCGCGAGAACAACAGCACCGACCGTACTACCACGACGCGACTTATGAACGATATAACGGATTTCAGCGAGCAGCAGAGACACGTTATCCAAATGACAAGAAACTTTCTCGCCGCCCGCAGCAGTCAAGCATTCGTTTCGAGGAAGATGCTGTGAACCGCGACTCTCCCGTGTGCTACAACTGCGGTTCCACGGGCCATATAGCTCGGTATTGTCGCCAAGGTCATCAATCACGAAGGACACCACCGATGTTCTCGCCACCCAGAACCCATACTTCATATGACTTGCGGACGACCGATTTGCTTCCAATGGACCACTTCTCACACGCGACCAGACGCAGCGACGAGTTTGACGCCACCAAGCAAGCGTCCCCGTCGCTCTCCGTCCCCTCGGCGCCGTCCTTCTTCACCGCCGCCGGGAAACTAGCATCCGCGGCCAATGGAGGTGTGGTCGCCGGACGGTCTTTGCAAGAAATACCTCTGCCTGTTGTGATGTTCAAAAACAAAGTGAATGTCTCGATTGACGGAATTCCGACCATGGTGTTAGTTGATACTGGGGCGACTGTGTCTGTGATGAGCCTCGCTTTTAAAAACCGTCTAGGCCACAAAGTTATGTTTTCTTGGAACGACGGTATAAACTTTCGTGGAGTAGGCGGCGAGTGGCTTCAACCCCTTGGTGTTTGTGCTGTGAGTGTTTTGTTGGCTGGGAAAGCGGTTGTGTCGGAATTCCTTGTTTTTTCTCGTTGTTCGCACAATGTTATTCTTGGTATAGATTTTCTTGAACAGTGCGGCGCTTCCCTGGACTATGCTTGTGGTGAAATATCATTGAACAAGTTATTTATATCAGCACAGTCCGAACAAAGCTCGGGTGGTGAAGACAGGGACACAGACACTCTCAGTGTTCTTAATGAAGTGATTGCACGATCGTGGTGCCTGACGCCCGTTTGTGTTTCTGCAACTACTGTGGATGCTGATTGTGTTGACCTTGTAGTTAGGCCTCTCCGCATAAACTGTGCTAAAAAGATACACTTGTGCCCTAATCTGTCATGTGCATGACGAAAGGCGTCTCCACATTGTGGGCGCTGAACCGTTTCGCCACGCCGGTTGTCCTTCCTCGGTGTATTAAAATCGCTGTCTTCGATAAAGCCGCATGTAGCTCAATAGCGGCACTAACTACGGACGTTCCTACAGCTTGCTCTCCTTGCGATAATCGCCATTCCGAAGAGATAATGCTCGGCATGATCAGCTAGGCACTCGGCACATCGAAACGGCAAGCACTGGTACAGGTCCTTGCCAGACATGAGGCTGCATTCGACTTAACGGATGGAGATGCACCTCTTCATTTACCGTCGTCCCGCGCTCGTCACAGAATAGATACCGGCTCAGCACACCCAATCCGCCGGAAGCCCTACCGAGTGTCATCGTCCGAGCGCAATGTTCTTGCAGAGCAAGTCAAGGAGATGATGAACAAAGGTGTCGTTCAAGAATCGCGTAGTCCATGGGCAGCCCCAGTAATCCTGTTGTGAAAAAAAGATGGCTCCTGGAGATTCTGCGTGGACTACAGACATATAAACGCAGTGACGAAGAAGGATGTATATCCACTACCGCGAATCGGTGACGTCCTTGATTGCTTACACGCTGCTTCTTACTTCTCAACACTTGATTTGTTATCGGGGTATTGGCAAATACCTATGGACCCTGTCGGCAAGGAAAAGCCCACTTTCGGGACTGCAGATGGCCTATTCGAATTTAATGCTATGCCTTTTGGCCTTTTCAATGATCCTGCCACCTTTGAAAGATTCATGGACACAGTACTACGTGGTCTAAAGTGGGAGATATGCATGTGTTACCTGGATGATGTTGTAATCTTTGGCCGCACGTTTGAAGGACATAAGAAACGCCTCATCCTCGTTCTCGACTGCATTGAGAAAGCTGGACTGGTTCAAAAGTCAAAAGGTGTCTGTTCGGCGAACGTCAAACACTGGTCCTGGGACACTTAGTCGACAAGGATGGCGTCAGACCCGATCCTCGTAAGATTGAAGCGGTGAGTTCCTTCAAGCCACCGCAGTCAGCACGAGAACTCCACTCATTCATGGGCCTATGTTCGTATTTTCGTCGGTTTTTTCCCCGGTTTGCCGACATCGTTTACCCGTTGACAAGTATTTTGCGGGACGACGAAGTTTCCCTGCTAAGGTGGCTGCTCACCGCTCCTGTGAAAAATCTCGCCTTCCACGTAAATACGTTCCATGCATCAAGAGATTGGACCCCAAGACATCTGAGGACGCCCCGGACGCTCATGCGCAGTCTGGTTTTGTGACATTCAGTGAATGTCACTCTATCGGCCCTGCGGCTGAATTGTACACAGGGACTAGGCCTAGTGCCTACGGCGACGCGCTGGCGGCGGTAGATTCACCGGCGCCGCTCGTCCTGACGGCATTACCGGTCGCACAATTGGCACCTGAGCCTGGATCCCAGCTCCTGGTTCCTGCTCCAAGTCCTTCGGCTACAGCCCACCCGCCGCCTTCCCAAAATGCACATCAGACCGTGAGTGATCTGCCCTCAGGGCGGAGCCCGGCGATGGCTTCCCAGACAGGGAATGGGGCTCCAGTTGTTGTGCATGACGAATCGAGTACCCGTATGGACTTGTCTTCTGCGCTACCATCTGTGCCGTCGGCGCCCCGTGGTTCTCAGAAGCGTCCTTCGGAGCAATCTGCACCAGATTCGTGTTCGGCCTACAGCGGCTGTCAAGGCAAGCGTACCTGTCTAACGACTGACCACCCAGTTGTGTCGACACCGGAATCGGTTTGCTATAAAGCAACCATTAAAGCTCTGGCCCCCACAAGCCTCACAGAGATTCCACACAGGATTATTCAGGCAAACCTAGACGCTTGTCTTGGCACCACAGGCTTCCGCGGCTTCACGGCCCGGAAGAAGTCAAATACCATCGCTGTGTGGCTCCCGACATTGGCTGCTGTCGAGAGTTTGCAAACGCTTCAACGTCTCTCGATAACGAGCGAGGTCACCGTGCCGATCCAGGTGTACCTGGTAGAGGGCTCGGATCTACAGCGCTGTGTCGTTTACAACGTTGACCTTGGCGAGGACCAGACTGTTCTCCAGCGTGAGCTCTACTGTCCTACTCACCGTGTCATTCAAGCGCGTTACATGGGAAAGGGGCGCTCTTACATCGTCACCTTGCAGGGCCCACCAACTCCTCCAGCCCGCCTGTACTGCTATGGCTGCATTCTACGACCTCGGCCATATAAACCCAGTGTCGTCTATTGTTACAACTGTTTCCGACCGGGCCACATGCGCCGATCCTGTCCATTTACAGCGCCAGATGAAGCTGTATTAGCTGGCGCAGTGTCCTATCAATGTGGACTCTGCAAGACCGACGACCACGAGATCACGTCTCCAACTTGACCCACAAAGCAAAAGGCCACTCAGAAGGTTCGTCGCCGGATTCCTAAGCAAGCCCTCAGCATGCTGCAACACAACCAGTGCCGACATCAAACAGGTTTGCGGCGCTCCAGTGGGATAACGACGACTGGCCAGAGCTTTCCGAGCCCGACCCGCCTGCACCCCATTCCCAAAAGACTTACAGTGACAAAGTTCGCAAAGACCGCCGTCGCCCGCTTGTTATACAGAAGCAGAGCGGACCGGAATATCCGCGTGATGATGTGGCAGCAGTTGACAATCAAATTGCGCGCCTTTTAGTGGAGGTATCCAAGCTCCGACAGCACCGTGAACTACTTGCGCGTCGGCGACGTTCAGTAGAATCTCACACCACTACAAGTATCGATTCTGCTGCAACATCGTCTCTGTCACGCCCTGCTGTATCGGTCGCAGAGTCTACCAGATCTTCAGCTCCGTTGCCGGATAACTCTACAACATCCCTTTTGCGGTTCATGGTCAGCCAGTTATCCAACCTGACATCTGTGATTTTGCAACGCCTGGACTCGTAATCAAAATGGCGGGCACAGGTGTTTGTGGCGTGATTCACTGGAACTGTAGAGGGCTCTCCACGAAAGTGGGGGAGCTTAAATCCAGTCTACGTATGAATAAGCTGCAGGTGTGGGTCCTGTTACTACAGGAGACCAACGCCTTGCCTGCCATTCCGGGCTTCAGTGGATATGTGTCTCCCTCGATGAGTGACCGTCGCGTGCACACAGCTGCCCCTCCTGGAAAGGCGGCAGTGTATGTTGGTACACGCTATCCTCAGGTGTGCCTTTCTCTTGAAAACTGGTGTAACTCATATCAGGAGGTAGTGGCAGTAGCTGTGAAGTTACCCAAGGCAACTGTTGGGGTAGTGTCATACTACAAAAGACCAGCCGGTGGCTCTTCTTTAAGAATTAATATGGGCTGGTTAGCGAATGTCCGTCGCCAATACCCAGCGTTTCCTATTTTAGTTAGTGGTGATTTCAACGCCCCTCACCCAGATTGGGGGTACCCTACTTCTAGCCCTCGAGGTAGGCGTGTGCGGGACGCCTTCGCGGATGCGTTGTTTGTACTACTGAACCATCCCGATTCAGCAACGCGAGCTGTGCCTCAAGCTCTACGTACAACATACGCACCGGATCTTACGTGGTGGTCGGGTCCCGGCACTCCCACTTGGCACCTGGAGCCCGACTGCTGGCGTAGTGACCACCACCCTATCATCATCGGCCTTCATCCGTCTTAGGCCCGCCGATTGTATCGCAAGTGTTCCGTGGTCAACTGGGACAAATTTCGCGCCGTTCTTCAAGATTACTCTGTGGACTCGTCACCACTACTTGTTGACCGCATACAAAGCGCGCTCAATGAAGCTACAACCATCAGCTCGGTAGACGTCGAACGACCGGCACCGGATATCGGCCTGCTCAACTTGTGGGCTGCTCGCAGAGAAGCTGAGCTGGCAGCATCCCGAGACCCCACTTCTGCACAAGCACGTACAAGACTGAATTTCCTTATTGCTAAGGCCTGCAGATATGAACGCGACCTCTCGCGGAGGCACTAGCATACATGGTGTGAGCAGTTTTCATCCAAGACATCGAATGCTTCTCTCTGGCGAACCTTCCGTGCCATGGAACACGGTGGCAGCCGTCCAGACGCGGCAGCCACAGCCTGCTTCGCTGCTGGCTTGTCGCCGGATGATTTCGCCAGAGAAGCAGCCCGGAAGTTTTTCCCGCAGTACGACGTGTTGCCTCAAACAGCCAATGGTGCTTTCTTGGCAGGCAGTTCGACACATAGCGACAGGTTACCATCTACAGCAGACTCCGAGGGAATTGTAAGCTCTTTCACCATGCCTGAGTTGCTTGCAGCGATAGATGGTACCAGTCGCAAGACAGCACCAGGTCCAGGCTCTATTACTTAGGAGGCCTACAAGAACCTGAGTTCCGCTGTGCTGCCTCAACTCCTCGACACCATTAACAAGGTATGGCTAGATGGCGTTGTCCCTCCAGGCTGGAAGTCAGCTATTGTGATCCCGATTCCGAAACCAAGCAAGCCACCGACTGACCTTGGCAACTTCCGACCCATTTCCCTAACGCCAACGTTGTGCAAGCTTGCTGAGAAAATGCTAGCCACACGAATGTCGTGGTAGCTAGAGCACCACGGTTTCTACCACCCTGCTCAAATTGGCTTCCGTCCATCCATAGGTACTGAAGATGGGCTGGCTGTCTTGGCATCCTCGGTTTTATCGTCAACTCGTAGCCACAGTGTCCGTACTGTCTTCGCTATGGACGCCGAAAAGGCGAATGATAACATCAGTCATGCTGCCATCTTGGCTTCAATTGACATGCTGCATTTTCCCCCTCGAGTACGGAATTTTGTCAAATCTTTCCTTCAAGAGCGACATTTTGCAATTCGCCTCAGTGGTGCCGTCGTCGGCTCAGTTGTCCCTCTTCATGGCGTACCCCAGCGATCTGTATTATCACCCGAATTATTCAATATTGCTTTCATACCGCTTGCATGGCGCTTACACGATGTACCCGACATAAAGTTTTTGTTGTACGCTGATGACATCACGGTATGGAGCACTCATCAAGACCCTCAGACTCAAGCCGCTGCCCTTCAATCAGCTTTAGATATCACGGCGACTTACGCTTCTTCGATAGGCCTTAGGCTTTCCGTCAGCGAATCTGCTTACATGTCAGTCGCCAATCGCTGGGACCGGCTTAAACTCTCTTCAACACCCATTCGTCTTCATCTATCCGGAACCCCTCTTCAACAATGTTCAACTATAAAAATTCTGGGTCTGATGGTACACGAGTCAGGAACCGGAACTGCTTGGCTCTCCAGCGCTAAAAAGCAGGCAATTCAAACGTTGGGTCTGATTAGGCGCATTGCTCCTAAAATGGGCGGCGCCAGCTCATATGTTGCGAGACAATTGGTGAAGGCGGTAGTGCAACCACACCTTATTTATCAAGCCCAATTCCAGCATTTGACGAAGACACAATGGGATCGCCTTGACGCTGTTAATCGCGAAGCAGTGAGGGTCATCACTTGCCTTCCCCGCATCACCCCGATCGTGGCTCTCCAAGAAAATGCGCAGCTCAACACACTAGATGAGCTGGTGCAGCAGCGACGTGATGCTCGCAGGCTTAAGGCGAGCCTTTCACACGCAACGTGTGGTCTCAGGGCTTACGCTTTCTCGAACACGCTTCTACCACCACCATCGCCAGTTCTTCCTCCCTGGAGTTTTGTACAGTTGAGTGATAACAAGCCAACTGATATACATCGCCCGACATCAACTCACGCGGCGGCGTCGCTTCGTGACTGAATTGTAGATCAAGATGCCCACCTGGCGCTTGGCTCCATCGTCCTTTACGTTGATGCAAGCATTAGGGCTTTGAAACAATCACTGCAATTTATTGCCAATGCGCACCTGCCCTTAATAAGACAACCCGGTTTCAAGTCCAAGAACGTCCCTCCTCCTTTTGTGCTGAGCTCCTTGCTGTCCGAGAAGCCTTGGGCTCTGTGGCCGCCTTTCCAATGGTCCCCACGGCCCGCATCGTTATCCGCACTGATGCCCTCCAGGCGACGCGGCTTCTGCGACGCGTCAGTCGCAGCCCTGACATATGCCAACAGATCCATCTTCGGGCGGCACGCATCCCGCAGTCAATATCTGTCGAGTGGATCCCACGCCACCTTCTAAGCTTCAAAGTCGTGCGGATTCTGCGACTCGTCTAGCGACCTCTCCATCGTCACTGCCTCAACTCTTTCCCCTAGATGCTGCTACCCTCCTTTTAACAAGAAAGGAGCACCTCCGGCGCCGCACACGTGCTCTCATACCTCCGTGTGCGGTAAACCTCCCCCGCGGTCTTACCCGTGCAGAGGAGGTTGCGCTTCGGAGGATCAGGGTCGGGGTAGCCCTCACTCCTGCCGTGACTAGGAAGTGGCCGCACTTTCGCCCGCTATATCCTCGTCCTGAATGTCCACTCTGCAAGTCGCGAAATGTTCAAGCCGACATCCACCACCTGCTGTGGGTTTGCCCTGCACTGAAATTGACGAGGCTCCGGCACCTCGCCGCAGCGGGACTCTCGCCGCATAATCTGAGCCATTACACTGCTTGGACGCAGGGACCGCATTATCGATCCCTCTTGGACTTCATTAGGTCAGCAAATCTATTTTAGTTCATTTAATCAACCTTATTCACCCCCATCTCATACCCTTGTATGCCCTGAGGCATTTATCCTCGCATTAAAAAAAGTATTTTGCGACAAAATGCATCCTTCAATTCGACACCAGAGTGGGACTGAAGTTTATACTAACGTCAGTACCCCTCTTGCGTCACTTCGATCCATCTTGCCCGACTGAAGTTCACACTGATGCTAATGGAATCGAGATAGGAGCGGTGCTTGTACAACGTCACAGTGGCGCAGAACATGTTGTCGCATATGCCAGCCATTGCCTGAGCAAATATGAACGCAATTATACGGTTACGGAAGAGGAATGGCTGGCAGCCGTTTTCCCCATAAAAAAGTTTCGGTGTTATCTTTACGGTAGACCATTCAAGATTATCACCGACCACCATTCTTTATGCTGGCTCGTCGGTTTGCGTGATCCCTCTGGTGGCGTCGCACGTTGGGCGCTGCGCCTCCAGGAATAAGAATTTGTGGTATCGTACAAGAGTGGCCGTCGTCACGCTGACGCAGACTGCCTCTCTCGGATTCCTCTTGCGACTACCGACTGCGATGCTGAGAATTTTGACGACTGTCTCGCTGCTGTAACTTCTACGTTCCCTGATGCGGCAGACTTTCAGCGAGAACAACGGAATGATGTTACCCTCGATCCGCTTTTTGTCGCCGCCCATACTTCTAAAGGCAGCGATCGCTTTACTGTCCATGATAAATTGCTCTACAAAACTAATTACTCCGGGCATGGAGCCCCTTTTCTGCTTGTTGTCCCCGAGAGTCTCCGCTCCGCCGTTCTACGCGCCATGCATGACGATGTGACATCCGGCCATTTCGGCTTCGTACGAACGCTGCACCGCACCCAGGAGCGCTTTTACTGGCCCAAGATGTACGAAAGAACCAAGCGTTATGTCGGTAGTTGCGAAACGTGCCAACGTCACAAGCGACCGACCACAGCAGCCCCGGGTCCCCTTCGGCCATTCACACCGCCCAGTATGCCGTTCGAGCAAGTAGGCATTGACCTTTTGGGTCCATTCCCGTTATCTAACAAGAACCATTGGATAATTGTCTGCAGAGACCATCTTACACGGTATGCAGAAACTGCAGCCATACCGACTTCTACCGCTGCTTGCGTGGCGGTCTTCCTGCTGCGTTCCGTGGTCCTTCGTCATGGCCCACCACGTGTCATCATCAGCGACCGTGGTCGCCAGTTCGCTGCTGATGCCATTGAAGAGTTACTTCGTTTGTGCACTTCACAGTTCCGTAATTCCACGACGTATCATCCACAGACCAATGGCCTCATTAAAGGACGAACAGAACGCTGACCAACATGCTTACCATGTACGTCTCCTCCAATCATAAGAACTGGGATGACGTGCTTCCATTCATCACTTACGCATACAACACGGCGAAACATGAAACCACGAACTATAGCCCATTTCATCTCCTGTATGCAAGGTTACCACGAAGTCCTCTGGACGCTTTCTGAGCCTTCGTACTGCACAGTGACGATTCTGTATCGAAGACTTTGTGTCTCGTCGAAGAAGCCCGTCGAATAGCTCGTCTTCGTACTCTGGCCTCGCAAAGTCGTTCGAAATAGCGATACGACGACCGTCACGTACAAGTAAATTTGGAAAAAGGTGACTTGGTTCATCTTTGGACACTACAACGCAAGCGTGGATTGTGCCAAAAGCTCTTGTCACAATTTTCAGGCCCATTTGTAGTGGTGGACCACCTGAGTGAACTCACGTCATAGCTCGCCTCCTGTGCAATGGTCGGTGATCAAGCAGAACTCAGCTGACTCATTTAGCTCGCCTGAAGCCTTTCTACCCTGCTTTTCCATCCTGACTCGCCCCATGGGCTTCGTCTGCTTGCGGGGAAATGTAACGGATACGAAAGGCGCGGACAAGAAGAGAGAAGAGAAGACGAAGAGAACGAAGTTTGAGAGGCCGGGCTGCGCTACGATCACGCCATGATCATCATCCATCGCCTGTGAATAAAACCATTTCTTCGCAACTTCCTTCGTAAGAATATATATATATATATATATATATATATATATATATATATATATATATATATATATATATATATATATATATATATATATATATATATATATCTTGTGAGACAAGGCTTAGGCAGCCAGTAACCTCTTTATTCTCCCGAGTGAGAGGAGTGTTAGCCCCACCTCCAGGCCACAAAACGGTGATGATGAGCACGTACAGGTGAGAATATGAAGCATGTGAATAATGCTCACACTAACTTCCCCGCACGCGCATGCGGCCAGCCAAGCCGTGACATAGTAGGGAGGGTAACGCCGAACGAATCGTTTGAGGTGCATATCGTGAACGACCTCCGAACCACCATAACGATGGTCGGAAGAAACGTCTACGGGAGTAACGCGATAGTTCTCGGAGAATGTTTGTTAATTGATGATGTAGGGTCCAAGGTAGCAGGATGCAAACACCTCACACAAACCGAGTGTACGAATGGGTGTCCAAAGGAGCACTTGCTCTCCAGGACGAAAGGAGACTGTGCGTGTGTGTATCTCTGTGTGTGTGTATAACTAACACCCTTGTATTTAGATTTCGGTGCACATTAAGGAACCGCAGGGGGTAAAAACTAATCTGGACTTCCCCACTGCAGCGTGCCTCATAATTAAATAGTGCCTTCGGCACTTATAAACCCATAATGTTTTAACTAGTGCATAACTACGAGTACGCTCATATTTTGATGCACCTTTAGACAAAGGCGACAGACGCCAGCTTCAAGATTATTCTGAGCTTGGAAAGCAGCCATGACGCTAATGCAGGAGAGAGAGAGAGAGAGAGAGAGAGAGAGAGAGAGAGAGAGAGAGAGAGAGAGAGAGAGATGAAACAAAAAAGGAAGGGCGCTCAAGGAGAATAAAAAACCCTGTATGCTACTGTACACTAACAACGAGAAAAAAGGGCGATATCAAAACATAAACAAATATACAGTTCATTAAAGTAGTCTGCTGGACCAGTTGCCGCTACACATCGTATGAGCGGTGCATGGCCGCCAATTGCAAGCAGAACTTGTGGCACAATCTATTGTCAAAGTTTACGGATATGTTGATGACTTCCTCGCTTTTTTTCACTAAATAACCACTAACATTTAGCCCGCATTGGCAACTAGCAGCGTATGAGAAATGATTTATTCATTGCTCGCGTTCATTATTATTTACTCATAAACAATCAGCAAATGTTCAATTCCAGTTTTTAGACCTTACTTTGTTCTTAATAGGGGCGATCATGTGTATTGGGAATTTTCCACACCGTCAAGAAAGCCTGTTACCTTATGATTGATCACACTAAGCTTGTAAAACGAGCCATTACTGTGCCATGCCTTAGTTCTTCATTGGGGTAGTCTTGCAGGCATTAGATCTAGCGCAGTTTCATCATGCGAGTGAGTCGTCTGACCAGCTTGGTTCACTCAGCTAGTCTGTTAGTTGCTGGGGGGTGGGCAGCTGCAGCTTAAGAAGTTGAAGAGTACAATCGCTACAAACGTTTATTAGAAGAGGCAGCCAGAAAGATTGTTGTTAAGCGGTATGTTCATTCTGTTTCAAACAATCTAAAAAAAATTTGTCAGAAGCATAGAGTGGACGTCGCGCTCACAGCTCCCTGGAAACTGTCTCACATGTGGTCCTTGGTTAATTGGCATGGTAAAGGAAGGTGAACAAGATGGCTTGTGAAAAAAAAGACGCAGTTTTTCCCGAAAAGCGAAGCATCAGCCACGATAGCAAATTGGTAGATAGCTTTAAGAAGTAAAGGTTGTAGTTCTATCGGCCATATAAACATAGAAACATTCGCCCACCAATTGAAATAAGTAGCATGGTGTCAGCGCACACAAGCAAACATGGATGTATCACACTAGATGAGCGTGGACACTCGCAGTCAAAACGCTGGCGTTAGCAAGCAGCATCGAAGGAAGTGACCTTCGTGCGGTCTGCCGCTTCAACGCAAGAGCAGCGAGAACACAGCGCGCACTGTAAAGATTGCGCGCTGTAAAGGTTGCGGGTGCCTTCCGTTGTTTACTAGTACGGTTCTTCTTAGCACGTCAAAAGACAGACTGACGAGGGACACCACAGGGGCAGGCTAGATTTTCTCGCAGTCAGCCACGTGCGTTAGCATACCCTACGCTAACTACGCGGATTCTTCGCATCATGGAAAGTGGTTCAGGCGAAGTTTTCATTGGCATTTGCAAATAACGGTAAGTTCTTTTAATGCTCAGTTGGAATTACAATGCGCACGACCAAGCGGAACATATTTTCACCGCGAAACGTTCATTGTTAGTTTGTAGCAAGTTGTGGCTTACCCTCAGAAAGGATAAAATGACGGCAAAGCCAGCTTTAAGTAACTGCTTTGCGCGATTAACTTTCAAACGACGCCAAGCTTCGCTTAAAGCCGCTAAAACGATTAAAGAAAACAATGTGTTTAGCCTCGCTCAACAATTATGTAACCGTAAGGGATGATTACTTAGATTATTGGATTTTGCACATGTTGCACACCTCATCTAAATAATTTATCGCGGGATCGAGTCCCGGCCACGGCGGCCGCATTTCGATGGGGGCGAAATGCGAAAACACCCGTGTGCTTAGATTTAGGTGCACGTTAAAGAACCCCAGGTGGTGAAAATTTCCGGAGTCCTCCACTACGGCGTGCCTCATAATCAGAAAGTGGTTTTGGCACGTAAAACTCCAAATATTATTATTATTAATTCATTTAGCCAACTTAGCTGGGCCGATCTATCCGACTTATTTTATTCGTATTACAAAAGATGGAACAGTTTCTCGGGCGCTCCTCCATGACAATAAAGGGTTCGGAGTCGAAATAAAGCCGAGTATGGCATGACATAAAGGAAGCCTGGTGGATTCAAGTACTGGAATGCTTAGGATTACTTTGCCAAGTGCGAAAAAGAAAATAATCAGATACAAAAAAAACTATGTGTGCACAGTGCTTTGGATATGCCAAAAGAAAAAACAATGATAAACATGGAAAAGTATATTTTAATGTTTAGATACTTTTGCACTGCAAATTACAACAGGAAATATATGGTGTAAAGAAAGGCAAGGAGGCCACCCACAGGTAGTTCCGGTTGGATACCCTGCCCGGTGGCAATTGCAAGGGGGATAAAAAGGGAAATAATGCGTAATGGGAGAGAAGGATAGAGGAACGAGAAGTAAATCACTTAGACTATAGAACCGTAGCAAGTGTCGTTCTTATGTCCATATAGTAGGCTTGTACACCTCAAGAACTTCAGAAGCTCATATACAGCCACTTCTGCTGAGTTTCTTCTGGAGCGCTGCCATAGAACGTTTCTGATAGCGGAGAATTGTACAGCCTATTCAGCTGTCTTCACATCACTTGCCTCTGGGCTATAGTGCCGAGAGGCAAGAGAGTTGAGGCACGCCTCTGGATTAAGTTTGGCCACCTGGGCTTCTTTAAGGCGCACCTAAAGATATGTACACAACCATTTTCATATTTCGCCCCCATCGGAATGCGGCCACTGCGATCGGGATGCAACCCGATACTTTGAGCTGAGTAGCTCAATCTCGTTGCCACGGTGGCAAGTACAAAGCCCTTCTTGTGACGCCGTAGCTTTATGGACGCTTCCTTGGCTTAGTCATATTCATAGCGAGTATTTCTTTGCCAGCCCTCCGAGGTTTGGTACAGATAAAGGACTGCTTTTCGCGAGAAAGGCAACTTATATAGCACGAAAAAAATGACCGATAAAGTCGTGCCAGTAAGCGCAGCCTTGTTCTGCGCAATCAAACGACAAATCACGTCACATAACCTACACATATAATGTCGGCTCATAAGTACTCTGAAGCACCCAGACCTCTTTGTGCAATGGCGCATGCTATTGAACAATGTTGATTTTTTTAGTGTTTGGACTAACCATTTTTGATCAATTCGGTATGTTCAATTAGTTTATCTGGTATATAAGGCATGGAATTCTAACTGAAAAGTGGTGCCCGTGAGCGCACCTGCGTTCGGCGCAATTGGACGACACGCCACAAGATAATAGCTGTACAGGTGATCTAGACTGATAGTTATCTAAAACACACGGGCTTATTTATGGAATATCACATAATATTCAACGGTATATTTCGCGTCTCCTAGCTTTCGGTCACCACTTTCTGGCGCTTTTTGATATATGCCCATTCTCGCCCATTCCTCCAGAGTAAGTATGCGTCACTGTGATGCAATAGGTACGGAAGCCTTACATATATTTAGATAAGTCTCACCGTATAATGTGCCAAAGCCTTCCATTACATCCTTCTCTCGACAAGCACCATACTTCGCGTTTGTCCTGGTGACGCACACAACTGGCACCCACAGGCGAAAAGGTTCTCAGTGTGTCAACCATTACTGATGCTGCCTCGCTAACTCAAAAAAGCTTCGCATCATTTTAAATACCACATCGCCTTTGATCTCCGTAGCTTTCAGAGCCATAGCTCTTACGGACTTCGCCGCTGGAATGGCAGGATGCTTTGCCATAATATTTTGAAGAAAGAACGTCACAGTGCCTTGTCATTATTCCACCTCCTGGCCCACAAAGTGCCATGCGAATATTTTACACCTCAGCAACTTAGTCGATGCCGCAGAAAAGAGTTTGCTTCTGGGCAATATTGCGTCTTCCTTAGCCTCTTGAGCATTCCTTAAAGCGATTCGCTGACGCCATGCTCTGCTGCTTATCCTAGAACCCACCAGATCTGAGGTAAATAATAATAAACGATGGTGGTGCCGGTAGCTAGGAGGGAAGGGCTGGATGGTTAAGAGAAGGAAGAATGCGTAGTTTCTTCAAACTTCGGCTCCACCGGGAACCATCACCTACACAAAAGGGCATTACTTCTTTTGGTGTTATTCGCCTGGATTGCCATGCGGCATAATTACCGACTCAAATTACTTGGAAGCATACAAACCTATCTTATACAAGGACTGGAAATACGATTTATAAAATGTGTTGTCTCTGAGCCATATTTCATAGTCCTCAGACTGGTGACTTCGGAACTTCACATCCCGTAAGTACACTTTAGCGGACAGGCATTGACCCCAGAGAACGTCGAATGTAGATGAAGGGCATGCGATGCACATGTAAGAGTAGAGCACTTCGCACACTGCATATAGTCTTCATATGTTTGACCCAGGTACAAGTGATAGCTGGTGTAACGACTACATCGAGCCGAAGTCTCCAGATAGAGACATCCTCCATCAAAGAGAGGTTGTGAGTGAGGGAGAAAATAAGCAGCAGAGTCTCTTATGTCATCCCTAAGACGACGTGAAGGCGAAATCTTAAGTGCCTATGCATTAAAGATAGACACATGACCAACATATCCCACTTAATTCTCCTAGTCTACGTCGTTTAGTCATCGATCCTAATTCGCTTACTCGTCCTGTTAATTCGCTTACTCAATCTCTTAATTTGCTCAGTCATCGCCCCTCATTCGAGAAGTCGACCTACCGGCCTGCGACTTCTGACAACTCAAAACGACGAGATCAGATGCGCACCAACGTCACTCGAAGCGGAAGTTTCGCATCCCTGCCCGGCAATAACAATTCGTTTAGTGTAGTTCACTTAGTCATCCCTCTTAATTCCAAAGGTCGAGGGTTCGACTCCCACCCAAGGTCAGGTGTTCGAGTGCCTTATTAACTATACTCTAATTAACTGTGCCTTAATTAACTTCGCTTTCATTACCACTAAATGTCGTGAGTTCGACTCCCACCATAGGTCGTGGTCTCGAATGCCCCAATTAAATATATCTTAATTAACTTTGCCTTCATTAACTACGTCTTATATACCACGAAAGATGGCGGGTTCGACTTCCACCAAAGGTCGTGGATTTGAGTGCCTTAACTCTATGTTAGATAACTGTGCCTCAATTAACTTCGCATTCTTCAATACCAAAGGTCGTGAATTGAACTCCCACAAATGGTCTTCATTCGACTCCCACGAAACGTCAAAAGCTTGTAGACTTGAGTACCACAAAAGGTCCTAGTCACGACTCCCACCAACGATCGAGCCATCGTAGCTTTTCCGTGCCTTCCGTGTCGACCACGCGTTTTCGCTCAAGGACTTTGAAGGTCGACTGACTGATGAGACTCACAAGGATTTCGCCTTAATAATTCCGCGAAATGCATTGCCAAGTACTCTTAGTGCAGCTTTTCCTCTTCTGTTGCCATGACAGACCACTACTCAAATATTATTTTGGACGTGCATGCATGCGTTTGCGCTGCAGGTGGGGGAGTGGTACGTGTAGTGAGTTTTCGGTGGCCTCGAGCTACGAAACTGACATGCAACCTTTGCACCACTCGAGTTTCGTACGCACGCGCAGGAGTTCACAATTCTATCACAGTCGTAGGAAGCGATTTGACGGCACAGGACACGCCGACGTGCGACTGCCAACCACCAAGTGCCACGTCGCGACGTATGTTACGTCTCTATCATTAGTTTGCTCGCTACCTCTTACGATAGCCTAAATGCTGGACACATTATTAGGATTTGCATTTTAATATTGCTGTTATAAGAAGAATGAGGAATGGTGGTGCCCGGTTTCGATACGCCCGCACAACTCTGGTGTCCACTTTACGTACTCGCGCACTTAGACCGCAACGGATATGCTATAGGGCACACCGATCGCTAGGAGCACAAAAAGTGCGCCTGTGCCTCAGCGATAGTTCATGTGTGGTCACTGCGACGCCACCAGTTCGTCTCTCTGTTATATGTGATGTATATGAAGAACGAAAGACTTCACCACCAGTTTTACTTTCCCAGGGAGTGCGAACAAGGAGGCGTTAAGCAAACACCACACTCTCCGGAGAGCGCGTCGAAGCAACCAAGAGCCCGCGAAAGCGGCGACGCGGAGTGGAGTTACAAAACGGTTCGCGCAATGGCTCGAAGCATTTCACGGTTCCGCCTCGCTCCATTCCGGCGGTCGTTGTCACACTCGTCGCAACTGGTCCGAGAACAGAGCTGCCGGGGATACAAAAGGACCGCTTGCGAAAGCGGCGGCGGTTTCATTGCCGCCATCAACTGCACGTCTCAACGGGAACTGAATGAAACGCCTTGGCTGCAACACTCCAGTGCTGCTATCCGACCCGTGAGAAAAGACGCGACTCATTTAACGGCTGCGAGTGGGGGACTGTTTGTATGTTTGTGGTATTTTCGCTCTAGCTTTCAGGAAGGTTAGACCATCATGGTTGAACAACAAGAGAGTAGATAAAGAGTAGTACAAAGTGGACGTGGTGTACGAAAGCAAGCGTAGACTGATAGGCACGTTTCCGCTGGCTGTTGCAACGCCTTCTTGCAGAAAACGAAACAATGCGCGTTCGCCGTGGTACTCTTCGTGTGGTGTAATTTTAGGAAAGCGCCCCTGCGCAATATATTTATCGTGATGTTTTTCTGCTGTCCTTGAAATACACTGCTGATTTCAATTTTTTGAACATTCTTGAAGTGGTGGTTTTTGTGTAAGAAAATTTTTATCAAACATTCCTACGCATAAATATAGTACACCTCTACAGTAAATGTATCAGTACAATCTATAAAAAGCAACTTATGTCTACGATGTAAATCTGCGATGAGAGGTGATCGGTATTTCACTTTTGTTTTCATGCATACATATTGTCTCGACGGCTGCGACAGTTGCGACGGCTGCGATGACTTTGCCACGGCTGCGATTTTGTCAGGATAAAGTCTGACACCTCTGTCGCTTACAACGTGGCTCAAATAGTGTATTTCTTCATAGCCAAAGTGGAACTTTTCTAGTTTCAAAGTAAGCTCTGTGGAGCGCTTGAAGAACTGACCTTGGCCGCCTGTGGCGTTCATCAAAGATGGCAAAATAAACAATCATATCTTCTAGGTACACTAAACAAGTCTTCCACTTAAGGTCTTAGGGAACAGTAAACATTAGCCTTTGCAACGTGGCAGGGGTTGAGCATAAACTAAAAAGGAGAGCTTTTAATTCATAGAGCCCATTTGGCGCCACAAAAGCAGCCTTTTCAGTTTCCTGCTCATCGATTTCTATTTGCCAGTATCCACGTTTAAGAACATCGATGAGAAAGAGAGAGAGAGAGAGAAGGGAAGAAGGAAAGACACAGAGGTTAACCAGACTGAGTCCAGTTTGCTACCCTACACGTGGGGAGGGGAATGGGAAGCGAAAGGGAGAGAGAGAGAACTTAGGTGTAGGACGTCTATAGTCGGGCACTCAAGTCTGTTGCCCTCTACGAGCATGCTGCAGCCTGGCAAGGGAATCTTCGATGCGTGGTAAGATGTGCACATCTTTGTTCGTAAGGCTATTGAGCGTGCGATAAACAATACGAAACCACACACCACCATCCTTCTTTTTTACGAGTACCACGGGCGGTGTCCAAAGCTTTTTTGACGGATGGATGACATCATCTTCTAGCATTTTGTTCACCTGCTGCTGCATTGCTTCAGGCTCTTTCTTAACCACGCGATCGGCTTTCTTCCAGATGGGTATTGGTGTGTCCTCCGTAATGATGTGGTGTTTCGTCAGTGGTGTTTGACGGAATCGGGACGTTGTAGAGAAGGAGTCCTTAAAATGTTCAATCAGTTCCTTGGGACGGTTTCTGTTGTTGCGCTAGACATGGGTCAACGTCGACGATGGGCGCATGTGGCAGCGCATCGTTTATTCTTTCATTCTTTACAGGAAGGCAGTGTTGAACGCCAATATTTACAAAGTATGCTACAGCGGTGCCATTACTGATGTGTCTGCAGGTAAAATTTGTCAGCAGTACCTCTGTACGACCACCGATTAGGCTGACGACATCCCAAGCGATGGCAACACCTTCATGGAAGAAAAGTGCAGTTAATTGTTCGGCCACACCGTCATCGTTACGCTGTTTTCCGCAACTGACGGACACAAGACTGCACGATAGTGGCAGTATGCAGACTTCTTCGTTAGAGAGACGTAACAATGTACGCTATTGCTCTTCGTCATGACTCGTGTCTATACTAATTGATAAGGTTATCTCGCCGTCCTGTGTTTTAGCCATGGCGCGGTATTCACTCAATAAGTCCTTTCCAAAGATCAGTCATCTACAGCACTCTTGTAAAATAATAAAAGTGGTCATGAAAGCTGTATTTCCTATCTGAAATTGTGCAGTACCTTTGCTCTAGGTGTCATTATTTGGCACCCGGCATTTATTTTAGAGGGCGAATGAGATTAAGAAGTTTGCAGGGACAACATGACCACAATTAGCACACGACTGGGGTAGTTGGAGAAGTAGGATGGAAGCATCTACCCTGCAGTAGGCGTAGCCAGGCTAATGATGATGATTATGATGATGATGATTTCTTATATAAGGGCCCGTCTCTTGCATTCTGACTTTCTTAAGCTCATCTCCAAACTGCTCACTTATTATCGAAAAGTCCATGCCTGTGTCAACTAAAGCTATCACTTTGTGCCCATCAATCGTTAAGAGTCACACAAAGGCTAACTTACAAATTCGTCATCGTTCTATCCCTCCATGTTGCTCTGCGATTTCTCAGTAATAATAAGGAATTTTCAGCATTTTAAGGACTTGCAACCTTCCCCTCGGAAGTCGCTGCTTTCAGTTTCCCCACTTTGGGCTTGGAGAGCTCCCTCTTACCTCGTCGGCATGTCTGCGATGGTTCGGCGAAGAATAACGTAACGGAGACGGCGAACGCGACCGGGCATTAGCGGAGCGGCCCTGTTACCGGTGAAGCTGTCGTCGAAGCGTGTATGCCTTCCTCGCAACTGTCGCGAAGTGGCAAGTGACATTCCGTTGATGCCACCGAGGCAATGAGAGGAAACACGATAAACGTTCTGTGGTTCTCCGCGATGGAAACACAATGGACGGCGTCAGCAGTACGCCATACGTCGGTCCTGAGAAGTTAGCGTCGCCTGAAATATTCCCTCTGTATCCGGACAGCAAAAGGTGGTAGCTGGTGGTACTGTTGTACTGGCAAGTTAGGAAGTGGACGACAGACAGCTCTATGCGCGCGGCCAGACGTACGGCTCGTAGCGCGGCTAGGGACACGTTTCAGTGAGTGACTCGGGAGAGGCAAAATCTTGCCCGATCTCTTGGCGGGCCACTTCAGCAACCGAGGCAACAGAAAACTCCTTCGTTGTCGCTCTTTGCTTCGCAGTCTCTTCGCGCACAATGTCTCTTATCAGTTGGCGCCGCGAGGTCTCGTCTGTCATTGACAGTACTGCGCGTGCTGCAGGCACACCGTTACTCAGGTGTTCGTATTGCTGGCAACGCTGCCGGAGAGCCCGCTCGATTGTTGTGGCTTCTCTAATAATTTCTTCCACTGCTGGAGATTGGTTGCGCACAAGACCAGCGAATACCTGTCTGACGCCGTGCATGAGATGGCTCAGCTTCTTCGAATCAGGCATGTTAGGATCTGCGCGGCAAAACAAAGAAGACATCTCTTCGGGGAAAATCAAAACGCTTTCGTCGTGCTTTTGAATGCACAACTCGAGAAGGCATTGGGTATTACCTCAGCGATCAGTTTTTCTTAAGGTATCAAGCATCTGGCGGGAAAGTGTCCCACGTTCGCAAATGTGCCTAGTGGTATTGAAACCACGTCCTTGCGCTATCTGTAAGAGCAAAGTACAAGTTGGAAAGCTTCTGGTCGGAACGTCACTGATTGATTGGTCCAGCCAGTTTTCGGCGTCTTCGTATGTGTCACTGTGGAAACTCGTTGGGAGTAGAGTGTTTTAAACAGGCACCTGTGTTGAACACGCAAGCGCCATTTTCTGAGTCGGTGAGGTCGCTGAGAAAGTTTCATGCCAGATACCGGATTCCGGGCACATACAGTCTGGGTGGCGGCTTGCGCGTTGCGGTGTACAGGTGGGTTGACGCCGGGGATATATATATATATATATATATATATATATATATATATATATATATATATATATATATATATATATATGTGTGTGTGTGTGTGTGTGTGTGTGAGTGAGTGTGAGTGTGTGTTTGTGTGCGTGTGTGTGTGTGTGTGTGTGTGTGTGCTCTGTACGAGATTCACAACTTTATGAGTGGTTAAGGTTGGCGTTGCTTTTCAAAATCCGCTATTCATTGCCAGTGTCAGTAGAACAACAAACATCTCATCTATATAGTACATGCATGCAGTGGCAATAGTTTTACGCCAATGGCTAGCTGAACAAAGTAAGCACCATTGCTGAGCCAGGAAGGATGGTTAGAATGCAGTGAGTCAGAGCAGGAAGGGTATGTTGTGAAATGTGAGGTAGAAAGTGACAAAAAAACCACGAGCGCCTCAGAAGTAATGCATTACATATTCCTGTTTTAGTGCCCCTTCACTGCGCTGAGTAGTTATGGCTTATGCTAGATGGTGGCCTCTGTTATTAAGGAAGCACGAAAAAGAAAATCTCGCTTCTGTACATGGCTGACACAAAACTTGTTTATACAGTGGCAATAGGTTGTGTCCCTATACTAATTCAATACTAACGCATTGCCGTGGACAGTCATCGCAAGATGATTTCTGCCACAATTCTTTCTTGGCGAGTTATCATCACCATCAATCTATCTTATTTCACTGCAGGACTAAGGCCTCCCTACGATCTCCAATTACCCCTGTCCTGGCGTCATCGACTGCGCTTCCCTTAACTTGGCCCCCATTCTATAACTCTAAAGGTCCACCGGTTATTTATCCTACGTATTACTTGACCTGCCCAGCTCCATTGTTCTCTTTAATTTTTTTTTTACTTTTTTCTCTTTCTCATTCTTTCCTCTCACACCACCTTCCTGTCTGTTAACGTTACGCCTAAAATCATTCGTTCTATCGCTATTTGCGCGGCACTCAACTTGTTCTCGAGCTTTGCCAACCTCCAAGTTTCTGCCCCATTTGTTAGCACCGGTAGGCTGCATTCATTGTAAACCTTCCTTTCCAATGATAGTGGTGAGTTTCCAGCCAGGATCTGGCGATGTCTGGCTGATGCACACCAACCCATCTTTATTCTTCTGCAGAGTTGCTTCTCATAATCAGGGTCCCCTGTGAGTAATTGATCTAGGTAAACGTACTCTTTCACGGACTCTACAGGCTGACTGGCGATCGTGACCTCTTGTTTCATTGCCGGACTATTGAGCATTAGCTTTGTCTTCTGCATAATAATATGCAACGCCACTCTTACAGTTTCTCTGGTAAGGTCCTCCATCATTTCTTGCAATTTGCCCCCAGGGTTGCTGAACTGGACAATGTCATCTGCAAACCCAAGGTTGCTAAGACATTCGTCGTTGATCGCCACTAATAAGCACTCCCAGTTTCAAAGCTTGAATACTTCTTGGTAAGCATGCAGTGAATAGTATTTGAGATATTGTCTCCTTGCCTGACGCCTTTTTTTATAGGTATCCTTCAACTTTTCTTGCAGAGAATCAAGGTAGCTTTGGAGTCTGTAGATATTTTGCAAGATCTTCATGAATGCCTCCTGTACTCTTTGATTAGGCAATGTCTTTATGACAGCTGGTATTTCTACTGAATCTACTGAATCAAATGAGTTTTCGTAATCTTTGAAAGTAATATATAGACGTTGATTGTACTCTGCATATTTCCCGATTACCTGATTAGTGACATGGATGGGATCCATTGTAGAGTATCCCTTCCTGAAGCCTGCCTGTTCTCGTATTTTATTGAAGTTAATTGTTGCCCTTATTCTATTGAAAATTATCTGCGTCAATATTTTATATATTGCTGTAAGTATGTTCAAGCACGATATGTCCTCCAACTTTGATTAAATCGACTGTTATTCCATCGTCCCTGTTCTCCTGCCGCTTTCCCACGGTTCATGTCTTTCAAGGCCCTTATAACTTCATCGCTAGCTATAGAAGGGAGCTCTGTATCCTGTTCATTAATATTTCGAATGGAGGTAGCGTGACTTTTCCCTGGACAGTACAGGTCAGTGTATGACTCTTCTGCTGCTTTTACCATATCGTCGAAGTTCGTAATGATATTATCCTACTTATCTTTCAGCGCATACACCATGGCTTGTGCTATCCCAAATTTTATCTTCGATGTTTTTCATACTGCGTCCTTTTTTTACTGCTTCCTCAGTCTTTCGCACGTTATGATTTCCAATACCCCTTACTTTCTCCTTGTTGATAACTTTTTACAGTTCTAAGAATTCTATCTGATCTCTTGAGTTGAACAGTTTCATTCTTTGTCGCTTCTTTATGAGGTCCTTCGTTACTTGGGAAAGCTTACCTACTCGTTGCTTTTGTGTGTCTTACTTCCTATTTCAATTGCTGATTCTGAAGCTAGTGTAGTTACGGTTTCCTTCATTACCTCTATGTCATCTTCATCCCTCTGTTCTTTGCATTCGTTTGCAAGCACCAGCCTGAACTGGTGTGCTTTTACCTTTGCTACGTCTCGGTTGGCCTCTTTCTTCTTCACTAATTCCACTCTTTCTCTCTTCACATTGAGGTAAATCCTAGACCTCACTAACCTATGATCACTGCATTTTACCCTAACTTAGGATTCTACATCTTGCACTAAGCTGGGATCGGCAGACAGTAGGAAATATTTTTCATTTCTTGTTTCTACATTATGGTTCTTGTACGTCCGCTTTTATTGCTACGCTTTCTGAAGGAGGTATTCATTATTCGGAGCATATGCCTCTCCGTGAATTCTGATAACATCTTTCCTTTTGTGTTCCTAGAACCGATGCCGTATTTGGCAACTGCGTATTCACTGGGCAGCTTTTTGCTCACTTTTGCATCGAAGTCGCCCATGGCTACAGTATACTGAGTTTGCAGTTTTCCCATCTTAATTCAACATATTCATAAAACTGTTCTATTCCTTCATCATCCTGAGTAAATGTTGGAGCGTAGACTTGTACTACCTTTAACCTATACCTCTTATTACGTTTGATTACGACTACTGCTACCCTCTCATTAATGATGTAGAATTTGTCAACGTTTCCCGCCATGTCCTATGGATTAGGAATGCTACCCTGTATTGCTTCTTATCTGGGAGTCCTCTATAGCAGGGGACGTGGCCGTTATACACCTATGTATAAGCCTCACGAGTTCTTCTAACCTCATTAAGGCCAACAATATTCAATATAATTTCTGATAGTTCCTCAAAGGGTCTTGCTAAGCTAGGTACACTGGAGAGGGTTCGTCTATGGAATGTTTCCAGGTTCACTTTAGAGTGGCGGCCTGTCCGGGTCCCGAGCTTCTTAGCACCCTTTGCGGCGTCGCAGATCTGACCGCCGCATTGGTCAGGTGCTCTACTGCTTCTGGAGACTGTGTGCCATGGGTGAATTGTAGGAGTCGTGAGGTAGGCAGTGGCCGAATACTGCATCAGGAAGGCCAATTCCTATTATGGTGAGGAATTGTCTTTTGTTGAAGCTTAGCGGGCCTTCCTGATTTGGTTGCACCCGGACTAGTTTAGCGCCCCTGGCTGTCGGCATTTTATACCGGTGTCAGGCGCCGCTACAAGCCTGGAGATGTAACGTACTGGAGGAGGATTTGAACGTACGACCTTTAGATTAGAAGGCTAGTGTCACAAAAGAACAAAGACAAAGAAAACCGAGTATCTGAGCTTTTGACTATAGCAACCGAGCATCCAAGATCGTCCACGCAGTTGGCTGTACATGCGGCAAGACCACCTTAAGGCGAGGGGGTCCAGCCCAGAGCCATGTACAAGTCCAATTGTGCGGGAAAGAGGGGTTTTGCTGGTTAACTGGAGGAAAAGCGCCTGTCAACTGATAAATTACAGACTTTACGTGTACTTCACGCGTCGGGACAACCGTGTCGGAAAGGATTAAAGCACGCGTTATGCGCTCAATATAAGAAAATATGTCAACCGGAATTATGTAATTTGTTGTGAATAATTTATTCTATAAATACGGGGAACCCTCTTGGAGCGTTCGTCACCGCGATATGTAGGACACTATTGTTTGTTTGGCTCGGAACTTCTGTCTCTGGCCGCGCCGGGGGGCGTGGGCCTGAGACAGACAGAGAATTGCTAACGAAACATATAAATAGTTGTGACCAAGCTATGTTCTTTTTGCAATGCACCTAAATCTATGGAACATTCTCTCGCGCCGAAACATATACATAAACATACGCTCGCTAACGAAACAAATAAATAATTGTGACCAGGCTATGTTCTTTTTGCAATGCATCTAAATCTATTGAACATTCTCTCGCGCCGCTAACTTTTTAGACAAAGAAAACTCTTGGAAAATTCGTTTCGAAAACTTGAGCTATCTCTAACCTCGCCAACCGTTCTTTCCTTTGGGGCTACTTCCCTGGGATCCAGCCACAGGAATGCTTTTCCCGTAGTTTACAATTTTAATATAGATGCAGAAAGTGTACCTTGCTGAATTTCTAGAACTATCAAATATACCTATTATTTAATTTGTTACGGAGAAATTAATTTATCTCGAAACTGTTTATATCTTTCTTTTTCTTTTCTAACTTCTAAACCATATTTCTTTACTCCCACGCTCTACTATTCAAATTTAGTTTTGTTTGAACTATAAACGTACAGAAAACCGTCTGCTTCTTGGCCAGTTCCCCATAGTCGGTGTGAGCCACTGTTTGGAAGACAAGACAGCGTGGTTTTGAACCGCACGGGTCAAGGTGACCGTCATGACGGTCAGAGAAACCAGACATTTTCCACAAGCTTGGCGCTTGAAGCAGAAAAGCCACTCTGAACAGCGCTCAAACAGGAACAGAAATATTTCTAATTATCAAACTTAATGCTAGCTGGGCAAAGATTATTCTTCAGCGCTTCGTACCGTCGTAGCTCGAAAACATTATTTATTAAATGTTTCTGTTTGTTTTTCTCTTTCCGCATCGGGCGTGTATGTTTCTAGCCTTTGTTGTGGGGCGGTCGCGGCCGTAGTGCAGTCTAAAAATGCCCGTCGATCCGGAAGATATATCTGCTACTGCTGGTATCAGTGCTCCCTGTGGTATCGATACTGGCAGTACCAGTGGTAGCGGTTTTATCATGATCTATGGTAGCTCCATGTGGTCGCCGGTAACTATGCTCCAGACGCAGTGAATACATGATGGTACCACCTCGTGGTACTGGTGAGAACACTGTGAAATACTACAACATGGTGGATGTATCGTGGTGCTGTGGTACCAGGGGTAAGGGGGGCTTCGCTCGCGATAGTTACCGTTTTGAGACGCTGTCGGCGGGAAGCTGCGGCTCTGGTTGAAGAAGCAGATACTTTTGTTTGAGGTGCTGCGGGCGTACCAGAATACATTGTACGGTTCATACACCCCATTCGCATCCAAAAATCGTCCAGGGAGACTTTTTCCCGTATTCTTAAACAATCCTCGACCCGAAGCTCGCCGTCCACTCCATCGACTAGGAAGACTACACCATGATGATTATTTATTCACATCCTCTTTGAAACGGGCGATGGCAAATAGTCCCCTAGGTTGATTTTAGTTAACCAGTATGAAATGTATGTTTTCATTCTAGTATTCTTGTATACATCACCTTAATTTTTTTTCTATTCCTCAAGACTTCTCTCACTTTGTACCGCTGTCAGTGGCTGCAACGCACCCGTTTGTATCAACTTATTGCCAGCATCGTTTCCACAAATACTCTGAACGTGTCTTGTTCACCTTGATTGATGACCGGTTGATGCTTCCATTCACTTTGAGTCAAATAGCTTCTAGAAAGCATGCGTTACGTACGCGTCTCACTGGATGAGTACCTTCGCATTGCATTAGGATGTGTTGAGCGGTCGCCTGAATTTTGCTGCAGCACCTACATGCCTCCTGTCTTGAGTATTTGCTCCTGTATGTTTTTGTCCTTAGGCATCCTGCTCGAGCCTTAAATAGCCAGGCACAGCCCTTTGTGTTACCTTACAGATTTCCCATTAAAAATATTTTCTTCCCATTCTTGTAAATCTCCATGGTCTTTTTTCATTTCCATTCTTTTCATCCAATTCACTGTCTTTGTTTTTCTTGCTTTGTTTTTGATTACTACTGGCTCTCTATAAAGAACTGTACCTTCTATTACGCTGTACTTTATTGCCAACTTTCTTTACCTTTTCCCCCATTCTGTGTCCAGGCTTTTATGTACAGATACTTGACCACTTTAACCGCTCATTCTTTTGTTCTATTCATGTGCTTCAGTCTTTCTTCAAAACTAATTTTGCTCAGCACTTCTCGGACTTCAAAAGAGACCCAATCCCTGTCACCCTGCATTCCTTCATTTGTGGTTTTTCCGTGAACTCCCAAAGCCAAGTGGCCTATCGATCTTCGGTTAACTTCAAACCCGGATAAGGTATCCTATTTTAAGCACTGAATGGCATTTACGAACGTTTGCGCTGGCACTACTAGTCCTTTCAGGCTCCACGCACCACCTCATATTTATTGTGGTCTCAAAGTGCTCCATGTTTTGTGATTGCCGCATTTCGCTTACCCTTTATTTTCAGATGATGTTCGTGGGCGCTTGCGCTACTTGGGTATTGCTTGACTATAGGTATGACTTTCTGCTGTTGAATTGGTATCACGTAACTACTCGTCTCTCCATTAAAGATCAGTATTCCCAATTTTCCTGTGCTAAACTTGGGGCCTAGATTTGTGGCTGCGTTGCCACACAAATTCGCAAGCATCTGCAAATATCTTGCATTTTCTGCTAGTAGTACTAAGTCGTCCGCATACATCAGTCCACGGACCTTCTGTTGCACCGCCGACTTAATCACAGCGCAACTCCTCGACTGAACAGGACACATGGCTTTTCAAAAAATTGGCGTGGCGTCAATGAAGTGCAACGACCACTTCTCTCGTGAGGTGGCACCACCATTCACTTTCGAGTACAGGTTGAGTGTTGAGTGGATAGACATCGTAGAATATGGGAGTTCTTTCGGAATTTTTTTTTTTGCGTCGGCATAGGATATCCTTCGTGGTTTTACTCTTGTGTGGTAGGGGTCTTTTTCGTCAGTAGGTTTATATTTATCTAAGCATCTAGCGACATGTATGCATCTTGCATATGATCAGCGAGTTTGGTTCAGCAACCGCGCGAATATTTCCTAACGTTTCTGTGACCCTCGCAATTGTTCAAGATGACTAGAGCCCACTGAAAATACTTACATTGCTAGTCGATTTCTTTTAACCAAATATCCTGGTCACTTCAAAGCTCGGTTTTATGCCAATGCATTACAGGTATTGGCGCAGCGGGAGGGATGAAAAATAGGCGTTAGTGGGCGACTCTATCGGACAGAGGCGCGCACTGACGTCAAAACAATGTACTCCAAGAATTTAAGAGAAGCCGTATCAACAGAGAACAATCGGATGGTCGGTTTCGAATCAGGTCCCCGGCCAAAAAGCTCGATGCTCCAACCATGAAGCCACAAAGGCCATCCCTAGAAGGTGGAACAAGACGCCCTTACGAATTTCCCTACAACAAGCCAGTGTCTTGAAACACTTGGCGAATCAGCCACATCGCATTACAACAATTTACATGTAATGATTAGGGACATGCACCTCCTTTCTGACATTGAACGTAAAATTACAGGACGCGTTCGTTACCAAGGTTCTCACCACGTCCTTCAACGTAATATAGCACTGTGGTGCGTTTCTGCAAGGTCAAGTACAACGAGTTTTGCGATTCAATACCCATTATAATGCTAAATGAATATTGCGCTGGCTCTGCAAGGTTCACCATAGTGGATGAGGTGTGTATTCCTCAGTAAAATCTGTAGGTAATTTCTTTTCGTTATGCGCATAGTGCTTTGCTGGTTCATGAAAGCGTCTGTGTACACCGATTCCCACAGTGTATGGGCTGTGCACAATTTGGACGTGAAACCTCACGTAACGGAAAGATGTAATACAATAACCGCCTATACATTTGCAGCCGTGCTACCCATACGGCTTACTTTGTTATCGTTGCGTAGAGGAAATATGTGATTAGTCGATGATGGATGGGTCACAATGCACGGGTGGCGCCATTATTGCACCCCAAATGACGTAATCAGAGCTAAATTTAGCCTCTTGCTCGGCGTTCAGAGAGGCGTTGCTCGGCAATACTTTGGGTCGATCCGAACGCTGGTGGTCGCGTGTAGGAGTACTCACTCAGCCATAGTGGTTATAATCCACCAAACTTAAACCTGCCCTCATCGGGAGTCATAAGGCTTACAAGTGTACAAATTGCTGCTGACATTTGACGGCCGCTTGGTTATGGCGCCCTCGCGATCAACAGGCAGGGTTCATGAATAGAGTGAATACACTCGGGCAGCAAGGTAGACAGAGGCCAATTCGCGCCCAGACCACGTTGGGCCAATTACGCATAGGGGGCGGGCGGGATTTCAATTTTATACCGTAGGACCTCTGGTACCTTTATCATAAGTTAAGCCTGTATATAAACTTGGAAATGCATGCGTAAGGGTCACTTCTGTATATGGGTACGTTCATTCGTGTTTCCTGCAACCTGTACCCTCGCCGTCACACACAAAAACGTTCCACGTACCTCACTGCAGCTGCTTCCCCCATACACCCTACGCGGTATTTTTTTGTCTCGTTCCTGTGTCATCCCGTGGGGCCCAAGAGCAGTGTTAAAGAACAGAAAACACAACGATGTTCTGACTCCACCCCCGAGCTGATTGGTTGGTACGTTGACGGTGCGTCCGCTTGACTTGGTTGCTTTTGCAGCCAAACGCACTTTGCGCATATGGAGACCTTCTAATCTGCCGCGCATCACTGGCTCATTGCAGAACACGACAGCGGTGCCATCGGTGACGGCACGAATACTCCGGGAGCGTCCATATAATTACTATCTTTACAAGAACGAATTATTGTTTTGCATGAAATGCCGTGATATGTGAAATGCTAGATTACCTGCGTATGCGCCACTTCGCCGTGGTATCACTGTAGGCTTTCCCACAAACTGACGTTTTCGTAGGCCGTCATCACGGTCTCCACTAAAACAAAGATTAAAGTTAATATTGCAGTGAAGAACTGTGTCTTAAGAGCGTTCCGCAATCCAAAGTACCACCATCGCTTATACTGTGGTTCCCTCAAATGTCTATGTGAAATTGAATCACTTTCCGAGCTCAGATGATGCCTCTCAAGGCCTAGCACCATAGAAAAGAACAGCCTATCTCAATAATAGCAAGACAATGTCGTTAATACTGTGTCCTTAGCGTAATACATTACTAAGCGATGGCTAGTAATGGCAATGGCAATGGATAGTAAGAGGCTGATCTCCAGAGAGTTCCATGCACCCTAGCAAACCCCGAAAGTACTGCTAGTATATCCGTTGCCCCTGCCTAGTTGAGCCCGTTTTTGCAGGTGAAACTTCTTTAAAGCTCAAAGTTCTAGCCAGTCTTCGTGCATCTGTCCCTAAGTACTGGCATTATGAAGAAGACGGCAAAATGAAATGAACTACAGCTTAATAATTTAGCCAGGTTTAACAAGCGCTGCCCATATTTCTTCGCCTACTTATTTGGTTTAGCTTCTCAGAGTTAGACAGGGGATACGACAGACGCCGTGCTTGAGGGCTTCAGATTAGGTTAGGCTTTAACCTGCATCTAAATCCAAGGGCGCGAACAATTTCTTTTCTTTTTGTCGTGCCATTCCCCTCACAAAGGACTCGCCGTTCCTTTGAATTGAACATCAGACCACATAATCTGCAGCAATACATCATATCCACGCTGGCACAGCACTAGGATGCTGGTAACACAATATGCGTAACTGTGACAATCACTTTCACCATTGCACGAGTTGTCAGTGGTGGCGTTGTCTGTGTACATACAAAACCAGCTACAGGAACACTATTATCTGCATTCTTATGTCATTCAGGACAACTGGTCCCATTACAACCTATCAGATACACTGAATAAGAAAATACTGGGTGGGTGAACCAGCTCAGGAACTGGAATATACAGGGCGAGATCTGTTTCCAGGATGGTAAGGAAGACAAATATATGTGCGGAAGTATGATATCTTGCGAAACATTAGCGTCATGGACATCGCAGCCAAAGTTTCTGAAATCGCTCGGCCAATCAGAGGGAGGATATGAGCGTTGCTTTTGCAAGAAAGTGAAATGAATTGGTATGAGCGCCAAGAGTACAGGGTGTAGTCGAAATTAAATGTGGCTGCATGATGTGAACGGCGACTCCAGGGCAACAAGTCGTGAAAGGAATGATAACGACTGGTTGAAGGGATTAAAAATAGCCAATAGAACTGACATTGCGTAAAATGAACCAGCTCATAGAAGCTACACAGCATACGTCTTGAAAGTCGTCCCACGTTGCGACAAAGACTATCTCACTCAAGCATTGGCGAACACAAGTGCCTAGTGAAACCCTTGCAGCGCGACTGAAAGAGACTGTAAATGGCATTTTTTGGAGTAAATCAATGTAAAGTTTGAGTGAATGGGCACAGCCACATATATTTTCTCGTCATTTGGATGCCCTACTTGGAAGCCTGCACAGCAATGTTCACTATAGCTTTAGTCACCCCATCTAGCAGGTACAATGCCTGAATAGAAGGGACCGACACCAAAAAGGGTGCAAAAATACTCATTAAGGCAAGCGACTAGCTAGGCTAGTGTGAGCATGTTCTTCGCGGATAAAAAAGCAAGACGGCAGCTCCTGGGAGACAGAAAAAATAACCTATCCTCGAACACTCGGACGTCACCTCATTTTCCCTGAGCACATCGCTGAGCACGCTGCTATGTTTTTAGACGTACCTGGTAGAGAAAAAGAAACTTAACGAGAAATGTGACAGCAAAAACTGGAAAATTACCACAATATGCGGAGACACAATGTCCAAGCCTGTTTTCGAGTTTGCACATAAACGCGCTGTTTAGCAATACTGTCTTACTCGTTTATTGCGAGCGGTGCTCTCCAGGCACGCTCTAGCCATCTTCCTACACTTTTAGAGCGAATTTGTGGTATTTTTCTGCTGCGCCGTCTTATTTTTCTTTCAGTGCATGGGCCCTTTCACGCGGCTGTCCCCGTTGTCCACCAGTGCACAGCCGCAGCCCGCGGGATGCGTCGCTGCTCAGACGCTGAAGGCGCGGATCAAATTTCCATGGGAACCCTCTGCTTGCGAAAGCAATACAAAATATTGTCGAGTTTGTTAGATGCAGAGTGTTTGGGCAGGTCCCGGTCAAAGAAGAGAAGAAAGAAGAATAGATACAAAGAAAGAAGTATAGAAAAATAAACAGCCTATACCATGCCAGCATGTGGGGGAGAAAACTCAATTGGGGCTGTTTCACTTTCCTTTCCCTTCACACCTGAACGTGTTTAAGCGATCTAGGCAGCTCTTCCTGCGACGCTCCTTACTGCTTCTTGCGCAAGGAAGATGCTTACCACTTTGTTGATGCTTCGATAAGTCCGGCGGCTCCATAGCCGTCACGATGTCGCCAGTGTCTGTTTGCCTACGTAAGTGAGCATTGACGAAACACACGCGTTAGCTTTCACGGGAGAGTTGTTTGGACAACCACGTTCGGGGAGCGTGAGTCAACGCAGCGGAAAAGGAGAAAGAAACAAATTATCACGCGCATGAGACTGAACTCATACCAGATGAGTATTGGGTAATTTTATTTTTTACGCTGATGTTTGCGGTCCAGCTAGTTCGTATGGCAACCACTTTGAACGGAACCACGAGAAAGACGCGAGCACAGTCTGGCAAACAAACGCCCACCGATCACTCTACGTGTGTGTGTGTGCGTGCGTACGTGCGTGCGTGCGTTTCGCTTTTGGCTGAATGATGTTATAGTTCATTTCACGCAAAGAATTATCATTAACTTTAGCAGCCATAGAGTGAAGGCGACAGAAAATACTCTGTAAAGATAATTATTATTTTCTGTGCCATACCACAATAATGCGTTCCTTTGAACGCGGGGACAAAGTTTATGACCGGTTTTCGAGAACAAAATTGGACAAGTCAGGCAATCACGCCTTTGTGGAGAAGTTGGGCCTATGCAGTAAACACAATACATTTGCATTAGTGCCATGAGCCAGTCTGGACAGTGGCCGGATATGCAGCTGTTTAAACGTCAATAATTCAAGAAATATACTGACAATTGATCAAGGAATATATGAATGGATAGCATCTCATGGTGCTCAGCATTTCAATCTGACAGGTGACGTATGCATATGATGATGGCGCACTCCGCATTTTATTTGTAGACCGGAGAAAAGAATGGCAACCATATAGCTTTCCTTCATCTCAAAACCAAAATCGGTGAAGCGTGAATTTCTCCGAACTTCACTTCAAGTAAAGGTGAGTAGGGATTAATGTGCTACTTAAGTTTTTGACTAGCTTGAAGTGGCTGAAGAAAAAAGATAATCACGACTTAGGCTTCTCCGAGAGAAAACGGAAGAAAGAAAGAGAGCAGGGGTGCGGGCTTTCATCTCAACTGGTCGAGATTATTGCAGGCAGAATTATCAGAAACGTTGGTTTTCGTTGTTGTGTGGCCACGGACCCGCATGAAATGTGAGCTGGCGTTTCAACTGCTAACATCATAACACTTGGCCTCGTTAAAAAGTATTCTCAGGACAAAAAAAAAAGAATCAACAAATATTGAACAGAGAAACTCGAGCGACGGAAAGTCGCTTAAGTATACCTCTAGATCGCGGCATTAAGTCAAGCCACTGGTGATGCCGCTATCTAAAAGTTGATTCGAGGACTACCAGCAAGAGTAGACGGTTTCGTACAGCTCGTTTATCTTAAAAAAAAAAGAACATCACAACTCTTTACGCAATCATTCAAGAATTACGAGCTAGAGAGATAACATTAAAAAAAAAAAAGAACTCTGGCACTTGCTACCCGTTTCAGATGTTTCCACAGTCTGCAACTCGCCCTTCCAGAGAACCCACAGCAGCATGTCTGGGCACTTTACGATGGTCGTCTTTTCGTGACGTGCGGCGGACGACCACTGGAGCCTGGCTTGAAAGAAAGCTTTGGGAAGAGTCTGTGACTTGACTCAGAGGTGTTTGGAGAATGAAACAACACCCGAAACAAAACAGGCAAACAATGTTTGGTGAACTGCGTGGATCGCGAGATGACGACGCGAAGATAGCAGGAATAAGATTAGGGGTATAAGGCTGCCTTCAATCGGCGGCTGTGAGTCGGCTTTCCCTTCGAGGGGAAGGTGCGTGTTTATTTTTACGGGCTGCGGGCTACGCGTTTCGTAACGGGAGGCAATGGCCCCCAGCACTGCCGCAACCTGTGTGTGGGCGCCTTGTCATGTTTCACGCCGTATGCGGCGCTTCTGCGAGCCACCATTCTTGCGAAGTTGTCTTGCGAAAGCGCGAGCAGTGCGTCGCGGGCAGTACTTTCACAGCGAGTCGTTTCGAAAACGGATGACCAGTATCTTTGGCCAAATTTCGTTCTCGACACACGTAAGAATGACGAAGACGCCTGTAAGAGCGTGGAACAAATAAAAGACGTAAGTCGCGAGGGAAAATTTGAAAAAAAGAGGGAAAAAAAGAAATTAGGGCTCCCTGAGGCAGCGATTTCTTTAATTCTTTTTTTTTTCAATCTAAAAGACACCACAGCATGCCTCTTGTCACTGAATTTTACCGGCGCAGCACGTCTCTTTCTGGCGGCGGTCAAAAGAACAATCATGGGCGCAGTTGCTGACCCCAAGGAATATCGCGCTGTTTTATCAAACGCGCCTCTCGCTTCGTGCGTCTTGCTGTGCCACTTCCGTTGCTAGGGCATCACACGCAGTCACACACGCACGCAAACGCTTGCTTGAAACAACAACTTCGAGGGTAGTAGAGTGTTGGCGCCGAGCAACTTATGAGAATGCAAATGGGAGATTCGCTTTTTTTTAATCGCGGCAGCAATTGTGCTGGCACTCGAAGCGTGCTCGCGCTGTCGGCGCTGTTGTGCTGTCCTCGTATCGACGGTGCATACGCAGCTCCAGCGTGAAGGGTTAGAAGGTCTGCAGAAAGGAGCAGTGCGTTTCGCTGCACAAATCACGAAGCCGAATGCTACATTTCCCGCGACACGCTACATTTCACGCTCACGCTACATTTCATTAGCTCTACCGAAGCCGGGGTGGCGCGCTAGTTCTCTTTTGTTGGATAAGGTAGAACTCGAGGCGTTTCCAATATGAAAACTTAAAGCCTCTACCGCAGCGACGGAATCATAGTAAGCACGAATAATTACGTCGTGAGAGGACAACTTGTTAAAAGGTCGAGGTCAGCAAAACAAATTAGCGTCTCTACTCTCTAGTCTACGGGACTACGCGTTTTAAGGTAGTTACCTCCTAAAGCAGCGCAATGGTCTTTCAGTGATGAGGTAGTGAATCGCTTTGCAGCATTTTGGCCCACCTGTAGTTCCTCAACTTGGGCGACACGAGAACGCTTCATTTTCTGCTTCAGCGTTCTTTGTTTCTTTTTTTTATACCCTGGGGATCCATTTGAATGCAGCCTCTACGGCCGGGGACAGAACCACCACACTCTGCATTATAGTCTTGCAGCTACTCAATAAGTTCGTCAAGCCACAACAGGATGTAGAAAAACAGTCCCACCTTGTTGGACCTCGTTCGTCAAGAACCGCCGCTTTCACTATACACATTAAATAATTTCCGCGGGTTTGCCAGGAAGCAAAATGACAATGCCTAAAAAGAGAAACCAAACGCTACGACGTCACGTTTCTATGACCCGAAACCGCCAGGAAAAGCTTACGTTCCCCTCGGGACACATTCCATTCGGTGAAAGCGAGCGAGAGAGAGCGGGCTTTACACGCGCCTGGCGCAGTCACGCGACTGCAGGTGACGGTCGTCGGCTGCAGTGAATCACGTGCTATACGAGGCGCGGCGCACCGCGAGCGATAACGAGCGAAATGACGCGAGGGCACTAATTGCGTCTCCTGTAATCACCCTCTTCTATCCCGCATGCAGTTTTCCTTTATCGTTTTTCCTAACCTCATGGTTCGCTTCCCTCCCCTTTTCGCATCCCTCCACGTTCGTTCACAGCAGTCGCCTCAACATAGGCAAAATTTTTCAACCACGCCCGCAAGAGCGAGAGCTCTTCTCTCCCTTCTCGTTCCTCCTCGCCTCGGCGTACAGCGACAACGATTCGTCGCACCCGAGACGGACCTGGGGCGACAACTGCGAGACGGGGCGACACGGCTGAGTTCCTCACTGAATCATTAACCTGCTCGGCCATCCATGTGCCAGCTCGGCTAGCTGCTGCAGCAATCGAGCGACGGCACACCCAAATTTTCCCAGTCGGGGTTGTTGATGACAGGTGGCAATGAACTCTCGTTTGTGATGCCGCGCACGTTTCCCGCAGCCGATTCCAGACTGTGAGGCCGCGGTTTGAGTGCGTCAAGACGCACTGTTCTAAATGTGCTGGCCAATTTTATTTCAGAACCAAGCTGGAAGAACGCGAAATGCGCTTGCTTAATTATCGGCTTATGCATGCTGCGATGACCAATGTAGAAGTGTAAACGAATGGTGCACAAGTAAAACAACAACAACAATAACAAAAGTACAAAGTTAAGGTGTCGACTTTCACAGGCACCGGAGCCGCAGACAGGAGGCTTGCTTTAGAAGGCAAACAGAGTGAGGCTGTTTATGTAATTACCAAGGCGCAAGAAAGAAAGTGGGTAGTTTATAAAGCTGCAGTAATCTTCACAGCTGTAGAGGCAAACAAACTACACTAGGCAGTTGGGAATGTGCCTGATACATTAAACTAGTTGGTGGGAGACAATGCGCCTTCTTTCATTCCAGAAACCGGCAATGTTGTTACCAGAGGTTGATCACTTTTTATGTCCCCATACGGTCTATAGTTCGGCTACGTAGCAAGGTACACTGAAATGCTGTGTACGCCAGGGCTACGGACGCAACGGACGGACAAATTTTCACAAAGAACACCAAGGCATAATATTAGATACGTACGTGACTTACGTAGCGATGACTCAGATGCCGGAACAAAGAAGCAGAAACGATGACATTTAAGCATGGTGCGATACTCGTAATCTTGAAGCCTGAAGGAAAAAAAAACACAAAGTCACAAGAACGAAAGCATAACAAAAACAACCGCTTGTCCATGTCCGTTCTTATGAACCTGTAAATACTTTCGCGCTTCAAGTTTGCTATTAATGGAATACCAGCTGGCATGCTCCAAATCAAAGCGTTGCTTATTTTGCGGTTCAGAAGATATGCTTGCGCGATTCATTCCCGCCTTCATCGGTAGAAATGGAGAACGACGAATCTGGTTCACGCTACTCGAACATCGGCTGTCCATTGGGCGGCTGTTCCTCTTGTAATGCTATACTGCAGCTACGACTACACCGTTTCGTATGGGTCTGCTAGACTTATTTCTCGGCTCCGCCTGTCCAGCGCGATGTCAGCGCTGGCACAGCACCGAAGATGGGCGAATGTTGTGACACTCTCTATCAGTAGATGTGTGCGGAAATAGGAGCCACAAAGCTCGTTGAGTGGACCGTCCCTGACAACGAAGCTTGACGCACACACTCTGCCGAGATCGGCCGAAGCAGCTGCGGAGTTTATTGGGGAAGGGACGAAAACGGCAAACAGATCGATGACAGTACGCCGGTACACGGACGAAAAACAAATGGAGGAATGTAAACAAACACCATAAACTGATATCTGAACCACCGCCGCATGGTTTGCGCATGTCGATTCTCCCAGAACCTTGCAGCAACGTACAATAGGCTGCTTCGGCTTGCCATAGAGAGCACGGAAAAATAACAAAATGTTCCCTTCATTATAGAAATGTTTTCTTTTTTTTTTCGCAGTGGCACCGCAACATGCGCAGGTCTACGATTACAGGGGACGCTGCCCGCTTTAAATCTGTCCGACTGTCCCCTCTGGGGTCTGCTATTTCACGAGCGATGAGTGTAGCTTCTCCAACTACTGTTTATTCGACAACTTTATTGAGCGTGGTAACATCTGTATGGTAGTCACGTTGCTAGGTTACTTGGCGCATGAGAAATTAATATAAATGTTGCGCAGCAAAAAAAAGCGAATTACGACAAAGGCAGGGCGCCTGTCTGTGTTGCTTCTATCGTCCCAGATCCTTTGCTGCGCCAATATTCCAGTAAATTATCTGTGTGTTAAGCCTCGATATCTCAAATTTTACAAAGGCAGAAAGCAAAAGCGAACAAGTCAAAGTATGTTTCTTTGGATACCTATAGTTTTGCCTACGTCTTCTCTGTAATCTGCAAGAGTTACACTAGTCAAAGGTAGGTAAGTGTTAACTGAGTTAAAATGAAACAGTTGAAAGCAGAAAGGTTTTGGCTGCTAGCTTTAACTTGGGAGGACAATTAGAATAGGCGTTAAGAAAATGTCGCTGCGAAATGCGATCAGAAACACATCAAAGTTTCGCTTTAGGAGTGGAGCAATGAATGCCGTAGGAACATATTAGAATATTACACGACTTCAAAGACTGGTAACTGCAGTGGGAATATAAATTTAAGTAAGCGTGAGGCGACTAAGTAAAAATCAGCTGTTGTGCTAGGAGTCCTCCGCTTGAATCCTGTCATCGGATAATCTCATTTATGTTTATTAATTAAAGCCAACGCCTTCCTTAGCGACTTCACCGCCCATTTACCGCATCGGGTGTGCTTCAAACCTGTCCTGGACCGATCACGGAGGTGGTGAACTGCCGCGCCAATAAAGTTACATGATTTCCAGGTTTGAGATTTGTTATTTTTTAGCACTTTTATTATTGAATGTGAGAAGATTTAAGATAAAGGGAATGTGCGGTCGGGGCGCTTTCTTTCATGACTTTTGTTTGTGGGCTGCCATTCTCGAAATTGTAACGAATAATTAGGGGAAGTATGTAAGGGCGGGTATGAGACACTTTAGCGATAGAAGAGTCGGGCAATATAAGCGGCATTTACCGCATGCCATATATGATGGCATAGCAAATATATTATACATATACCTCAACATACACATAAGCTCACGGCAACGACGACGGAAGAAATTCGCTCGGAGTGCCCATATAATTCCTATCACAATGAAACATGTTGAGAAAAGCGCGCGAGCGCTGAGGAACGCTTCATGCGGCAACCAGGCGCCTCTCTCGCGCGTCTTGCTGGGGACGCTGCGTCATGTGGTGGCCTCCGAGGCGAGAACCGTTGACGAACGTGAGGGCCTTCGAACGGTAAGAATTGTCCCCTCGCTTGCTGCATACTCAGTGGCAAGAGTTACATACTCAGTGCGCCCCAGTTCGCGAGAGGCTCAGCGGCACATACCCAAGGCACCGATGGCGACGCTCACTAAAGCGTGGTCGTGAAAGGCGTTCGTTGAAAAGCTGGACATTCCCAGTGCATTCATGGTACATCCTGATAATAACGAATCCCGTTGCCTCAGCACAACAGCCCGATGCGCTACCCATATGACCACGTACTAGCCGGTTACCCAGGTAGGTGACAAAACGGTTAAGTACAAACAAACAAACAAACAAACAAACAAACGAACAAACGATTAAACAAATATATGTATAAATAGATATTCCCCGGAAAATGCCCCAAATACCCTCAAATTGTAGAGCAATAATATTTCTTTGCCTAAATCAACAGACGAAACTCGTAAGCTGCCTATAAACGAGGTATTCTTATCGAATGACCGGTAATTATTAGGCAGGAGTAATATGCCCTCCGCCGCCTTCTTTTTTGTTCAGGGACTAGTGATTCTTCGCCACAACTGTGATTCTTCTGCAGGAGATTAGTTTGGAAAAAGGACCGCATGCTCCGGCGTCTTGCCCACGAAGCACCGAAAAGTGCGGTTATCACTGATGCTCGAACAGAAACGGGTATTCGACAATTCCGAATAGTTCATTCCTGAACTAATTGCGATAGAAAACGCGGACAATGCATGGGGGTACAAGATACATGAAGAGCTGCTTATGACTGATTTAATTCGGATCAGCGCATGCGCTAATAAGCAACACATTGTATGGCACGCGCAACTTCGGTGCGCACTGCTGATATCTAGGCAAGCCATTTCTTTGTTGGATAGCCAGAGGGAAGGCATGCCATCACAATCGTCGCCTAATTGTTTTATCCTCATGGCTTCGGTGATTTCTCTAGTGCATTTGTTCTTGATCCGGAATACGACTGAACACGAATAAATTCCAGTTACGAAGGCGATCCGCAGTGAATGGCAAGGTGACCATCGTTTTTCCTTTGAATTTATAATTGTGCACTCTTAGACGTTCGTTAAGGCACCACCCTGTTTGACAAGCGTAACTTTTCCCACAAGAGTGGGAGCACACACAACATACCGTGCTTGCATTGGACGTACTTCATGATTTTCAGTGCAGTGCTGCCATAATGTGTTACGGCAAACACCCTGCCTTGGACGTAACGACTTCCTCTTGCCCTTCTCAGCCTCCGGACTGCACGGAAGAGCGACTGCTCTACGGAAGAACTTTTCCTCTTCTTTTTTTTTGGCGCAACACTCCTTGTGCCTGGATAGTTTTTTTGATACACAGTCATCACCTGTACCCTATGACATCACTAACTATACGCAAGCCGACTTCGAGCAATGATGGACGCCATTGTTAAGCCACCTGTTCGCCCCACTCGTCTAAACACGTTTGTGAGCCCGCACCTCGGCGACTACACACATGTCTCCATTCGCCGAGACGTTGCCTTTGCTCCGCTGCAACCACCCCCCAACGGCCCCTTCAAGGTGCTCAACCGCACGCCCAAACACTTTACAGTGATGATCAACGAGCGTGAAGACACCCTATCCATCGACCGTCTTAAACCGCCTCATTTAGACAATCGATCGATAAGCACATACACACCCCGCAAGCTCCTTCGGACCTACATGTCGCCGTCCTAGAGTGCGTTTTTCTGCAGATACGGCCTTCATTGCATCCATTCGCACCGCTCAGCAGCCTCGCGGCTTCCTCACGGGGGGAAGGGCCCTCTGGCGTCTGCTTTTCTTTTTGTTTTGGTGCGTCGGCTCGAAGAGACAAGAGAATGAGGGAGTTGCGCGGCAGCATTTCAGAACCAACGTTCACGGAACTTGCTTTGAATTTCTCTGTTTTAAATATCGTTTCACTAGGAGCCTCCTCTTTTGGAAACTACCACTGGGATGTCTGCTCAGCCACGGAGGAATTCATTGCTGTTTTAAGACAATTCTCTTAAGTTCTTCATACATAATTTTAATCCGTTTCCACATGACACTTTTAACAGTTTTTGCAATACAAACGTCTTCCTAATACCATACAAACCTTGGCTACTCCCCAGCCGTGGGTACGCACCATCGAAGAACGATATCCTATCCTATCGTATCTTTTGTGTGTCACATGTTCCCTGATCGCCATATGTTTGTCTGTGTGAGTGCTAAAAATATATATTACCATGTAACGCGACTTAATGCCTCACTTCAGAACCTACAGGCTAAAAGAGCCACGTTCTGCCTTTTCTCAGTTAAATGGTTCCCTATGAATATGAATCCCAGCGTAGTTGTTACTGATTCATTTGAGCATTCCTTTGGCTACGGCCACATGCACACGTTGTGGAAAACCTGCTTGCTCATGGCGCTCTGTCTGCTTCGAAGGGGAAATATCAAGCATATGATGACTTGACTTACTCAGGGGTTTCTACAGCACAGAGTTACAATGCCGCGCTTTACCAGTTTTCAGTGCGCTGTATTATAACGTATAAACGGTTTACCAGAGCGAGATTCAAAAATCCATCATGTGTGGGAGCTGAAAAGCTAAGGCTTGAGGTATAAATTTCATTTGATCTAGATTTGATTCGTATTCAAATTTTGAATATTCGCACACCCCTAATGTAGTCTTCGGAGTTCAACGTTCGTTCTGATTTTAAGTTCATGTAGCCTCACGACATTGTTGAATAACATGTAGTTTTCCGATCGTGCTTTAGCATAAAATAATGTTTAGAAAGCCAGGTGAAAGGACAGTTCGCTAGACATGAACAACAGCGCAAAATAAGCGGAGATGCTGAAGGCCTGTGAAAACTTGTATTTGCTTCGAGTTCTCAGGGATTTACCTAATGCCATAAATTTTGTGACCATCATACATTTACCTATGAGCTACAAACATTGAAAATGCTATATTTTCGTGAGAGACAACTCTACAGAAGATTGTGAGAGTAGCAGGTTAGTGCCAACTAGCGATATTTCCTTAGCTACAGCCTCGACTTGCAACTCCAGCGACATTGAGTTATCAGAATTTCTACTGAAGAGGTCCAGCACATACATCTTCCCACCAATGTATTCGTTCAACTTTTCACCTGTACATCAGGAAACGCGCATTGTGCCCTATATTTTAATTCTATTCCTCTGGTCCTAACAGTACTTTGTTACATAAATGAAAATAAAATGCGCCTACCCACTTCTAACAATGACAGCCACTCTCTTTCACCTAATCGTAACAGCAATGGGAAAATATTGTCAGATATAAAGAAATGATAGAGGTTTGGTACATCTAGAGCAGAATTGAGTAAGAGACCCTACGGAGTCCATACATATAGGGATAGACCCACTATAATTTGTAGACACAAAAAGGGAGGAAACAACACAATAACAAATTTTCACGCTACTCCCGAATTTCAAGTTTTCAATTAGGTTCCTACTTATTTTGCTGTTTTTATGTGGGGATCTTGCTATATGGTCGGGGACCATTTGAAACTATTTGCATTTTTTAAAAAATCTCTCGTAAGTCCTCCACCGGCTGCCATAGAAGCTTTTTGTTTGGTTTTCGTATCTCGTATTCTGTGATCAACTTATACAGCATAGCATTACAAATTATCGTCTTCCATACCTGACATTTTGAATCGCCTTCCAAAAATCGATCACAGCGTTTCTTTCTCGTCATACAGGCTTTATGCAAGCACACCAAACTAAGCTGTCAGTGCAAGTTACCAGTAATTTTCTCGCTTCTGTGTTCTTAGTGCCCTTTTCTTAATGCTATCGCCCGAAGCCCACAGTATTCTCTAGACGTGGGTGTCCCCACACTGTACGGAAAGTTCTTTATTCTTCTGCCTTGCCGAAACATAGAAAAAATATCGAGTGCTATTTTCTCCCACCGTAACGGCGTCTCGATTTACAAATCCATCTATCTGTAAAATAACCTCATTGCGTGTTTAGGCAATGGTCCTTTATGCTTTCTTAGAAGGCGTAAGAATAACATTGGTAATCCATCATATTGTGTGCATTAGCGTTATTACATGTAGAAGCAGATTTTCGCTATAATACTATATTTTGAAAGGACAGAAAGAAACGAAATTCTAGCATTAACGTCGGTAGAGACGAGCTCATTATCCTCAATCGCCTGAGGCACTAGTGGTGCGATTTTAAGGCAGACTTATGAGCCATCATATTCTCAGCATTGCTCTACGCGCTTAACCTCGTGATGATATTCTCGAAAATGTCGAGGGTTATATTTTTTCGTGAGCAATAACGAAGCAGAAAGAACTGCATCGCCGTAGGCGGTGCAGTAGTGCATAACGCGAAGACGCCGTACCAGATATGAGTGGGACACAATAGTGGATAATGGATACCCAATATTCTTACTTTCCGTTTTTTTACATTAGAAGCTAGCGCAGAATTCTATAGAAGAAAATATGAAACGATTTATAAAAATTAGAACAGCTAAAGATGCTTTGCAGAGAAGCCAGTGATGTCGCTGTTGGCTGGAAAGAGTGATAACGCATTACAAGCAATTCTATATGAAAAAGTTGGCAATGCTAAATATCTATCTGTAATTGCTGTAGCGACTAACTGAAAAAAAGGTGGGACAAAAAAAAGTTGCTTCCGTTAGTCTTGTTCGCGCTAGTAACCATGTAACTGCGACTGCCTCTACACCCATTAGCTATACTCTTTGTTAATTAATATGTGTCTACACAACCTGTTCATGAACCAAGGTGTAAGGAGCGCCGTATTTGTTTCTCAACATATTGTGCTATCGCGTCAGCGTTAAAAAAAATCAAAAATTTTTGCACCATAGGTAGACGAAACTGCGTCTGAAAACTTAAATGTGATTTACGAAATTTTCCGGAAAGGCGAACAGAAATGTACGAACTCAAAATGCGCAGGTTGAGAAAGCTTAGGCGCAAAAATACGCACTAACACTTTTTCTTACTCCTTCTTTTAACATTAAGAGTCCATGAAGGCTTTTGCAGAAAGTTAAAGGGATTTTCATTTTATTTTCTTTATCTAAAACACATCCTCGTGCCTTGCTTGGGACGCTTCATTGCCATCGCTATATCGATGGTGCGCAGAACGCCTTTCCTCTGTTTTGAGCATCGAACTCGCGCCCTCATTGTCGGCATCCCTTAATCTTTTATTCCTCACGAAAACGCCCAAAAAATGAAGAGCGCAACCGAGAAGACAGGGAACGGAAGCGGAAAAACTGTTTGCCGTGCCGTCACTTACGGCAAGCAACTCTCCAGTCTCGTTCTTCGTCTCCTTTCTTTTTTTCTTCTCACATTCTTCTTACCTTTATTTTTTTTCAACGTCACCGTCAGAGATTCAAAGTGCAGGCTGCCAAGATCCGAGACCATTGTCAAAGCCATAGGCGTGCGAAGTGGCGACACGCCGCGGAGTGCCCCAAGGAGAAGCCAGTCTCGAGCGCTCTCCTTCGCGCCGACGCATTAACGACAGCGTCGACGCCCCGGGAGAAAGGGCGAGGCGCCGCCGGGTAAGGCGGTTTTTCGCTCGGCCTGCATCTGCATTGCAAAGTTCGCCGTGCGCCAGCCAACAACCCCTTAGGCTCCCGGCCCTTTCACTCGCGCTCGCTCCAGAGCTGCACCGCAATGCAGCGCCAGAGGTGTACGACAGGAGCTGACGCTCCTCAGCTGCCTCCTTCGCTCCGAATACGCACTCTTACCATAAATCTGCATTCTATCACCGCCTGCGTGGTCTTCTCCGACGCTTCGCGGTTTCTCGAGACGCGGAGAAAGACTGCCTACCACCTCTCCCCCCTCCTCCCCCTCCGCCCCACTCCACCCTCTCACGTTTTTCGCACTCGTGCCTTCCTCCTCTCGTGTCAGCCCTCTCGGCGTTCGTGCTCGAGGGAAGCAGCTACGCGGAGTCCCAGCGGGTCGTGCCTCCAGGGTTGCGCGCTAGCTTGCGTATACGTGAGAGAAGGGTGACACTACTGTTTTCGGGCGACGCGAAGAAGAGTGACGGGGCTGCGTTTGTTGACGCGTGTCGTCGATCCAGCCGATGAAAATTTGCTTGGGCAACAACAGGCGTGCTATATTTTTTTTCATGTGTTTCTGCTGGTTTTCGTTCCTTCTTTGGGATAGCTTGCGAAATGCGCAGGTGCCCTTTTGTCCGTTGAAGTGCGCTTGTGTATCCGGAAAAACTACGTGGCTGGTTCAATAAGAACTGATACTCTGAAATATATATTGCAGATAGTTATTCATCGGCGCTCCTTTTTGCCTTTGTATGCGTTTGCTGCATAGTAGGCGAAATGCACACGTATAACCGTTTCTACCGAGCCTACATACAAATCGCCTCCACCGTGTTAGCTGCGCCTTGTTACATGTCAAAGCAATGTAATTTTTTTTACCGTTCCCCCGATTCCCGTAACGATCTCTTATTTCTTCTACAGTCCAGGCGCGGCCCTCTCCGACTTCTTTATGCTCTTCGTGGTACCAAGGGCTTTGCTTTGACATGGAAGAAGGCGTAGCTAAGGCACCGGAGGTGATCGTTATGTAGGTGTTAAAACATGGCTTTAGTCGAGTGCTCTTGATTTGGTATTGACAGGGGGTCGCCTATATCTAGCTCAGTGGGGACATGCAAAAAGGAATAAAAATGCCATGCAATTAATAAGGTCTACAAATAAAGTTTGAGAACATCAGTAACTGTCTTTATTGAACAACGCTCGCCCAAATAAAGGATTGCATTCGATGTTGGCGTAAATTTTAGCATTGACTATAGTTATTTCACACATGAACGAGAGGAGGTATTGTTGAATGAGCGAAAAAAAAAAAGAGGGGACACGATGGCTTATAAATAGTGACATACATTGCTCCCTATACAAGAGGTTCCAGGCAATTTTAGCCAAACTATAAAAATATGCAAAGGCCGCGTACCTCGACAGAACAAACGTAATGTTGTTTGCCATCGCTTGGATATACTGAGATCATTATTTTTGAATTCCGGCTAATTGCCTAATTAGTCTTAATAATTAACTTCTCAAATACTGTAATTAGATTAAAAGTGTCAATGAGAAAATTGTACAAGAACACGAATGGCTCCCGATAGAGCTTTCTGTTGCTCAATACGTGCTACATGAAAGTGTTTTTCCCAGAGTGAAAGAAGCCCGTAAATACACGCTATATTGCCAGGCGACTGGCCGCTTGAGGCACTTTGCGTGTATTCGTGGGCTTCTTTCACGCTCGGAAAATCCCTTTTATGGAGCACGTATTGAGCAACAGAAAGCTGTATCGGGAGTTTTTCACGTTGCCCTACAATTTAGTCATCGACGCTTTTCATCCAATTATATGTGAGATTGGTTAAATAAATGGGAACCATTTAGGAAACAAGAATCAATCAAGACTGAGCGAATGAAGATGGATGACTACGCGAATTTAGTGGAAGACACCGGCAAGTTGAAGGCGCTGGAATTACGATCGATGACTAGGCAAATTACGAGAATGAATAAGAGAATTAAAAAAGATGACTAAGTCAATTAGAGTAAGCGAATTATGAGGGATGACAAAGCGAATTAAGATGATGGGCAAGCGAATTAACAGGACGGATAAGCGAATTAAGGGACATGAGTAAGCGAATTAAGAAGATCAGCAAGCGGATTGGGAGGGATAACTAAGCGAAGTACAGTAAGCGAATTAAGGGGGATGTGTGCGACATGTGTCCGTCTTGAATGAATCGGTACCTGGGCTCCACCTGCCCTACACTACTTTGTATATGCGGATGATGTTTGTATTTGGGCCTCTGATTCAAGTACGAGCCTTGTTCAATCAACTTTGCAGGAAGGCCTAAACATTGTGGGCAGATTTTTAAAGAAACAGGAATGGAACTGTTTTAGAGTAAGACGGCTGTGTTGCCCTTCACCAGAAGATATCTAAAGGGCTTTCAGCTGTGCCTTGACGGACAACCTTTACACATAGTGAAATAACACAAATTTCTGGGGGTTGTTTTAGACAAGCAGTTTTCATGGAATTCTTACATTAAAGCCCTCGAAGAACAAATAAATTCAATAATAAATGTTCTTCGCAGCGTAGCAGGCACGACATGGGGAGGGTCGGTTTCATCCTTACTAAACGTATATAATGTATGTTTAATTAGTGCATATAGCAAAACATAGCATATTTTTTCCTGTTCTGCATGGAATCTCCCGTTTATCTGAAGAGAGTCTCCAACGAATAATATCTAGGAGCCTCATATTTCTGCCACGCTTTATATTTTAATGGCATTTGGTTCGAATGATATTCGGTGCAGCGAATGCCATTCGACCTGTGGTTGTGCTACATATGAAAAATTAGTGTCAATCGCTCATGATGTCAGTGGGGATCCTTGCGAAAAAATGGTGAGAAAAGGAGAGCAAGACATGTGTTGAACATTAGAAAAGTCAATCTATTTATTTTAATATAAATATGCGGCGTTGCTTCACTGCAACGACACGCATCTAAAACTTCTAATTCCAGAATGTCCGGTCACTATAAGCCAAAACAAGGCTTAGCCAGCTTAGTATCCATAGCCAATAAATTGAAGACAAACAATATCACTGGCACGGGAGCGCTGGATGACGACGCTCAGATGCAGTAGATGGAGTGTTTGGATAAACTAAACACTCCCTCTACGATGCGAGCATACTAATCAGAGGAATGGGCTCGATTGTCGAATCGATGCAGATGCCAATCCAGACGCCGAAAACACGGCATACAGACGCCCGATTGTTTACAGTATGGTCGAGTAGTAAAGCGTTGGCTGCTAGATGCCACTGAGGTCGAGAGTAAAAAGATTTTGTGAAGGCCTGCCGGTCAGCTTTTCCTTAGTTAAAATAACAGATGCCTTAAACCACACAAACTAATTACCTGTTTACGTGAATGCATCTCAAATTATGACAGCTCAATATCATATTTGCCTTGTCCCAGGATTAGAGCGTGTCCATCTGCCTCGAGTGCGAAGCTAGAGTACTCTCCAGCGAAGCCAAATCACTTTCTCTGACTCATTCGATTGCGGAAGTCATTCGACTCTAATGATAGTAAATATCGCTGTGTAGCAAGGGAATAATGTCATTCGATGCTAATCCCGTTTGATTCGAGTGACATTAAAACGTCCAGTGTGACAGGACTATTACAGCATGCTTAGGCGTTCCTCGAGGAACGTTAAGTTCCTTAGCAATTGCAGAAGCACGTCATCCTCAATTTTCTATTATAAGGACGGTTCAAGCCTATCGACACTACTTTCGCGTTTCAGTGCAGCACAAAAGGCACCCACTAGCAGGTATGGGAGAGGCCTTTGCCCTGCAGTAGGCGTAACTAGGCTGATGATGATGATGATGATGAGCAGGTGCGCTTACTGAGCAAGACAGGGCGAACGTCAATTCGGTGATTCAGATGCACGAAAAGCTACTGCCACATCACGAATTTCGGTTTTCAGATATCTCTTACCCTCCATGGCGACTCGTTGCTTCAAAATTTGAACTTTTGGTTGAAAGCATTATTCGGAAACGGCATATGTTTACGCTAGTAGCACAATGACTAGCGTTATACCAGATATAGTGTCGATACCCTGGCTATATTCATGTGTATACACATGGTTCTTGCCAAACAAATTCTTTTACCGCTTTCTTTGTCATTCCAGAACGGAAGCAAATACAGACGTTTAGATTATTTCACACGACGTCATCAACAACAGCAGAGCTTTTTGCAATGTGTTCATTATTACAATATATAAATTTAATGAAAAAAAAAGGAACAAGAGGTCATCTATCGTGACTCGCAAGCAGCTTTGCTTTCCCTTCACTGTGAAATCAGCAATTTGAAAAACATTGCGTGAGTTTACGAGACACTAAAAAAAAAACTCACAAAGGCAAGTTAAGAAAATCGCGCCGTAATGTCTCAATGGATACCTGGTCACTGGAATATCCCTGCAAATATTGCAGCAGACAAGGAAGCTGGACAAGCGGCTGTTAATAACGCCACACATGGTCTCCCTCTAAAGCAAGGCGAATTGCGGCACATACTAAGACAGATCTCAGCCCGTGGTTGCAAAGAGACATGGTTTGATGAGAACTCGATATCTTCAGATTTATTTCACATTGACCTATCGCTTCAGTTTAAAATCCCATCCACATTAGATACAATCAGAACACTTGAAACGCTCATTGAAACGCTGTCTGCGGCTCGGTACCACGTACACAAAACAGTTTCTGCGTAAAATTTCAAGAGCGCTAGTCCAACATGCAGTTGTGGCCACGCGGATGAGGATGTACAGCATTTTCTGGTAGAATTTCCGCGACACGACACATACAGACAACGCATAGCACGTGACTTAGTGTCATTGGATCGCAGGCCCTTAGCCTCAGAACAATCTTAGGGACTCGGCCAACATGCTCATTGCAAAGACGAGCGTTACTGGCCCTTCAAAGATATCTAGAAGCGAGTAGTATTCGCCGAAACCATTGAGTACAATTTTTAAATGTGATAAGCACATTCTATGGCTTTGTTTTTACCTGACTTTGGTCAGTTGAAATCCTGGTTTTATGTACCTTCATATGAATCTAATCTGTGCTTTCCTTTGTGCCCTGATTTAAGTCTACTTATGTGACCGGACTTGGTGTTTATTTTAGTGCACACCTGGGACTGGATTTTGCATCGCTCTTTCTCTGAGTTGACTTTCAGTTTTAGTGGGGCATTAGTGTACTTATGTGACTGGAGTTTTTGTTATCATTTCATTATTATTTTATTATGATTTATCCTTTTTTTAATCCCTATCTGAAAATGAATAGCCAGCGCAAATTAAAGGATACATCTCCTAATTACCATGTAATAAAAAAGGGAAGCAAATATTTCAGCTCCTTAGCAATGCTACAAAACGCGTGATCCTAAATCCCGTAACAGCGTACAAGTAGAACGCGCATCCATGGTATTAAGACGAACGCCTTATATGTCTCACCGTTCAGTCGGCCTTCAAAGCCCTTGAGCGAAAATGTGGTGACGGCACGAAAGGTACTAACACTAGCATCATCATCAAGGGCTCATACCCCGTAAAGAAAGCAAGATGTATGATAAAGATGGATGATAAAGCGAATTAAGAAGGATGATACAGCGAATTAAGTGGATGGCTGAGCGAATTGAGATGGAAGACTAAGCGAATTGAGAGGATGAGTAAGGAAATTAAGAAGGAAAAAAAAATTAAAATTAAGAAGGCCAAGTAGACTAGGCGAATTATGAGGATTGGTATTCGAATTAAGAGGATGAGTAAATTAATCAAGATGAATGACTCAGCGAATTACGAGCGATGACTAAGGGAACTAGACTAAGCGAATTAAGGGATATGATAAAGCGAATTAAGAGGATTAGCAATCAAATTAAAAGACATGACTAAGTCGGGAGTTCCCCAAGGCAGTGTTGTGGGCCCCCTTTTATTCCTCTTATTTACAAATGATCTCCCGAATGAAATAGACGTTTCCATCAGGCTCTTTGCAGATGACTGCATTATATACAGTAAAATGGATACAGTAGGAGACCAGGGTAAATTAAACGCAAAAAGACAGATGATAAAGAAATCGTGTGATGAATGGCAAATGGTGCTAAACCCGTTAAAAACTGCAGTTATGACAGTCTCTAAAAGTTAACATACCTAAACTACTTTTATTTTATTAATAATTATTAACGTATAAGAGTTGAGTAGCGTAATTATCTTAGCATTATTTTCACAACTGATCTTCGCTGGAACCACATATAGTTTATGTGTGTGCCAAGGCCAGCAAGTGGCTCTGGTGTGTGAGGCGTAATTTATAGAGGTGTGCGAATATTCGAAATTTCGAATACGAATCGAATATTTTCCTTATTCGAAGCGTATTCGATTCGAGAAATGCATATTCGGAAATTCCCGAATATTCGAGGACGGCCGAATAACGGTGGACACGGTGAATATTCCGACAGACTGAGAATAATTGAGCAATTAACGAATTGCATGCTTGCTCCGCATTCTCCTAAGAACATGTTTATTAACTTAGAACTTCGCATCATCCGCTCATTATCTGTATGCTCGGTTTCAGTCTATCTGCTTCAGGCCCATGAGACATGATAAGTTTCGATTTCTTTTTCACCAAGCTTTAATAACTCCAATTATTTTCGGAATGCTCCATTGCCTTGAAGTTTGCAAATGCAACTCAGGGTTTGCTAACATTGTTGCAAAATGTATCAAGACTCGTTTTGCGCAGTGCGAATTTGATGGAGTGGCCAGCCTTGGTATGTTTCGTGATACGCACTTAAAGGCCACAGTTCCTCAGACATCTGGTCTGATGATCTGGCTGAAAAACCTTGTGACAAGGGAGCTCTAGGAGCTCTCATGGAACACAGTGGGGACACTGCCGTGCCAGCGTCGACTTCGCGTCCACTGGTGGTATCGAGTGTATGGAATGCTTTTGACAATCTAGTGATGAACAAAGAGAAGACACATTTGGCATCTGCCTCCGAGAGGGAAGTTACAGAGTACGCGGAAAAGCCTCTTCTGGAAAGGGGCATGAATCCTTGTGAGTGGTGGCAGTCCATTGGCCGCCTCAGGTATCCGCTTTTAAGTGCACTCGACCAGAAGTACTTGGCGATCCCTGCCATCTCAGTTCCTAGTGAAAGAGTCTTTTCTACCGGTGGAAATGTGACAGTGCATAGAGAGCGTTTACTTTCTGACAATATTGAGCAGTTAATTTTCATCACGACAATTTGTAACAAGCGTTTTGCCTGACTGAGAGCATTGCACAGAGTGCGTTTACTTTCCGGCCATATTAAGCAGTTAATTTTCATCACGACAATTTTTAACAAGCGTTTTACCTGACCACGAGCATTGCCTGAGTCCATTATGTATAATGAGTACATGTACCTCTTTAACCTGAAGCAGCCTTGTAAAATGCAATATTATTTTTCAAAGGATAATAAAGCTATTGTTACCTCGCTTTGCAATTTTTAACACTATACACATATACGATATTCGATTCGATATTCCAAGAGAGTTTTTCGCCTTATTCGTATTCGATTCGTATTCGAAAATTTCCATGTTCGCACACCCCTAGTAATTTACCATTCGCAACTCAAGAAACAAGATTCTAGCTTATAAAACATTAACTAGACCTATAATTGAATATGCTAAGGCTGTTTGGGACCCTTACATTGCTATAAAAATATTAAGATCGAAAGAATATAGCGTCTGGCAGTCACATTCATATTCAATAAATATCGGCGGGCGGACTCCCCTTCTCAACTTTGTGTACAGGCAGACCTACCGACATTACAGGCTAGAACTAAATATGAAAGACTTAAATATCTTTACCTAATAATTCACCATCATGTTCATATTAGGTATACATAGTTTTTTGAAGTTCTTTCCGGTGAAACGACTAGACATTGTCATTCAATGTTTATTGGTGCCCCTGTTATTCATACCGATTGTTTCAAGTATAGCTTTTTTCCAAGAGCTATCAAAGAATGGAATTCCCTGTCGGAAGAAGCCGTTTCATCCTCATCAATTGATTGCTTCGCAAAATATATTGGAGATATCCTTGTTTCTAAGTAATATACTTTACTTTGTATCTATGTTATCTTCAGCGGTTAATGCTGTTACCTCTTGGTGTTAATAATTTTAATTTATTTTCCCTTCTTGTGTTTCAATGTACAATTTTTCATGTACAAAAGTTTTGAATTGTAAATGTTCGTATTCCACTCCTGCTATAGCCCTATGTAAGGGCTGGCAGTACCTACAAGTAAATAAATAAATAAATAAATAAGAGACCCTGTGAATTTCTTTTTTTTTCTTTTTGCTTAGACCATAAGAAAGTGAGTGCCCTAATACTACGTCTTGTGGTAATATGATTAAGTCAAGCTTCCGTTCATGTTTGCCAAGAACCTGTTATTGTTTAGCGAACATATTCAAATTTGCAGCACATGACCATGTTGGACGCATTGTCACCGGGAAATCGCCTCGTTCAACATAAATTTACCTCGTTATAGGACCTGCAGAACCAACATATGACGAATAAGGAATGAAAATGATGACGTGATGAAGTTATGAAGGCGACGGGATGAGGACATTTGGAAGACAAGATTGGAATGGCGGCGACCAAATGACGATAAATAATGACCACGAGGACATGAAGACAGACGACTGTATGATGCCGACGCAATGGCGACAACGACAAAATGACGGTAGGGCAACGACGATGATGTGGCGACAATGACAACACGACAATGTCGTGGCGATATTGAAGTAACTACGACCAGTTCGCTGGGATGAAACAACCGCAATGACATGACCACCATATTATGAGGACAATGGCATGGCTACTACGGTGTGACGACGACAGATTGTAAACAATAGAATGATGATCCCAAATGAGGATGATGGTATGATGACGACGGCATAACAACGATGGCATGATGACGCTGAAATGGGTGTACTTGTATGATGTCGACGGCATGGCGACAACGCGATGGCGAAACTGGAAGTACGACAATGGAATCACTGCTAGCAAAAGATCGCGATGACATGACATCACGTCCCCGACTCCAAGAAAACCTAATGACGACGACGCAACGAACATGTGACGTCAATGGCAGGATGACGACGGATTGATGATGACGGCGTGACCGCGATTGTGTGATAACAAAGATTTGACAGGGAAGTGACGCCGACAAATTGAAGATGGCGGAACAATGGTGACGCAAAAACATCGAATGAATGGTCACATTAGAAATGAAAGCAAAAAATGAAGATGGTATAACGACGAAAGCGTGTTTTGCCTACTTTCTTTGCCTAATTCTTTGCCTACTTTGCTGTTTTGACCCTAGCCATCTAGGTTGCCTCTTACGCCGACCCAGTGGCACAAGTTGTCCACCTGCTTGGGCGGCTAGTTACGTGCTCCTGGTCATGATACCGTCGTGGTCGTTGCGTTGTCGTCATTCCGGCTTATGCATCAGACAGTTGTCATGGCCATGGCATCACGCGCTTTACACTGACCCAGTCGCCAAATTTGTCTGTTAGCTTGAACCAGCCGGTAACGGCTCGTGGTTGCGATGCTGTCGTGGTGGCTGCGTCGTTGCAATTCCAGCTCTGTCATCCGACACTCCTCATGCGACTATCTTCATGCTGTCGTCGTCACGCCATTGTCGTGCAGTCGTGCATTTGTTGTGATAACGCCATAGTGATACCATCGTGATCGTACGATCGTCGTCATTCCAGCTTCGTGATCCGACTCTCGTCGTGCTGCCATCGACGCGCCTTCTGCTTCGACCGAGTGGTCCCAATAGCTTGGGTGACTAGTTTCGGGGTCAGGATGCCATCGTGGTGAATACATCATCGTCATTTAAGCTTTGTTATTCGACTCTCATCACACCATCTCCCTCACGCTATCGTCCTCATGTGGCCGTTGTCACGCTGTGATTTTCTCATTATCGTCCCTTCAGTAACGTCATCCCGTGCTCGTCATGCCATCGTCCTAATGCCGCTTTCATAATTTTATTGACATCCATCTTTCTTCGTCCTTGCACTGTGATCGTACTGTCGTCATTCAAGCGGGATTATGACATCCTTCTCATGCCGTCTTCGTCAGTTGCTGTCACGCCTACATTATCAGACCATCGTTGTGATGCCGTCATGGTCGTGCCATCATCGTCACTCTGCTACGTCAACCTACTCTAGTCATGCAGTCATTGTCATGCCACCGTCGTGATACACGATTCGTAATACATACATAATCACGCCATTGTTGTCATACACTTGTCATTATTCCCATATCTTCATGTCGTTCACTTGCCATCGTCGTCATAGAGTCGTCATCATGCATTCGCTGTGATTCCTTTGTCGCCGTGTCATCATCGTCACGCTGTCGTTTCGCCATCGTCATCACTTCAGTATCATCATCCAGTCATCGTCATGCCGTCGTCACACCACCTTCGACGATCCATCGACGCAATTCCTTTTTCGTCGTTCTACCGCAATCATGCTTTCCTCATTTAGTCGTGATTATGTCGTCGTTTTCATGCCATCGTCGTCATCGCGTCATCTTCACACAAACGCCATCATGCATTCATTGTCATACTGTCGTCATAATGCCAACTTGGTCGTGTGATCGGCGTCTGCTCGCTTCTTGATTCATTTGTCGTCATACCGTCGTCATCACATATCATCATCATCTCGTTGACTTCAAGTCATTGTCATGTCATCGTTATACCATCCTCATAGATTAAAATCCAGATCTCACTGACGTCATGCCATTGTCGTTATACGCCCTTACTATTCCAGCGATTTTATTCCTCCTATTTCATTCCGTCATCACTGCGTCAGCGTCATACAGTCGTCGTTATCCCTCCATGCAAATTGGTGACCTTGGCAAGCGGGTACCATAGCAAAATGGGACAATATCGGTGTATGTAGCACATAATCGAATAGACAAAAGTGTGAGAGATGGCACTGCTCACTGAAATAAACGTGTCGTCAGGAATATTGGCTGTCGCTGCACTGCTCGATTGCTATTTGCATTACCGTCGACAGTCATCGTGATTTGAGCTGTGCCGCAATTTTTGTGTTGTAGCTGGCATCCGCGCTTACGTAAATCGCATGCTACCCTAGGCCACTTCAGTTTGTAATTTACTCAGGGCCAATTCGGACTAGGCGCACTGCTGGCCAATCGAGCTATTATTAGCAGAGAGTAATAGTTCAGCGGGTTTACGGGCCAGCGGGCAAGCGAAAACGCCACTGCACATGTGCTGTACGCTGGGGCCGCGAGTTTGTTAAGGGAGAAGGTCGCTCGCTCACTGGTATCCTCTCCCCAGCAGAGCGCGTGCAGCGGTCAAGCGTTTTTGAGAAACAAACATGGCGAGCACCCGCATGAACAGCTGCCTGTCGTCCGCGTCCTCTTACACACGGCTTTGGCTCGCCTGTAGGTGAAAAAGCCTCGAAGGTGTTTCACCACAGAAGAGGACCACTGTATCCTGCGAGAGGTTCGAGCAACGAGGCCGTTTGACGACGATTTCAAGTCGATGATCGCGATCGAGAACCTGAAGCGCGCGTACTGATATTTTCATAGTAACTGCAACCTTGTTCGACAGAGGACGCAGCTCTAGTGTCCCTGTATATGCTGCCGCAGGAAGAAAAGTAGCGCATAGGTCCGCTTTATGTTACAACTCTGCAGTGAAGACACGCCTCGCGCGCGGTGTTCCATTTGCTTTTTTGTCTGGTGGTCGCGAGCTCCATGCGGCAATTGTTCGCAAGTGCAGAGCAAGATGACACCTTTTAATGCAGGCTACGTTCGATCGATTGACGTAACCGGAGGGGTGCTAACCCCCGAAGTTTTTAATTTTTATGTATGTATGTATGTATGTATGTATGTATGTATGTATGTATGTATGTATGTATGTATGTATGTATGTATGTATGTATGTATGTATGTATGTATGTATGTATGTATGTATGTATGTATGTATGTATGTATCTATATATGTATCTATGTATACACGTACATATGCAAACACTCGCACGAACGTACATATAAGGAGTAGGACCTCCCTCGATCCCTCGAAATAAAATCCTGACTACGCCAGTGGCTTGAACAGCTCAAAATTTGTGTAGAAACGCGCATTGCCATGTAACAAAAAGCGGTGATAGTTTTTCGGCCTTAATATGAAGTTTCCTCGCGGTGGCCGGAAGGCACGAAATGTTTTAAAGGGTGTTTAAAGAAAACTTTACACACGTACGGTGAACAATTATGTGAGCGCATTTTGGCGTTCGAAACCACCCGATTAATGCTCGTCGCCAAGAGAACTATCGTGCCTGCAGTTATGTCAGTGACCATAAACCGTGACTGTCATTCATCACTAACCGTCCTTCACAGCATCTGCATGTTTCAATGTATGCGGTGCAGACATGTGGATTTAAACGCATTTCAAATGTTCACATGTTCATATTTCATGCAATGCTCATTTTTACGCTTCATACCACAACCTCGACAGCTGTTTCTTAACAGCAAATGTGCAAGTGGAATAAGATTCAAGATGCATAAGCTTCGAGATCAGGTTTATTTCGTTCAAGAGAATGGATGAGCAATTACTGGTGGCAGCAGAGGATGATTGCTGGTTCTTGGAGCCTTGGAGGGCAGAATTAAAAGCCACTGGAAAGGCAACAAGGTTTTAAGAGTAACAGTAGGTTATTTTTATTGTACTAATCACAGAATATGGCAAACTTGCGAAGTAATGATTCACACATTGCAGACTGTAATATGGCAACACATTTTGCTTCATCTCTTCACACTAGTGCGGCTAATTTACTATAATACAGTGCTTATTAACGTAGAAAAAGAATTTTACATTGCTCACGTCAACTAAGGCTGATCTAACAAGCAACATATTGCGGGCGGTAAAGGCTGATGCTATCACAGCTGTCTCATCAGCGGGAGCGTACAATCTTGTCGCGTACTACAAAACAATGAACACCAGCACATCAAGTGACCTTACATAAAAAATCAGAATACCGGCAAAAAATTAAAAATGAAGAGTAGAGAAAAGCCATATTGCAGCGGGCAAATTGTATCTGTTAGTATTTACTCTGTTTTGAACACACCGTTCTAGAGCCGCATAGTCAGAACATTCCTACAAGCAACACAACGAACTGGAGAAGTTGGTAAGTTAACATTCTTGGCTTATATGTGCAGCGCGACACAGACGTGTTGTTCATTCTTTGACCTGCGTATGTGTCGCGCTGCGCATATACACCAAAAATTGCACAAGTGAACAACCTCTCATGCCAGGCGTCCGCATCTCAGCGTGCACAGGGGCTCTATAACGTAAAGCTATTGCAAACTTTTATTTACAATTCTGGAATCAGCCCTCCGCGATTGTTAAAAAATTCTTTTTTGACCACCCCCATTTCACCTGTCTCTCACGCGACCGCGGAAACCGGAAACCGCGACGTCATGGAAACCCCATCTGATATAACGTGTACACACTGACTATGCCTGATTGGACCGAAGAAAAGAAAATAGTTATTTCTGATTCGACGCGTTTTCGCGATTAGACCCCGGCTACTGGCCGAAAGTTTTCGGGCTGCACTCACCTAACCTGCGTGTCACGAGACGTCAGAAAACCGCGAAAGTTCACGTCGTCAAAGTGACGTGTACGCGTTAAAGATGCATTAATATGCCGAACAAAACTGACTTTTCTTTTGAATGGCCGCAGGCTGCCCCGTTCCGAAAGGAATAAAAGATGGTTGCCGCCGATCGCTCAAGTACTGGCTACTCGCACCTGCCGGAGAGCATGGGCTTATTTGCGTACAAAAAAAAAAAACGTTTTGCGTGTCTGTGTAAAGCTTTCGAGCACTTTCGGTACGTTTACGACCTCGTTCTGCCAATTCTTAGTTGCTAAGCACATGTTTGAGCGTCATTCTTAAGCTTCCGTTGCATGCAGCGGCGATTTTCGACCAGCCACCGCAAGCTAAGTACGGGAAAGCGGACCAATCGCAGACACTGGCACCACCCGCTTCTTCCGGTTATCGGTTTTCAGTGAGGTGCTCGGCACCATCGAATCTATCTCCACTTGAGCGTGCTCCTCGCCTCTTGTCAGCCAATTCGATAAGACAAGCCGCACACTGTAGGCAATGTTATTCGGTTTTCAAGCAAACAAAAGTGACCTCCTATGAATGAGGAGAGCGATTGTTTGGTCTGATCAGACAACCCTGCCGGTGGCCTCCCGATGCTTGCGTCGGCGGTTCTGCAAATTCTACGTCAGGAGATTGGAATAAAAACATATTGGAATAGTTTTACGTTGTAGGGCCCCAGTAGTGTTACTCAAGATAAATGCAGCGTTAGTCTAAACAAGCAGAACTCACCTCTGTAAACTAGGCGAACGCATCTGGCATACCTTGGTCCCTTTCGGAGCCGGTCCGTGTCGTCCGTCCGCACAGCACCACGTAAAAAGCTTTGCCACCTTCCATTCGGTTTGTGCAGTTTGGTGCACTGCATCCCGTCATACTGGAATACAAGCGTCAAAATGGTGCGTTTCGTATCACTTCACCAAAGTCATTCACCTATATCGTCCAATACCGTACCTGCAACCCGGAGCCGATTGCTGCAACGCATGCTCGACAACCCAAACGAGTTGGCGCCGCGCACAAAAAGTTGGCTTCGCAGCGGCGAAGTTGAACTCTGGACGTCATTTTGACCACGTGATAGCACTCGGCAAATAGGGGTGTGGGCGGTGCCGGAAAAGTTATGCGCTACTCTGCTCCCTGCGGGTGCATATACAGGAACACTACTCAGCTCCACCGAGCGAGCAAACACTAGGCTAAATCTCCACCGTTCATGCGGCACCCCGCTGCTGTCACCCACTGGGCCGGCTCGCTCGTAATCCAGCTGATCTATAACTCCCTATTATTTGTTTTGAAAATATTTATGCACTAGACAGGGAAGGGAAAGCGGGGAGCAGGCTAACAACTGCCTTAGGAATGGACACAACACATGCCTACTCTTCAGAATGGTGGAGACAGAAAAATGCAAATGGAAAGTAGAAAGAAGGGGAGGGAAGACGAAATAAAGAGCAAGAAGACGAAACTCAAAGAATTAAGCAGAGCACACATAGTACAGGTCACACACAGTAGGGCCGGTCCCCCCCCCCCCCCCCCCTGCAGGTCACTCCACTAAAGAATGTCGAAACAGAAGAGTATAGTGTCGGAAGTCCCATCACCCGAAAACAGAAAGAAGCTGCTAACCTGAATAATTCACCTAAGTTAGTTACTTTAGAATAAAGCAAAAAGTGCAATGTGCCTGATCCAGTCGAGACGCACAACCATTGGGGTTCAAACAGTCATCGAGTGCCCTGTACAGCAGGCCAAGGAGGTGACGGTCACTCAATGCGCCACGAAAGCGGGACATTCCAATATCAGGTGCTGAAGTGTCTCGCAGCAAAAGAAAGCTGTACTCGATGGATTGGCCACACATCCTTGGCGGTATAAATGTTCGCACACGTTAACACAGCCAGCCCTTAGCTCGAGCAGTTGCGCTCTGCCGCGACGATGCCAGCCTGGACCGCGAACATGGGGCGGCAACATTACATTTGCGACGTGTTGGTTTGGATGCTGCTTGAGTAGATGTTGACGAATCACCAGAGGAGTGTCATCGAGCTTGCGCAAAAACGGACAAGACAGCGCCCAACAGCAAGCAACCACAAAGCGGAGAGAAGCGGCAAAGAATGCTTGGTTTCTGAAATTACCATTAAAAATGTCGCGGTTAACCTTTGACTGTACTGCATACCCAGGTGGCAATTACTTGCCCTACCTAGCACAACTTCATTAATACATCGATAAGAAAACGCACTCCTCCTGAACACCACCAGGCAGTACTTTATGCCAGCAGGTAAAAAAGAAAATGCCGTATAAGTGGAGCACATAATTGTATACGTAATATGTTGCCTGGATTGGAACTTATTTCAAGTTTCATATGTGCAGGGGGGGGCGAGGGGGGAAATGGGGGGATTCCATCGCTGTAATAGAAAAAAAAATTTGACGTGGAAATAAGCAGATTTCATCTTCAATTGTGCCCTGCGTGACATGGTGAAAAGTTACCTGAATTTATTTTACTTTTGTGCTCGCATAATACTTCGTAAAAAAAAAAGATGAGCTGCGTTAGCTAGACGGAAGCTCTAAGCATAAGAACTTGTTCCTTGGATTCATTTTGCGCTGAAGCTAGCGTGACGAGGCAACAAAAGTGTATTATTGCATCACGTCAGCTGTAATGCATTCCGTTTTGTCCGTTCCGTCTTTGTACTGAGTTAAACGCTCAGCGGCAGAGATAACGAATGTGCGCTGACGATTTCCATCGGGCAAGCAAAAAGAAAAAGAAAGGCCTCAGCCTCATCAGTGCCACAAACGGATGGCGTAACTTCCGCTTTAATTTGTTCTCTGAAGAGGAAGGGGGGCGATTTTCCCCATTTCAAAAACAGCTGTGGCGCACGACATTCCTCCTGCGAAGCACAGAACAGATTCAAAAAAGGCTTCTTTTTTTTTGCGTTTTACAGCAACAAGGAAAGAGAACAAAAAAAGAAAGTATTGGAAGAAACGCGCGTGAGTTGGCATTGGAAGACGTACAACTTGCCGATCGCTCAAAAACTTCTTTGCGACTAACCGAAACGCTGACAAAGCAAACAGGTCCCGGTAGACGCAATTCGAAAGGAACTCCGAACGGAGGCTTAAAAGGGAGAGGCTGCGTACTGGACGGAGAGCACGGAGGACCGAAGCAAAAGAATAATATTGGTAACGCGATGGAACAAAACACAACTTGCAAGTGCGGCGTGAGGGACAGGGACGAGCTATAAGTGGAGCAACGTTCCGCACTCTCCCGGTATACGTACTACTGTCTTTCAGCTCTCTTTTACTGCTTTACTGTTGTTTTTCAGCTCTCGATATGACAACAAGCACTCCAGGCAGCAAGAGCGCAGCGGATCAGAGCGAACAAGGTCGCGGAATAAAATGCAGAAAAAGAAATAAAAGCCGGGAAGTACGAAAGATACAAATCGATGGTTCTATGTGGGCATACAAGGCGGATCGAAGGGAGCGGAGTGTGTGTATGGGGGGAGGGGGGGGGGCTGTACAAAATGCCGCTGGCGGAAAGAAGGCGAACTAGCGAATCGAATCTGGCACAACCGGAGACCTTCTTCTTGGGTGCCCTCCTGCTACGGTCCCACGAGGCTCCACTCGGATCTGCTGCACACGCCTTCTTTGAAATAGGGCTTCACGAGAAAAACTTGGCGGAAAGGTACGGAGCACGGTTACCTCAATAATAACAATAATAAAAAAGGATAGTAGGAAAGAATTTAGATGCACCACACTGAGAAGTCGGATACGATAAACAATGAAACGCAAAATGAACGCAAGAAGGTGGATGTAGGGGAAGGCGGCGGCTGAGCGAGAAAGACAGATGAAGAGGCAAACTGCCGGTATAGCAAGAACATTCCGGCGCTGCCTTCCGAGTCAAAGCCGAAGTGCAAACGAACAGCATTTCTAGATGGAAAGGAGGAGGAGGCGCGTAACTGCATTCGTTATTAGTTTTCTTGCCATCTTCCTTGCTTTACCATTATTGCGACTCAACCTGGCCCGGTCCTCGCGATTCACTCCTTTCCGCTCCTGTTGACGAGCGTCTGTTTCTTGTATTTTTATCCCGTCGCGCGCACTCGATGCTCCATCCTTTTCTTCTTTCTCTCTCTCTCTCTCTCTCTCTGTCGGTTTCTCTCTATCCGCCCGTTCCGCAAATGCGTGGGGAAGACAAACAAGCCGGGCGTGAGATCGAAGTGTCCTAGATTTCAAAACCGCTCATCCGAGCGGAGCGGAGAAACGATAGGAGGAATCGTGCGCCGTACAATACACACGCACACACGCGCAGACACACACACACACACACACACTCGAGACCCGTGCATGAACCAAGCGTTACCTCCGTCCCTTCGCATTCCGTATTGTGCGCCTTCGGCGAGCGCGTACGCCGCTGCTGCGCATTCTTGACGTTAACCCTCGAACGAGTTTCTCGCATTTCCGGTTTTCCATTCCGACTTCTTCTTTGGTGCAGTATCTGTGTCCCAGCTTTATTTATTTCATTTGTATTATTTCTTGCCCTGACTGGAGCTCTCTCTCTCTTTCTTCTTTTTTGAATGGTTGCAGGATACTCCATCAGGTATGAAATACTGTCGAATTCGATGTTCTTTCGAAAAGGTGCGCCGCCTTCGACTGCATCTAGCGGGGAGAACTGAAGCACGCGCCTTCTCAGATCAGCGGGCACCGGTAGAAGCAGGTATATCTGCAGCTGGAGTGCTGTTTCGGTCGCATATTTGTGTTGTGCGCATTCTTCTTCTACGATTGCTTTTTTTCTCTATGATTCATTTTGCTTCTTTCCTTTTTCTTTCTTGGATTCGCGAGTTTAAAAGAATATCAGGAAGAAAGTTGACGCGCGGCGAGAGACTTCTCCGCTAATGCTGCCTACCTCCAGCGAGTTTCGCTTTCGCTGATATGATGAAGGATTCGGATTATGTTTCCCGTGAAGTGCACTGCGGCGGCATGAGAGGGTATATAAAGGTTGCGTCGTAAATCATAACTGTTCGGCTACCCGACCCCCTTATTCAGCCGCTGCATCATCGTGGAAACTAACTTGTTTTGTTCTTGTAGCTGGCATTCCAAGGCACGCTTCGAAACAGAGTTTTACGACGGGCTACAGCCGCCGCTTGGAAGGCATTCCGAAATGTTTGGCGTTTTTAGTAAAAAGAATGAAGGCAAAGAAAAAAAATCACAAAGACGCTTCGTCCTGACACGAGTGGCTGAGTGTCTCGGAGCGAAAATACCCAAACTACGGGATTCGGAAAGACAGGTGTGTGTGTTCGTTAAAAAAATAAGCTGGTTGAAAAGCAACGCTATGAAGAGAGAGAGAGAGAGAGAGGCAGAGAGAGGGATATGAGGAACGCAGGGACGTTAACCAGTCAAGAGTCCGCTTGGCTGCCCTACGCCGAAGGAAGGGAGAAGGGGAAGAGAGAGAAGAAAGGGAGAGAGGACATAGAGAAGGGCACTGACAGTACTTGAGTCAAAGCTGCTCGTACACACCAGACGCTCTGAGAAAGCACAAAACTGCCTTCACTGCTTTCTAAGGCAAAGATCGCTGGGTATGGTGCTCTAGTGCTGTCTGTTCACTCAGAGGACGATCATCCAGTTTCCTCAATGTGTTGGACAAAGATTGTCATTGTGCTTGAAATTGAGGACAGTGGTAGAACCAGTGGTTAATGTTCTCCTCCCATCCGCAAACACCACGTACAGGACTAAAAGCCATTATAATTAGTGCTGAGTAAGCTTTCGTGAAGGCAACTCGATCCCAGCCACAACCTAAATAGAAGAGACGCTTCTCGTCGGTGCAGTCCAGCCGGAGGTCTGAGTTGCAGTGAAAGGTTCACTCTGTGCGGCCTGGAGCGCCTTGTATGTACGGTGTTCCACTCTGATAAGGACAGCGTGCGTGCTAGAATGTTATGCAGTGTAGCCCAACTATCATACAGCAACGTTTTAAAATATGCAAATGCCACGTAGGTGGACAGAACCAACGTAATGTTGTTTCGTCTCTATGAGATCCTCAGATTAAATTTTGCATCCCGCCTAATTACACATTTAGTCTTAGTTAATTATTCAACTTATGAAATATTATGAAGTATCAGTAGAAAACTGTCAATAGAAAAATTTTATTGCAGCATGAAAAAACTGCCGATACCGCGAACACACGCAGAGTGCCTCGAGTAGCCAGTCACGCGGCAATTTTGCGTGTATTCGCGGTGGGCTTCTATCACGCTCGGAAAAACACTTTTACGTAGCATGTATTCAGCGCCAGAAAGCTGTATCGGCAGTTTTTCATGTTGCTCTACAATTTTCTCATTGACACTTAAAATAAAGTACAATATTTGAAAACTTATTTAATTAAAGAATGCTAATTAAGTCATTAGGCGGAATGCAAAATAATGGTACGCGACCCTAATCTTTGACTTAGGCGTCTCTTAGTGACACTCGCACCTCCGCGTTGGTCTTCTTTAGATTAACTTTATGCGAATGCAGCGCACTAACCAAACTCGGAGGCGGCTGTTTTCCATTAATTAGTCGGTTAAATATCATCGCACCTTCTGCCTGTGACGTCATCAGTGACGTCATTAGTTCCACTTTCTACTTCCGTGTCTGCAGCAATTTCGCTAGAGTCATAGTTACGTGGCAGGTCTCTATTCTAATTAAGTGAAAGTATTCCAGACACTTCAGTAACTCAACTTGTAAATAAGCTTATGCTGTGCTATCATATCTATAACGAAACCCATGAATTTTGTACTGTACTGTGTTTTTTTCCGGTTTATCTTGAATGTTGTCCCGGGTTGACTGAGTGATTTCTAATTAAACATAATTACTCTAGGCACTTCAGTAACTCAACTTGTAGCTATGGGTATGCTCTGGTATCATATCTATGATGGAACCCGTGAATTTGGTACCGTACTATTTGTTTTCTTTTTTTCTTCCGATTTATTTTGAATTTGCTCTCCAGTCCTCTCAGAAGGTGAATCGAAAATGCTGCGCAAGAAACAAGAGTGTGATTCGGTGCTCGTGTCCCTAAAAAATAATCTATCTCCTAGCGACGGCAAACATTACCTTCGTTCTCTCCAGCAATAGGGCATTTGCATATCTGTAAATCTTGGTGCAGATACTTGGAACACCCTGCATACAAGATATGCACGAGCCCAATTGCAAACACGCCTCATCTAACGGTCGCGACTATTTTTGTTTTACGGTACGCGGCCTACTTCACATGCCTAAATGAAATTCCTACGTCAAACGGCGGAACCTAAGCCGTTGTGTAGGCTAGTCAAAAAGCATTAGATTTGACAAATGAATGCTTCAAAGAGGACGGCGAAAAGTAAATATAACATAGAGTTTTACTCTAAAGCTTGGCGGAAGTAATCATCTGTGTGCACCGGTCTTCATTCAGGCATTTGAAGAGAGCGTTTTGCATACAGTGAGCTTTAAAAAAACTTCCGTAATAAAAAGTTTTGCTGGACTTTGTAGTGCATGCTTGCAAATTTAACAAACACAAATTTTTCAAACCTTCAACGAAAATCCTAGAAAACTTGCAGTGCCTGACAACCAAATCACAGCATTCTATTTATTTATTTATTTATTTATTTATTTATTTACTTATTTATTTATTTATTTATATATTTATTTATTTATTATCACACCCACAGGGCCCAATGGGCATTACATAGGGGGTGAGTACATGGTTTACAAACAAAAAGCATTCAAGCGTATAAGACAAGGACAAGATAAACAGACATTAAGAGCAGCAAAATAACAGGAAAAAAACCCAGCAAAATTCCAGTCATTTTAAAATATGATCTGTCACAGCGGTCTTGAATGATGACGCATCGGCTAAGGTGGCGCTAGAAGAGGGAAGGCGGTTCCACTCAGAACAGGTTTTCGGTATAAAAGAATGCAGGATCATGTCATTGCGACAAAGAGGAACAGCTACCTTATTACTGTGGTCGATACGGGAGGATAAGTACAGTGGCTGCGAAATGAGTTGCTGATTCAATGAATGGTGATGGAACACTTTGTGGAATAAACAAAGGCGCGAGATGTTGCGCCGAGTTTGAAGGTCAGGAACGGTAAGTGACGATTTCATCGGCGAGACACTAGCGGTACGTGAATAGTTCGACATAATAAAACGAGCTGATCGATTTTGAAGGCATTCTATGAAGGGATCGATTTTGAAGGATTCTAGATTGAATGAGAGTGCGGTGTGCCGGATTCCAAATTGCACACGCGGATTCAAGTTTCGGACGAACCAAAGTTTGATAAAGCATTAATTTTAGGCGCTGTGCTTCGGAAAAATTGCGTCGGAAATAATCGACAGTGAGATTTGCATTACCTATGATGTAGTCAATGTGAGCATACCATGACAAGTCATCAGATATGTAGACACCGAGATACTTGTAGGCAGACACGCGCTCCAGTCCGATGTCATTAATTCTGTATTCTGAAGACATTGAGGCATTAGTGCTTCGCGAAAATGTCATGTGCTTGCAGTTACTGATGTTAAGGGCCATTAACCATTTATTGCACCATTCAGATACCTTATTTAGGTCAGATTGAAGGACAAGTGTATCATTAAGGTTATTGATTTCGCGATAGATAACGCAGTCGTCAGCAAATAGTTTTATACTAGAGTTAATGTTATCTGGAAGATCATTTATGTAGATCAGGAATAGCAGTGGACCTAAAACGGAACCTTGAGGGACGCCAGATTCAACAGGACAAGGAGAGGAAGCGTGATTGTTCGCGATAACATATTGGGTCCGGTTAGATAAAAAGCATTCGATCCAGTTGAGGATGTTTGGGTAAATTTTCAAAGTGGTGATTTTTAGTAGAAGTAGTTGATGAGGTACTTCGTCGAAAGCCTTAGAAAAGTCAAGAAAAAACACTATCAAGAAACGAGCCTCGGTCTAGAGCTGCCGCGATGTGATTAGTAAATAACAGAAGCTTTGTTTCACAGGAATAGTTTTTCCGGAATCTATGTTGGCAGGAGGTAAAAAATCATTAGATTCAAGATATGAGACTAGATTAGAGTAAATTACATGTTCTAAATGTTTGCACTGGATACTAGTTAAAGAAATTGGTCAATAATCTAGAGGAGAATGCGCGTTCCCGAATTTAAAAAGAGGCACCACTTTCCCGACCTTCCAATCTGATGGCAGCATACTAGATTCAATGGACTTTGTGAAGAGGTATGACAGGAAAACTGAAGAGTAAGCTTTCGTGTTCTTCAGAAACTTTGCATTAATTTCATCGTCACCACATGAAGACGAAAGCTTTAGTTTCTCAATTAATTTAGCTATTCCCTCAAAGTTCACTAGAATTGCATCCATGGGAAAGAAATCGAGATTATGCAGCTGCGGCGTGACAACGGCAGGTGACTTTGTAAACACACCCGCGAAGACGTTATTCAGGACAGTACAACATTCCTCATTGCGCAGCACGTGCCCAGCAGAGTCAACAAGAGAAATGGCACGGCTTTGTGCAAGAACTTTCTTTTTCAATGCTGCTCAACATCCCATATGCGTCAACGACACACGTCTTCTCGTTATGTCTGAATAAAAAGCTCCCATTAACTCGAGCGCAAGCGTGTTTTCCTTAAGAATTCACATACAAGGGAGGAGTGACTCAAAGGCTCGTCATGGTGCCTATCAATGTTATGGGTCTTTATTTTTAAGAGAAATCTCATGTTGCCCAATTCGATGAACGATACAATGGCCTGCTAGCCCAATATAAGGTATTCCGCATGTAAGCCTAATTTCGTAGATTACGACCACGGCGCGCATTACATAAGGCTTCGCATACTTAATCCCACAAGGGGGCTCCTATGGTAGTCCTGAAATACGTGGGCACAGCGGAGCCAGTTTATGTTGCGCTAATATAATGATAGGTACTTCGTACCAGGTTAGACACGTTTTACAGGTAGTTCGATTATGTGTGTACATACGGCACCCACCATATGCTGCTGAAGTGATTATTGGCTGGCGCTGCCGAATCGAGAATAAGACAAGCGCTCGCTTCCCCTTCTCGCTCGTAGATATTCAGCCTTCGGTCGGATAGGTCGGCATGGTAGACACCTAGCCTCCAGTCGGCTAGGTAGACCCCATGTTGTGCTCTAACATTTGTCGAAATAGTGCGCGCCAAAAATCATCCGACTTTAACCTAGAACATGGAGAAATAACAATAAATCATTTTTCAGCGGCTGCCTGGACGCAACGGCACAGATGGGGAATAACTTCGCCGTCGAGGCTGCATGGTTCCCCCATGAAGGGGTCCGAATTGTTGCTATCCCTCTATTTGGAAATGACACTGCATGCAATGAAGTCTTACTTGCTGGCTGCAGTAATGGCACACATTCATTGATGTTTTAATTTTCGAATCATCTTTTGCATGTGGTTGATCGTTCTTTAAAGGGGTCCTGAACCACCTCTACGGCTTGTTGAAGAACACAGAATCCGCAGATAGCGTGCGTTGCTGTGAAAATGTAAGCCAAATTTTGCGCTCGTGCGCGGTGCATTGAGCATATGGCGACTTGCATATGTCGTCATATGCAAAATTCTCATGGATGGCTGCTACCGGCTTATAGCTGACACCAGTCAAGAAGGGTGTTTGGATCAGTGCACTTTTTTCTAGTGTTACTCTATATATCTACTGACGCGTTTTACAAAACACGCTTAAGTAAGCGAAAATCTCTGTTTGGAAATTCGATAAGAGTTACGCACTTCAGAAGAAGCCGACTGTTCTCTGCTTACGCTCGGGCGCGGCAGCCACCGGCGTAAGAACCAAACTTTGGCCACACAGCTTACCGTTGTCATAGCTATCCATAATTTTGATTAGCTTTGAACACTCAACTAGTCTCGAACCACTAGAAGCTGAAGGGGCATTCGCACGGGGGGAAAATCCCGGCTGTCACCGCGGGGAGTGCACATCACGTGTCACGGTTCTGCGAAAAGGCGCGCCGCCGGCGCGAATCCCGGCGAAGAGGAGACCTCGAGAGCTATAACGTAAAGCCACTCCGAACTATTATATCCCAGTTCTGCAATCAGCCATTTTCGGGCCACCACGACTTTGGTTGTCTGTCACGCGCATGACGAAACGTTCGAGAAAATCCCATGTGCTATTCTGTATGCGGGCTGATTATGCATGATTAGGCAAAACAGATGAAAAAAGATTATTTCTTATTCGACGCTTTTCTCGCCTTTTGCCCCTGGTATTGGTCAAACGTTCTCCGGCTGCGCCCACTTCGCCTGACTGTCATGCGACGTGAAAGTGACGTGTGTGCGTTATAGACGGATTAATATGTCGAACAAAACTGCATTTTTTTCTGAATAGCCTGAGACTGCCCCGTTCCGAAAGGAATAGAAGATGACTGCCCGCGGATTGCTCTGGCACTGGCCATTCGGAGCTGCCGGGAAGCATGGATTTATTTGCATATAAGTTTTTGCCTGGCAGTGTAACGTTATTGAGCCGTTTCGGCATGTATACGACAATTCTCTGCCAACCGTTTTTTGCTTAGGATCCAATCTAGCAGCATTTCTAACGGAGCCGTGATTTTCGAAGGGACAGAGAGAGAGAGATAAACGGAATGGGAAAGGCAGAGAAGTTAACCGGATAAGATTCTGGTTTGCTACCCTGCACGGGGGCAAGGATAAGGTGAAATAAGGTAACCATCACCAAGAAAGCACCACCTTCGACAGCTGTGGTCAAGAGAGCCGTACCTTGCTTTAGAGACAATAAACTTCGGTTGTTACTGACTGACGAAGAGAGCGGTTTCGTGACAGCTCCGTCTGCTGTCTTCAAAAACAAAAAAGAAAGCCATTTAGGCTGTCGACAAGAACTTCATTCTGGACAAGGAGAAAGCTCAGTAGGTAAAACGCAAAGCCATTTCTTTGCTGGAAAATATAGGCCTCACAAAGATTGTAAAAGATATAAAACAATGTAAGGTGCTTGCTCTAGAGGTTTTTTCACTGCAAAAACGCACAAACCGGATGTGCTTTTCCGTACAATAGCGAAAACAACTGTTGACAGGTTTTGGTTAGCCGCTTTTTACAAAGAACAGTTGAAGCATTTAACTATTCACGATCCTTATGGCATAAAGAATTCTTTCGATGTTGCTTCCTTTCTGGAAGACAACCATTCAGTAGCCGACATTTCTTGTGTTGACGTTAAAGATCTTTATTATTCAATGCCGCACGATGAGCTATTTCGCAGTGTGATGACGTGCATCGAAGTGACGAGGTAGCTCTTCGCAATGCGACCGGGTTGTCTTCGGAAAATTTCATCTTCTTTCTTTAATTTTATCTAAGTGCAACTTTTATCTGGTTCGAAAATAAGCTTTTCATTCAGAAAAATGGTGCGTGTATTGGTTCATGTGTGGCGCCTGGTCTTTGTAATAATTTTTTATCGTTTTTCGTCCGCGCATTTAAGAGTGCTTTAAACAATTGATATTGAAATTTTCCGTTGACATTTTTAGATATGTTGACGATTTTCTTGTTGTGATAAAACCGACTAACAACGAATGCTCCGTCACGGTGGCTGACATTTTAACTCTATTCAATGACATTGGCAAAGGTTTAACTATCACACATGAGCTATCTAGGGACGGTAAACTCCAGTTTTTAGATTTGGAGCTATCCGTACAAAGAGATCACGCCTGTTGGATGTACGCTCCACAGGCACGCAAGGAACTTTTACCTTACGTGTCTTGCTTTTATGTGTCTAGAATCTTCGTTAATGAAATCTTGTCATCCCTCTGCCAACCAGAGTTTCGTTGCACAGTTAAATAGGCTACAGGCTGCTGGTTACCCAAGTGAGGTGGTAACGTCAGTATCAGAGGTATTGCTTCAGAAGCTGAAAGGGAAGGAGCACAAAAGTAACTGTGGTATACAAAAGACGACGTCTGAAGTTGCCGTATTGCCATAGAGTGGCTCACAATCTAAAGAAGGTCGCCACTAGATATCAAACTCCGGTAGTGTTTTCTGCTCCCAAGAAACTGTCAAGGTTGTGCAGCCGTATTTCTAAAACAAGTAAAAAAACCAGATTGCGAAAAGAACCACGCGTAATTTGGAGATTGCACCGTCGGTATGGTATATAAGATTCGGTTTTCATGTGGCAAAGTGTATGTAGGGCCGTCAGGCCGCTGTGTTAACGAGCGCCTTAGAGAACATGAGCGATCCATACAAACAGGCGCAGGTTCCCATCTGGCTCAACATCGTCAAGTATGCAAGTACAAGCCTATGTTTCGTGATACCACAATTTTGAAAAAGAGCCGCGATACCACCGTCCGAGAGTTATCGGAAGCATTCTTCATACAGTCATTGCGGTCACAGTGCATTAGTGTGCCTTCTTTAAACTTGTACAGTGCTGAATATGGTTTTTTGAAGTCTGTCGCATAAGTGCGCTCTTGTGATCGGATGTTGGTGGTTCCTGCGCATGGTGCTCACTGCGCATGTTCCTCTAGTTTCGGCTGTCTACAAAAGAGTGACGGAAGAAAATGATGTCAGTTGAGAGTAGCGCCTTGTACTGGGGAGGGGGGGGGTCACCTTTCTTGTGTCCGTTGTTTTGAGCTAAACAAAATATTTATGGATTCGCACCAATTAGTCCACCAACGCACTGTGCTGCACCATTTCCAGTCGCTCGTGGTGTTCATCAGGGAAGCCCTCTGTCCCCACTACTCTTTGTGCTGAGCCTGGAGCTATTTCTGCGCTCAGAACTGAGAGACCCTTACGTGCGCGGTCTCCCACTGCCTGGTAACGGTGTAGTGAAGGTGATAGCCTTCGCCGAATCGTAGGAATCGTAGGAATTCGTATCGTAGGAATGAAGACAGCTTATACCGTAGCCTTCGAATTTTCGCTGAGTACAAAAATATTTCAGGTGCTGCGCTAAATTTTTCGAAATGTCGTTATTTCTTAATCGCTTCCCCACGGACACGCCTAAGTCCCCTTTATCGTTTTCAAAAGAGCGATTCTATTTGTATTTTAGGCCTTGATTACATCTATAATGGCATATCAGACACTGTGTGGCTCTCAATTCTTGAAGATGTAAGGCGAAATAGTCAGGATGTGGAAGGGTATGATTTACCCTTATTAGAAAGAAGGTATTTAGCATAGTCTACGTTTTGTGGCCTTGTGTGGTACGTTCGTCACGTTGTACAGCCACCGCTATGGTTACTAAGTCCTTGCAGCCCCTCCTTGGCTCCTTCTTGTGGTCGGGCAATTTAGGCAATTCAGAGCCTTATGCACGTTCTTTTTACCCCGACGTCCCTTTTTCTCAGCACCTTGCTGAATTCTGGTGAAGCTCTTATTTCTACCGCCTATATTGTCATTACAAACGAAATTGTGCAAACGGTTCTTTAATATTTTTTTGCAAGTGCCAGTGAATAGCTGTTTACGAGATTGTGAGAAAAAAAATCTACGATGTTTCTTTTTCTTTAGATTTTTAGATAGCGTTCATTTTCATCAGAACTTCATACTTGAAGCGAATTGTGAAAATGATCATTGGTGATATAGTAAGAATATTCCGCACAGATGTTGAATAGGTTAAGGTCTCACAGTCCACCAAATTTTGAAAGGCTCCACGGATTGGTTTAGTTGATCTTCATTTCATTTCTTCATCATCAGTCTGTTTTCTGTCCACTGAAGGACGAAGGCCTCTCCCTGCGATATCCAATTACCCCTGTCCTGCGCCAGCCGATTCCAACTAGCGGCCGCAAATTTCCTAATTTCATCGCTCCACCTTGTCTTCTGCCGTCCTCCACTGCGTTTTCCTTCTCTTGGTAACCATTCTGTAACCCTAATGTTCCAACTGTTGTATAACCGGCGCATTACATTACCTGCCCAGCTCCATTTTTTTGTCTTGATGTCACTTAGAATATCGTCTACACCCGTTTGCTCTCTGATCCAACCGCTCTCTTTCTGTCTCTTATCATTATGCCTAGTAACCTTCGTTCCATCGCTCATTCGCGATCCTTAACTTGTTCTCAAGCTTCTTTGTCAGTCTCGAAATCTCGGCCCGATATGTCAACACTGGTAAAATGAACTGTTTGTACACCTTCCTTTTCAATGATGATTGTAAGCTTCCAGTCAGGAGCGGACAATGCTTGCCGTATGAGATCTAACCCATTTTTATTCTATGAATTTCTATCTTATGATCAGGGTTCCCTGTGAATAATTGACCTAGGTAAACGTACTCGTTCACAGACCCTAGAGGCTGACTGGCGATTGCGAACACTTGTTCCCTTGCCCGGCTATCCATCATTATCTTTGTCTTCTGCATATTAAACTTCAACCCCACTCTCAACTCGCTCTTTTAAGGTTCTCAATCATTTGTTGTAATTCGTCATCATTGTTGCTGAATAGAACAATGTCATCGGCAAACCCAAGGTTGCTGAGATATTCGCCGTCGATCCTTACTCCTAAGCCTTCCCAGTTTAATAGCTTGAATACTTCTTTAAAGCACGCAATGAAGAACATTGCAAAGATTGTATCTCCCTGTCTGACCTCTTTCTTTATAGGTATCTTCCGGCTTCTCTAGTGTAGAATTAAGGTAGCTGTAGAACCTCTGTAGATATTTTCCAAGGTATTTACGTAAGTGGTCTGTACTCGTTGATTACGTAATGTCTCTATGACTTCTGGTATATATATAAAAAAATACCTTTTCGTATTCTAGGAAAGCCATATAGAGAGGCCTATTGTACTCTGCAGATTTCTCGATCACCTGAATAATGACATGGATGTGATCAATTGTAGAGTATCCCTTCCTGAAGCCAGCCTGTTCCCTTTGTTGACTAAAGTCCAGTCTTGCCCTTATTTTGTTGGAGATTATTTTGGGAAATATTTTAGATAAAACTGGGAGTAAGCTAATGGGCCTTTAATTTTTCAGTTCTTTAACGTGTCCCGTTTTGTGGATTTGTATGATGGTTGCGTTCTTCCAGTTTTCGGGGACTCTTGCAGGCAATAGATACTTCGTATAAAGAGCCGCCAGTTGTCACAGCATTATGTCTTCTCCATTTTTGAATAAATCGACTGTTATTCCATCTTCTCCTCCCTCTCTTGCTCATTTCGTGGCTTGCAAGGCCCTTCTGACCTCATCGCTAGTTATAGCAGGAGATTCTGTATCCTGTTCATTACTGTTTCTAATTGAGGTCTCCTGACTTTTCTGGGTAATGTGCAAGTCAGTA